>NC_140965.1:51485664-51523164 GCF_056783735.1 Eptatretus burgeri
CAGCTTCGGGTGTGGAGGTAACAAAGATATGTATAAAAACACAAAAACGCCAAACCACACTCACCCACAGTTTATGTGACATAGTATACATATGATACATACACGTAAACACATGAACATCATGTTTTAGAGTCTTGGAGAGATTCGCGAGTTGAAATGACGACAGGTGGCGGCGGCCGGCATGTACACACACACACACACACACACACACACACACACACACACACACACACACACACGCACACGCACGCACGCACGCACACGCACACACACGCACACGCACACACACGCACACGCTAACAGAAGTGGATACTTTGAGACCTCTCTGTTCCATCACCTGAAAATCAACCACATGTGGAAATAGCAGCCAACAACAGCAACCTGCATGCACACACACTTACATACACATACATGTACACACGCCCACACACCCATATATATATATATATATATATATATATATATATATATATATATATATATATATATATATATATATATATATATATATATATATATATATATATACACGCACACGTAAAGGTGGATGCTTTGAGACCTGGGAGAGCCCTATTCCACCTTCTGACACCCACATATGGAGATAACAACCAAAGACACACACAACACAAACATGCACACGCAAACATTTTCAAATCAAACTCCCACCTTTCGCAAATTGGGAGAAATATGAATTGGCATTCAAATTTTTGCCCAAAGCCTATGTTTTGATGGTATGCATACCTCGCCATTTTCCAGAGGAACCAAGCGAGAGTAGAAGGAAGTACAGATAACCTCATCGTCACGGTTGTATGTTGGGTTACCCTGTGAGGGCGGGAGGCCATAGCGTCGCAGACACTCTCCCGGAGCAATAGCGTGATATTGCCACGGCTTGAAAGTCACATTGTCCAATGAACGCTCCAGAATCCAGTTTCCAGGACGTGGAGAGTTGGCCGCCTTCAGAATTACATAGGCTACTTGGAATACCTGAAAAGGTAATTAAAAGTAATATCAAAACAATCAAGGCAACAAAATGCAAACTCACAGATGGGTGACAATGTTCAATGAGCACAAGGTACTAATGTACAAGCTATCTGGTCTTCAGAGGTATCAGTCTTGTTGGACTTCTTTTGAACAAATGGAGCAAGATCAAATTTCTCAAGTGGCATGCCCTGACAAGAAACAAAGTATTTTTTTTTATAACCAATGATAATAATGCCATCACACCCCATGATAAATAAGAGTTTTGTAATAAGGATATAGAATATGCTTCGAGGTAGCATTTTCTCAGATACTTTTCTGGTCACACAGGAAAGATTTATGTTACCTTTGGATTTGATGCAATACTTAAAAGGAACTTGCACGCAGGAGGTAGCCGTTAGTCCCATCAATCCAGCATTAGCATTGCCAACTTTGATTGTTTGTTCATGCTCTATCCTTTTAAATGCTTAGCATCAAGCAAGGAAGAAGCAAGTACCATTTTTCGAAGTCTTTGGTATGACTGTTGGGATTTAAACCACTGATGTCCAAGACGAAGAGAAGATGCTCTAACCATGATGCCACTGAGTCTGGTGAGAACACCACTGCTGCTCTATAACCATAAGCAAAGTACCTGCCCTGCAGGTGGTCTCCTGCTTCAAGTATGCAACACGTTCTTCTGATGCATACCTTTATTTGGGTGGTGGGGGGGGGGGGTGAATAGGCAACTGACAGCTCTGTGTCAGCAAAAATTTTTGATACACTGTATAAAACCCAGATTAAGTGCATGAAGCAAAAATATACCTACTGCTATACAAGTCAAAACACCTCACTGCACTGGAAAACAATGAGACAGGAAAACTGCACTGAAAATGATGGAGACTTGTAATACCCTCCACTACCGAGAGGTGACGCTACACAATACTGATTTACATGGAAAATTGCATCCTTGCCAATCACCCCTACCCCCTACACCCCTCCCAAAGATAAAAACACTCCGATACATTAATTGGGGTAATGCTGATCCTCTGTAGCAAGACTGAATGTAATTGGAACGGAACTGTAGGAGGAGTAGCGCAACAAACAAACCCACAAACACCGGTCAGTGAATTATAGTAAGGATTATGCAACTTGATCTAAAGGAAAAGACAAACAAAACTGGCCCTATTCCAAAGAGTACATTTCACTTCACAATCCAAAAACATTCATCAACTCGAGGGGGAGCACTCGGGAGAGTGCAAAACCTCTGCCGCCAATACTGCTGGGTCACTCAAGTGAACTCTTCTTCTTCTTCTTCTTCTTTCGGCTGCTCCCGTTAGGGGTCGCCACAGCGGATCATCCGTATGATCCACTGTGATTTGGCACATGTTTTACGCCGGATGCCCTTCCTGACGCAACCCTGGTCGCCTCTTACGACACAGGGATATGGTACACCTATTTAACCGGGGTATACACCGGCCCAGTATACTGGTACTCATTTCGCCGACCTCGGAAGGATGACAGGCTGAGTCAACCCCCTGGTGTATTAATTCAGTTGCTCAACGGGGCTTGAACTCAGGACATTTTGGATCCCAAGCCACTGCCCTCACCACTGCGCCAACACCAGGCTACGGGTCACTCAAGTGAACCTTATATCTTATTCATTAAATATGATGTCAACAGTGCTGACAGAGTTATAGTTCTTTTCTCCAACATTTTTTTTTGGGGGGGGGGGGTTGGAAATCACTTAAAACATGTAGAAATGCAAAAAAAAGAAATCGAAATTTTGTTGAAAAAAAAAGTTGCAAAATTTTTTTTTCTCTTTTAATTTTTTTTTTGGGGGGGGGAGGTTACAAATCACTTAAAATATGTAGAAATCAAAAAAAAAAAATTTTTTCTCTCAATTTTTTGGGGGGGTTGGAAATTACTTAAAACATGTAGAAATGCAAAAAAAAAAATGTTTTCTCTCACATTTTTTTTTGGGGGGGGATTGGAAATCACTTAAAACATGAAGAAATGCAAAAAAAAATCTTTTTTTGGGGGGGGGTAACAATTTTTTTGGGGGGGGCGTTGAAATCACTTAAAACATGTAGAAATGCAAAAAAAAAAATTTTCTCGAACTATTTCTTTTTGGGGGGGGGGGCAAGTCCAAAATTTAATGGCATGATCCTTGGACCATACCTAACCCCCCCCCCCACCAAGTTTCGTCGAAATCCGTCGAGGAGTTTTTCCGTAACACTGTTCACAAACAAACAAACAGAAGGGGGTGAAAACAGTAACCTCCGTCCATCTTCGAAGATGGCGGAGGTTAAAAATTACCCCCGTGTGGGGGTGACGGTCATCTCTATAATGTTTTTTACCATCATAATCGATGAACCGTTGCCAGATATCTCCTAAAATGACAGACTAGATAGGTTTTGAAAATGGCGACTTTCACAACTTTCGTGACCTCGTGACCTTGACCCTGACCCTGACCTCGAATCCGGGAAAAAATATGTCGTTGGGTATCATTAATCGACCTCGACCCACATACCAAATTTCATCAAGATCGGAAGTAAAAAGTTTTCTTTGTACCGGGAGGTGTTTTTGACCATCTTCCAGGTTACGTGGCGGCCAAACGGGACGGAAATTCAAAAATCTGTCCAGTTAGATACAAGATAATATTTTTTACTATCATAATCAATAAACAGTTGCCGAATATCATGTAGAATGGCAGACTCGATAGGTTTTGAAAATGGCGATTTTTATAACTTACGTGACCTCGTGACCTTGACCCTGACCTTGAACCCGGACAAAAGTTATATCGTTGTGCAACACTCATAGACCTCTACCCACATACTAAGTTTCATCAAGATCGGAAAGAAAAATTGTTGACGGACGGACATTTGGTCCGGCTTTATTAGGTCATCTCGGTAGAGATGACCCAAAAATGTGCAAGCCTTAACCGTAGGCGTTGACCTATAGGCGATTGACACACAAACAGACAGACAGACAGACAGACAGACAAACAGAACAAGAGTGAGAATTGCTTTGAAATACATGGCCGCTACCAGTCCCAATGAATGTTCGGGAGATAAAAAATTTGTTTGTGTTTAACACATGCCCGAGCCGATACCGAAACCAAAGTGAAGAAGACGAAACTCTCTCACGCACCGTTTGGCTCTATTCGGCAAAATAAAAGGAAAAGCAATTTTCATTTACGGATATCTTTTGAAGACTCAAAACCAATAAAGACAAGGATAACAAACCGTAGATAAAAATGAGTTTGCTTTAACACAAACACCACAACCCCCCACCCCCCAACCCTCAGAACCAAAATGAGGACGAAGAAGAAACTCTCGAACTCACCGTGTTTTGTTCGTTTCTCGGTTTGCTTGCCTCTTTCATATTAAAAAATAACCTAATGTACATACATGAAGCAAAAACATGCGTACGGCTTTTGTGAATATATAATACATCCTGGTTATATACCTGGGATCATTCTAATTGCACTGTGCCATGGATTAATATCCAGGCCTCAGGCCTGAGGCCTGCCGATCTGTGCTGCTTCATGCCATGGTGGCGCATGATTAAATTTGGGTGGTGTCAGGTGTTAACCCTTCTCTGGAGGAAAAGAGCATGAGCAGTACTTTTGCTCTGACAAATGGTTAACATGTGAAACATCAGCTTCTCCTTGCTTCACATGGCGGTTCGGATACCCTGATCAATGTCCTGTTGATATCATCCATTGTAGATTCTCATAATAGTCCAAGATGTACTCATATTTTGTTGTCAATACATCAATAAACATAACTAATAAATTAAAATATTAAAATACATCATATATAGCTCAGATGATGTATAGTTATATGTTTTGACAAAAAAATGTTTGTGTCTCTTGGACTATTATGAGCATCTACTTTGAAGAACATTATGAAGGCCCCTCAAATAAAGCCAGTGAGAATCATTTTAATGACAATACTGCAGCATTAACACTATAATTAATCACAGTATTAAATGACTCAACACCGAAGAATAATAGGTTCACGTAGACTTTTGATTGGAAACATGAAAAAGTAAAATAGCAATGTGCAGAAATTGTGCAAATATCATCTACCCTGAGAAGGTCGTACAGGAAGTAATATCGATGCTCGTCAAAGCATTCTGGGGGAAACCAAGATCGTGACCGCACTTATTGTGGAACAAAGGTGTCATTAAATTCCTTGTGTTGGAGAACATAAAATCGCTTGTGGGGACCTGCGGAACAGCTGTGCAATGTAAAACGTGACTTCCAGTTCTCAACTCCCACCCAACACCTTCACAAACCCCAAGTCCTCAACCTCCCTCTCACCGAGTTGAAGAATCTCCTTATCATTCCTCATCAATAAATGATTATCTCTCAAACTCTCAAACCTCTCTCCCTCCTCAAAATCCTGGTGGCGTTTAATCAAATCTGTTTCTGGTGTATGTTCCCCCTCCATCCCCTCCCTTACCTCAAATGGCCGCACTGCTGATTCCACACGTGATAAAGCTGAATGTCTAAACTCGGTGTTTGCAGCTAAATCTTGTGTCCCAAACCCATCACTATCTCTACCCACTTTACCCAGTCGCACCCAACTGTCCCTGGACTCTGTATCCTTTTCTCCTGACAAGGTGGAGAGCTTGCTTTCAAACCTCGAGTCAGATTCTGCAACCGGTCCAGACGGCATCAGCCCACGTGTCCTCAAAGCCTGCTCTTCTGCTCTTGCTCACCCTCTCTCTGTTCTATTCACCCTCTCATTTTCCCAAGGTCATCTGCCATCTGCTTGGAAATCTGCTAACATCACTGCCCTGCATAAAAAGGTGCAAAAACAGATCCCTGTAACTATAGACCAATCAGCCTTCTCCCAATCATCAGCAAGGTTATGGAATCCATCATCGCTTCAGACATGAAATCCTTCCTCTTCTCCAATGGCTTGATTTCCAATCATCAATTTGGTTTCAGACCAGGTCACTCTACCCTAGATATGCTGCTACTGCTCTCCCATCAATGGATGGAGGTCCTCAATGCCAGACAGGAAATCCGAGCCGTATCCCTGGACATATCACGTGCTTTTGACACAGTCTGGCACCCTGCCCTACTCACCAAACTCTCTGCCCATGGTATTCAAGGCCATCTCCACTCATGGCTCGCAGACTTCCTCTCCTGTCGCAGTCAACGTGTGGCCCTAAATGGAGTTCTTTCATCCCCTCTTCCTGTGCAGGCTGGAGTTCCTCAAGGTAGCGTTCTGGGCCCTGTTCTTTTTCTGGTTTTCATCAATGATCTCTCGGACTCTCTGGAAAATCCTCTATTTCTCTTTGCCGATGACTCAACCCTCTGCCGTACCATCTGTCATTCCTCAGACCGGCAAGCAGCAGCTTCTTCGCTCACTGCAGATCTGGATAAAATCACAAACTGGTCCAACACGTGGAACATGTCTTTCAATCCAGACAAATCTCACACTCTCACTATGTCTCTTCGAAAGGACCGTTTACAAAACCCCCCATCCACTTTCTCAACAATCCTCTGGAAGAAGTCTTTTCTTTCAAGCTTCTGGGTCTCACTATCTGCCATGACCTTTCCTGGGAAAGTCACATTTCCAACCTTGCCTCAAAAGCCAGTCGCCGACTGGGAATCCTCCGTCGTGCAAAGTCCTTCCTCGGCCCTCTTGAGCTCCTGACCACTTACAAAGCTTTTGTCCGTAGCCTGATGGAGTACTGCTCTCCCCTCTGGGCTGGTGCTCCTGCCTCCCACCTTTCTCGACTTCACGCTGTCGAAACCAGGGCTTTTAAGATCATTGGCA
The DNA here is from genome assembly GCF_056783735.1 of Eptatretus burgeri. Classification (NCBI taxonomy): domain Eukaryota; kingdom Metazoa; phylum Chordata; class Myxini; order Myxiniformes; family Myxinidae; genus Eptatretus; species Eptatretus burgeri. The sequence continues at coordinate 51,492,420 of NC_140965.1, forward strand.
TCTCCCGCAATGAAGCTGAGTCTTTGGGCCTCTCACTCAATCACCGCAGGTTGGTCGGTGGTCTTTCTGTCTTCTACCGACTCCTCTCCAGCCTTGCCCCCCTGCTCTCTCTGCGATTTGTCCCAACCACATTTCCACAGGGCGCTCAAGGTCCGCCAACAACCCCCTTCTGGTAAAACTACCAAAATCACGAATCACTGCTCATCTTCACTCTTTCATTCCTCTTTTTTCCCGCCTTTGGAATAAACTTCCTCACTCTATTCTTTCCCATTCTTCCCTTCAGGCTTTCAAAACAGCTGTTCACCACCACCTCTTATCTTCCCCCATCCAAATCCTCGATCTTTTCTACCCCCGATAATCCACCCAAGCCCACTTCCTTCAATTCTCCTGCTTTCCTTCCTGAAAGTCCCTTTAATGTCCATCTTCCCCTCGCCATGTTCCCCGTCCCATCCCCATCCCTCTCCCTTCCACAGTTCACCTGTGTCTGTTCCCCAATGTTTTGTCCCTTCCACTCCCGCCCCTCTTGTCTCATGCCTCCTTGCTGTGAGTTGTGTGTTAGCTCTCATACGAGCCTCGACCAAGGTATACAAAAAAAAAAAAAAAAAAAAAAAAAATCTCAGTATTGGGGTGTATTTTGTATCACTGACGATGTCGAATTATAGGGTGTTCACCACGTTGGGAAAAGTAAATATATCTATCTATAATTCCAGCAATCTGTGTGTGTGTGTGTGTCTGTCTGTTTGTCTGACTGTCTGTCTGTCTGTCTGTCTGTCTGTCTGCGACCGCCGTTTCTCGACGACCACCAGTCCGATCTGATTGACACTTGCCAGGAATATTGCCGGGGCCCCGCGGATGTGCCTTTTCGAGGTTTGATATCGATCGGACAAGCGGTTCCCAAGTTACGGCCATTTATCTGTCGACCAATGACAAGACACGGTGCTATGACATCATGAATGACGTCACAATTAATGGGTTTTTTTTGTTTTTTTTGCACGATCGATGGTCCGATCTGATTGAAACTTGCCAGGAATATTGCCGGGGCCCCGCGGATGTGCTTTTCAAGGTTTGATATTAATCGGACGAGCGGTTCCCAAGTTACGGCCATTATCTGTCGACTAATGACAGGACACGATGCTATGACATCACGAATGACATCACAATTAATGTTTATTTATTTATTAATTATTTCTTTTGCACGATTGAAACTTGCCAGGAATATTGCTGGGGACCCGCGGATGTGCCTTTTCGAGGTTTGAGAGAGAGAGAGAGGCTGCACATACTGGCACTCACCTACAGGCACGCACCTACGGGCACACACCTACGGGCCCGTACTAGTAAAATAAAACACGTTCACATCCTCCCAAGCTGCATGTGTTTATTTACTTCACATATTAGATGAATTCCATGTCCCTGCAAATGTGAAATACAGCTTGCTGATAATATCCTGCACTTGCACACTATTCAGCTTTGAAAACTCATGCAAAAACCAAAAGTCTTTTTCTATTAAAGACCACAATTTTGAGTTGTCAGTGACTTGAGTTGTCACTCAAGCGAACATAAAACGTGTTAAGTTTTAGCGAATCACCGGATTACTATTCATGAACTTGGCGAAATAGATGCCAGTGTTGAAAGTGTGGATACAATAATTTATTCTCACTTGATATTAATTAAGGTTAATGTAGGTGAATATACCAAAGGAATTCACATGCGATCAAAAGGGAACTCACACCTTCCTAATCCAACCCTCTTACTTACTGATTTCAGTGTTTCCTCCTCTTTTTTCGGTGTGTGTGTGTGTGTGTGTGTGTGTGTGTGTGTGTGTGTGTGTGTGTGTGTGTGTGTGTGCCTCTGTTTCTCTCTCGTTAATTTCCTTGTTAGTTGTACCCAAATGTTGCATCGCGACCCCACTGTCAATTTAACTTTGCTCTTTCGTGAGCCCTGCTCTTGCAGAGAGAGGAAAAAAAAAAGACAATTCTTTGTTGCCATTCCAACAGAACTCCTGTTGAGCTCCCAGATGGAGAGGGAGATGATTTATTAAAGAAGATTGTGACATGTGCTGAGACCTGGGTTGCTAATCTTTAATCACATGTTGAAGTCAAACAGCATGAAGCAGAAATATTCTTGGTCCCCATCAACAACAAAATTAAATGTTTATCAGTCAGCCTGAAATATTCTGGAAATAGTATTTTGGGACCATAACAGTTCACTTCAAATGTAATTTTGAGACATTCACTCCAAATATTCAGGCATTCCACCAAGCTTCACTCTATTGTTTCTCTTTTTTTTCCCATTGGTGGAACTGCCTTGGGATGGTTCAACACTTCCCTCCAGAACTTCAACAAGTTAGTACAGTGCACCAACATCTCATTTCACCGCCATTCGTACCTGTGATCTTTTCTAACCCCATTAACCCCAACTAATCCAAACCTCTTACTTGCAGGCGAGCGTCTTTCCTCCCCTCCTTTCGAATCCTCTTTTTTGATACATAATCGAGGCTAGTGGAAGAGCTCGAGCAGAATGGAAGGGAACAAAATGAAAAGGGGGAGACAGCAACAGGAGAGTGCGAGTGAGATCAAGGGGAGGGGGGAAATAACCCATGTGGGTGAACAAGCTGTACACGAGGTGAATGAAACACAGCAAGAAGAGGAAGCAGAAGTTGGGGATGAAACAGAAAAGGAACAAACCAACCGACAAATGAAAAAAAAACAAAAGGAGGTGAGGGAAAGGAAGTGGGGGGGGGGGAGGAAGAGGAATCACAATAACCTGGAAAAGGGGAGTGCTTGGGAATGGTGTCATTTTGGGTAGAAGAGATCATGAGTATGTATGGGGGGTAGTGGGCTCTACCTGAGGTAGTGGTGAACAGCTGTCTTGAAGCCCCGGAGAGAAGAATGGGATTAAATAGATTGGGGAAGTTGGTTCCACAGGTGAGATAAAAGAGGAATAAATGAGTGGAGGTGAGCAGTGAGCCTATATTTTAGGAGTTTAATAAGAAGAGGGTTACTGATATATCATTTTCATCCTGAAGAAACCTGAGAAGGATAGACCCAAGAGCAGGCAGACAGTGCAAAATCAAAAAAGAGGCAGTAGAATACAGAGAGGCCATGAACCTGTCTGCAATGTGAAAGCGACAGACCTAGACATTCAGCTTCGTCTTGAGAGATCCGAATGATTTTGAGGGCCTTGCTTTCCATGGCATCAAGAAGGCAATATGTGAGGCAGGGTGCCAGCCCAAAGGGGTGAGCAGTACTGCATCAAGTTGTGAATGAAAGCCATGCAGTTCAGACTGGGTAAGGAAAGATCTTGCACGATGAAAGATACCGAGTCGGCAGCCGGCTTTGGAAGCCATCTTGGAAATATGGTCTGCCAAAGTAAGATGATGGTGAGGCCCAAATGTTTGAGTGAGTTAACCTCTTTAAGTGGATTCTTTAGAATGAAGATGTGAAGGTTTGTCAGACGGTCCTTTCGGAGAGACAGGTTGAGTGTGTGGGATTTGTTGGGAATGAGGAATAAAACTAGGCCCAAGACAATACCTTTCCATACTTGACAGGGAGAGGAGATGACAGGATCCTGTTAAGAGCTACACACTGAATATGAGAGTGGAGGAAGTCAGTGACCATGAGAGGAGGTAGCCTTGGATGCCATAAGCAGAGAGTTTGGAGATCAAGGCAGGGTGAAAAACTGTATCAAATGCTCGAGATATGTCGAGAGAGACGGCCCTAATTTCATTTCTGAGATTGAGGGCTGCCATTAATTGTTGGGAGAGTAGAAGCAGTATGTCCAAGTTAGAATGACCTAGTCTGAAACCGAACTGATTATCTGAGATTAGGCTTTTGGAGAAAAAGAAGGAATTGAAGGCAACTGCAATAATAGATGATAAAGCCTTGCTTATAATTGGATGCAAGCTAATAGGCCTGTAGTTAAGAGGATCCATTTTTGCAGCATGTTTGTATATTGCAGTGATGTTGCCTAACTTTCAGGCAGACAAAAACTAACCGAGAGAGAATGAGAGTGAACATAAAGGGCAACTTGCAGTCACGGTCAGTCAGCTCGGGTGAACTGCCAGTCTCTGTAGTGCTGAGGCAGCTCTGGTAATAGCCAGAGAGATGTTGACTCAAAAGCACATCATCAAATAAACCTATTGGAGTAGAAGAGAAACAGGAGACATTTGTCGGAAAATTAGTCATTACCAAGTCCAGAAGGGAGGATGTGCCATTGAGAGAAATCCATGTCAGAAAGTTCAGAGATTGGGTGAGGCCCATGAAGTCACAGAGGTGCTCTGCTGTAAAGCCATGGCTGGTTGAAGAGGTACCAAAACTCAGCCAATTTGCATGGTGACATTAGACATCACTGCTTCTGAGGAAGAGAGAGTTGAGTTTGGTGGTTATAAGATGGTCCATGTTAGCAGAGAGGGCGATGTAAATAGAGTCATCGCTGTTCGGAGGATGGTTCAGCAAGCAGACAAAGAGGTGGTGGTTGTACTTCATTTACCTCACAAATCACCTCGTTGGAGGTGCTGGTTGTATTTAGTTTTTCGGCAGCCAAAGGTACCCTTGGGAGTTTGGAGGGGGAATGGTCGTACGTGGACAGTGGGAAATGGAGTTCTTGATATAAGCTGCAACTCTGCCACCAGAACAGGTTTCAAGCCAGTTGAACTGGAAAAGACAATACCCAAGGAGAGACACCGAAGAATCAGGGACTTCCTGTTGGATGAAGGATTCTGTTAGGCAGATAATGTCAGGCTTACCAGTGGCAGCTTGGATTGAGAGCTCTGTTAAAATGGAATGAAGACCTCTGATGTTGGAGGTCCATAGAGTTAGGGATGGTGGCGGAGGTGCTGTTGGCAAGGGAGGGGAAGAGGGGAGGGAGGATCATGGAGAGGGGGAGGTGGGAGGATATGGAATGGGACATGGAGAGCATGGAGGGGGCAGGATGCGAGGAAAGCAGAGAGGGAATGGGTCACTGAGAAGTGGAGAGAGAGAGAGCGAGACACTTGGAAGTGGAGAGGGAGGGAGACGCTGGGAAGTGGAGAGGGAGTGTGACACTGGGAAGTGGAGAGGTACTGGGATGCTGGGGAAGCAGAGAAAGGGTGGAACACTGGTGAAGCAGAAAGGAGAAAAGACGGGCTGAAACCCACAGATGATGGAAGCCGTCTCAAGAAATGACTTTGCTGCAGGATAGTGCTCACCATAACATAATGAATGTGACCACTACTACTCCAGAGGATATGGTTTGGGGATTGCTGAATCATCTCCCACACAGTTCAGACTTGTCACATTATGATTCCACATATCCCTTTGGACCGCAATCATGAAGGCATCAAATGGCTGCATACCCACCCCAAAGATTTATTCACAGGTATCAAGGCAAGACAACATTGAGAGGACAGTTGTGTGCATGTATCCGAGGAATACATTGAATAATAAGTGTTTAATCAAACTCTGTGTACATTAATTTTACAGAATAAAAAGTCCATACCCACCTTGAAACGACCCTCGCGTATTTGAGGCACACAGAAGGTGGGGGGTACTAAATTGCAAGAATAAAACTGAAGGGAAGGAAAGGAAGGATGGTGGAAGTGGTTATGTGAGGTTATTAGAAAATATTCAAATAAAGGGAGAAAAGGAGAGGGGGAATTTAAGGGGAGATGTAGAAAGAGGGAGGAAAGAAACCTGCAGCATTATACTTGTTTACAATGTAGATACTGGAGGAACAGAGCTTTCACAAGATTTTGAAATAGTTCGATACACCTGTATATACAGTCCTATCTGAACTCAACATCAGGTTTAATGGTAATTGCGCACAACCAACCACTTTGTACATAACAGACAGTGAAAAGTGCATCCCATTATGGTGTTTAAAAACTGCACATTGCTGACCAGACACGTCACCCGTACAATTGCTCGACCAAACAGCTGCACCTTGTGGCACTCCCAAAATGGCCACTCCATGCTGTTACCTCCTACAGCAATGGTCTTTCCTGGGGAGCTGCAAATAACTTGAGCTGGTATATTTTGAGCAGGAATGCTTAGTTTACATGTGAACACAAAGTTCTCTTTAGCTGAAAGCTTCGACTTTCTACTTCGCAAAAAGCATTGTCAATATAATTACAGCACCTCATGAAGAAGTACCTCTTTACTTCGATGACTGATATTATGTTTATCTCTGCCACAGAAGGTGAAGGAGGTTATGTTTTCACGCTTCCTCTGTCTGTTTGTTTGTTTGTCTGTTTGTTTGTGTGCAGGATATCTCAAAAAGTTGTGGACAGGTTGGGTGTGTGGTACGGACTAATTGATTCGATATTTGGGAAGATCCGAATCCAGATCTGGATACGAGATTAATTTAATTTTCAAAGTGATTCGTCACCATTGAGAAATAGGTCCAAAAACGATGCAGAGCAGATATTTCAAAAATGTATCGGGCCCGATTATGTTCTTGTGGATCAGGCAATGCATCATGGTGGAGGTACACGCTCTACCGAGTGCCCTTCTAGTTTTCTCATGTGTTTGGTTCATGCTAATACAGTCAATTCTCATCAAAATTCATCATCCTCGAGATAAATTTTGCTGACATCTGTATTATTAAGGAGTGTCTGTCTGTCTGTCTGTCTGTCTGTCTTTCCGTCCCTGAACTACTCTATCAGTTTTGGGACTAGCCCCACCAAACCTTCTGTGGAACATTTTGGAGGTCCCGGCTGGTGATCTAAGGTGAGTCGGAAGTTTCACAAATACCTCAATACAATTATGATTTTGAGTTTCGATCCATACGAGCTGCTCCCGATCTAGATGTAACCAAAAATGGTGTTTATCTTCATTTACCTCACAAGTGTTTGTGATATTCTATTTTGTTAAATTAATGGTGTAGTATTAATTTGTCTGCGTCGGAGTGGCCACCCATCCAGGACTGTACCCAATAGCCAAGGAGACTACTGAGGCAGCACCAACGCTCTGCACAGAGTATGGTCCTGATGGATGGATGGATGGATTAATTTGTAATTGGAATGAGGGTGTTTGGAATTAAAAATATAGAGAGATTGAGTTTAAGGGAGATTCAGGAAATTAAACAAGGGTTTCCATGACATTCGCAGAGTCAGCATTTTCAGATTCTCCATGACATCATTGAAATACTTCCTTTACCTCTCGAGTGTTTGTAATATTGCATTTTGTTAAATTAATGGCTTAGTATTAATTTGTGATTTGAATGATGCTGTTTGAATGAAAATATAGAGAGGTTGAGTTTAAAACAAATTGAGGAAATTATGTTAGGGGTTCCATCCTTGGCATTCACGGATTTGGCATTTGTCGTTTTGCTATTTTTTGCCCAAGTCCTTCACGAACTGGCTATGCAGCGGCTGTTCAGCCCCAACCGTGCATAGGGTACCTCGTGAGTAATAAATAAATTCAATAAACAAATGAATAGTTTTTTGAAAAAAGTTGCTCCTATTTTAAAAATATCAAAAAACATTTGATTTTAAACTAGCAATGGTACCCAACACTGCAGGACAATGCCGGGTCTCTCCTCCAACCCTTTCCCTCCCTCCACTCTTCCACTGCCTCCAATCACCACATCCCCCTCCCTCCTCCCACCTCCTCCCTTTCCCACGGAGGAGGAGGAGGAGATTGGGACCATACTCCATGCAGAGCATTGGTGCTGCCTAAGCAGTCTCCTTGGCTATTGGGCACAATCCTGGACGGGTCGCCACTCTGACACAGAATACCAGCATGCTGGCACTCATTTTGGCGACCTCGGAAGGATGACAGGCCGAGTTAACCCCACCTGGTATTAATTCAACAGCTGAGTGGAATTTGAACTCAGGACCCAAGGATCCAAAGCCCACCACCCTAACCATTAAGCCAACACCAGGCATACATATTGAGTGATAAACATTTTATTTATCAAGCTACAAATTATTGAACAGAAATATCAACAAAAATGAACACATTATTGAAATTGTATTGGGGAAACAATATTGAATGTTTTTCCATCAAGGGCCAGAACAAACAAATTGGTGTTCCAAATCGAGATCAGCCCACATGTTGTTGACCATGCGAAAAAGATCTTCAAAATCTGTTTTGTTGTCAGACAATCGGAACGTACTCTCTAAACAACTATATAGGTATACGGATCAAAATTGCTCATTTAAAACATTTGCAATTGAGTGGAAAATTTTCATTGAGTAAATTAATTAAAATATAATTTCAATGAAATACGATACAGAGGGGTCTGGTTGTCTTCTTATTTCCTGTTCAGCACAAGGCTGTGATTAGCATCATTGACTGAGGGTGTGGCTGCATGCTGCTGATGCAGTGCCCCTATAGGTTAAAACAGTAATTTTGAATTTGGCCAGGATGCTGGGGATCGCTCCCCTACTCTTCGCAAAGGACAAAGTGAAGGGATCGTTAATGTCCACCAACTAATTTCAGCATCTGAGAGGCACACACACACACACACACACACACACACACACACACACACACACACACACACACACACACACACACACACACACACACACACACACACACACACACACACACACACACACACACACACACACTGATTAATCACCCTGTCTGTGAAACACCAAAATAACAGTTTATAGCTGGGTTGACATTTGAACCGAGGCAAAACAGCTTGGAGCGAGTGTACGTGTCTCTCGGCCATCCTGTCATGGAGTGAGGATGCATTGCTTTGTAACCACTGAAACCATTTTTAAATTCTCTCTTGAACTTGTAGTCCGCTTGACTCATTCTAATCCTCTACTTTATTTTGGCTTCTAAACTCTGGGGATTTCCCCACAAAGAACCAAGCCGCAGTCGCCACGTCCACTGCTCAAACTGCAGGAGCTTTCGCCTGCTTTCATATTATTCTCGTCGCACTCAATGAAGTTACACTTCGAGAATATTCGTGAATCTTTTCTTCACTTAATATAATTGTCCCAACAGTATAAAAGGTTTAGTTTAATGCTTTGGCAATTTCACATGTTCTTATGTAAATATGAAGAACGTGGAAGCATAGCTTCCTTAAATAGCCTTCCTTAAATAAATACGCATATATGCTTCGTCATAAGAATTGGTAATTTCTTAATATTTTCAGATTTCACTCCAGATTTTGACAATTATTTAGTTCACCAGATCCGAAATCATATTTTCAATATATACTTTAATTTGTGCATGAGAGTTGATCATGTTTCCAAGGCAAAGCATTTTTAGAAGGCCAAATCAAAATGGTAGCTAAGATCCCTGTGAGGTTAAGTTGGGCTGACCAAGGATAAGTCTTTCATGAAGGTAAGCTGTTAATTATCTTCAAAAGGGGTGTTTGAAAATTGGGTATTTGGGTAAATTTATTCATGCACTCCCTTGGAGTTCCCTTTGTATGCATGCAAAGCTTGGGGTCGCTAAGCTTCATGGTTTTGGAGTTATGGAGGAAATACACTCACTGACATTTATTATTATGCTGACGGGATTACAAAAGGGGGAGGGGGGAGAAAAAGAGAGGGGAAGGAGAGGGAGGTTTGGGGGGGAGAGAGAGAGGGGAGAGAGAGGGAGAGAGAGAGAGAGAGAGAGAGAGAGAGAGAGAGAGAGAGAGAGAGAGAGAGAGAGAGAGAGAGAGAGAGAGAGAGAGAGAGAGAGAGAGAGAGAGAGAGAGAGAGAGAGAGAGAGAGAGAGAGAGAGAGAGAGAGAGAGAGAGAAGCATGGGAGGGTGGTGCTGCACCGTATCAGGAGGGGGTGGAGTGAGGAAGGGATAGAGAGAGGGGTGGGGGATGATTGGAGGGATTTAGCAGCGAGAAAATGTTATGCTTTCTGAACAACACACACACACACACACACACACACACACACACACACACACACACACACACACACACACACACACACACACACACACACACACACACACACACACACACACACACACACACACACACACACACACACACACACCCGATATCGGCAATTTTTTGGAAATCAACAGATTGGAGTCAGTGTGATTACTGACTCCAGCACGTACTGTATACAACCCAAAAACCTTGAGTAGCTTTCACCATTATTTTGGGGGAATTTAAACAAACAAATTAAAACACAATGTTGCAATCATATGGACATTTCAAGGAGATTAATTGATTCAACAACATTAATTGTTATAAACAGCTGCACGTGACAGGTGGAAAAAAAATTAGCACTGTAATTTCGAAAACATGATAATACGGCAAACAGCTCGGAAATCTGGTGTTATCAAATATATATATATATATATATATATATATATATATATATATATATATATATATATATATATATATATATATATATATATATATATATTTCTTTGAAACTCACAAAGAGAAATCATATAACCTTTGTAAAGCATACCCAATAATCAATTGCTTTAGAAACAGTCACGAGGACAAAGGAAAACCCGATAAAACCTCCATACGATATGGGATGAAATTTACCATCATGGCGCCCTTAACATGCATGGCATGCCCACACACCTGCAGAGAGTCCCGATAGATCAAAATCTACCCATATGTACCACATCCGTGTGTGCAGTAAATGTAATTTTCTTGTAAGTACTACCTTGTATTGCAACTGCTGAGTGTACATCCTGATTGGGAACCAATATCGTACTGTTCTCGACTGAAGGATGCTCGGCAAGTGGCTTAAGCACTCAAGCAAGCACCCCAACAGAACGCCTGGCTTGGCAAGCAATTACCAATTGCCGTTGATAAACCCGTGCACCCAGTAACGCCAATGAAATGCCCAAATTTGACAAATGAACACTTGTTTAGCAGTCAGAACTGCTGCTAAGTTCAATACTGGAGCTTAACTTTTGTAATTTGGCTTAGTTTAAGAGATTATATCGAGGTTACGGCATGTGCGGAAATGAAATACAGCCAAGAATGCTGGTGTGTCTGAGCATTTATAAGAATTCCAATGTATCCAGCGATTCATAGGTGTCGATAACATGAGTAAGGAGAGTGAAAAAAAAACTTTATCATGAAGAAATTGTTGCAGCCTGTTCCAAGTCAAGGCATGGTTGAGCAGGCCAAAAAACATGGCGGCTTCAGACCCCAGCGAGGTAACCCAGGAATCGCCTTAAGATCCAAAAGAGAGGGAGGTGCAGGATTGTCTGAGAAAGGATATAATTAAATAACACCGTTAATTATCTTCCAAAGGGGTGTTTTAATTAACCCAAACAACCAATTTTAACTCATACACTCCCTTGGAGTTCCTTTCGTGTGCCTACAAAGTTTCAGGCGGATAGGTTCCATGGTTTTCGAGTTATGGAGAAGACCCGGTTCCGGTTCCGGGTTTGGAGCGTCGAGAGGTCTCCTTCGGAGCTCTCTGCTGACGATCTCAAAGATAAGTTTCCGGTCGTTATTCGTCCCGTTTTAACTGTTTATTTTCTCACCTACATGTTACTGTGTGTTCCTAGTTCGGTTTTGTTTCAAAAATCGTGCTATTTTGTGAGTTTTTGGCGACGTTGTCTTACCGGGTGTTTGATGCCTAGGCTTGAAGCTTGAGGCCTAAGCTGAGGCCTACCAGTTCCCCTCGGTGTACGATCGTTTTATTTGTGTTTTCTCCCCATTACCTTCAATTTCTATCTTCCCCACTTTCCTAACGTCCTCCATTTCTCCCAACTAATCTCTCTTTCTTATCTTCAAAAAAAAATAAAAAAACCCACCTTTCTCCTAATTCTTCTTCTTCTTCTTCTTCTTCTTCTTCTTCTTCTTCTTCTTCTTCTTCTTCTTCTTCTTCTTCTTCTTCATCATCGCCTCTTATTCTTCCTCTTCTTCTTCCTCGATTTTTTCGACAACACTTCTATGACCTAATCTGTTGAAAACTCTCTCAAACATTCATAATAATAACAAAAACGATACCTTATACTGCTTCATCTTCCTCTCTCACACATGTGGTACTCTTTACTGTTTCATAATGCACTACTCTTCTGCTATTTTAACAGACTGCTCTCATTTCAACCTCTCCTTCATTCCTTACCTAAAATAATCCAACTGTTACTGTGTTTCTTCTCTCCATTCTCTGAATTCGCCTTTATTGCATCCATCAAGAATTGTGTTAAATCGCATCTCTGACCTAAAGCTTTTAAAAACCCCAGTTTGCTATAAATGTTCGCTTTCCATCAACCATTCTTTTTTTCCAACTTCAGTGCCAACTCACCCGTCTTACCCCTCACTCTCACAGCAACCATCCCACTCTTCTCCCTCCAAGCCTGCCTCTCACCTCTCTCAAAAATTCCCCCCTCACCTTTGTCCCACCTTTCATCCCCCTCAAAGTTGCCCCCCCTCTCTCATCCACAAAGCTGCCTCCTTCCACTGCCCTCTCACCTCCATCTCTTCACTCCACCTCCTCAAATCCTCAACTGCCTTCTTCCCCTCTCTTGTCCCCCCTCACCCCCAGCACCACAGAGCTTTTTCTCCTCCTCATCCGGCCCCCTCCCCTAGCTATTCTGCAATCCCCCACACTCTTTCAACAACCCTCCTTGCCCCACCTCGTCCCTTGTCCTATCCTCCCCCCCACCCACTGCACCCAAAGCCTCCTCCCCTACCTCTTCATTAAAAGTGTGGACCTCAAATATCTGGGGCCTTCGCTCAAACCTTTCAGATCTTTCCATACAGGTTGCCACTGACAAACCAGACATAATCTGCCTCACAGAAACTTTCCTCCCCCAAGAAGTGTCTGACTCCCAAGTATCTCTCCCTGGTTACTCCCTCCTCCGGTATGACAGACCTGAGCCTCGTCCTGGTGGAGGAGTTGCTCTCTTCATCAAAGACTCTATTCCTCACTCTCCATGCACTGCTCTCACTCCCCCAAATCCCCAGGAATACCTCTGGCTGCGGCTTCCCCTCCATCCCACCTCATGTTTATATGTGTACTGCACAATCCACCAAACAGTGATGACTCCATCTGCACCTCACTATGCGAAAACATGGACCATCTTCTATCTTCTCATCCAACCTCTCTCTTCCTTTTATGTGGTGACTTCAATTGTCATTATGCCAGTTGGCTAGGTGTGGGTACCTCTCTCACCTGTCATGGCACCTCAGCAAAAGCTTTCTGCGACTCATTGGGACTGACTCAATCGGTCAACTTCCCGATCCGGATCTCAACCAATGGTACTCCATCTCTTCTGGATCTGATTATGACAAATTTCCCTGACAATATCTGCTGCTCTTCCTCCGCTCCAATCGGTTCTTCTGACCACGTCCTTGTCAAAGTGGACATCTCTCTGGCTATTATCAGAGAACCACCTCACCGCCGTCAAGTCTGGCATCTCACTCAAGCTGACTGGCAGGGTCTCCAAGCAGCCATAAAACTTGTAGACTGGTCTCCTATCACTACTTTCTCCAACATCAACTCATCCTGGGAATTCTTTCAAAGAAACTTGCTCTCCCTCATGCACAGATTTATCCCCTCTCATCTTCAGTTGTCGTACCCTTCCTCCTGCCCTTGGTTTACTGAAGCTTGTGGTGAGGCAGTTGTCCTGAAACAACTTGCCTTTGCCTCATGGAAAGCAAACCCAACTGAGGGCAATCTCAGTTCCTTCCATAAAGCTCGGAACAAGTGTGTATCTACCCTCAGGAGAGCCAGAAAACAACATCTTTCTCATCTCAAGTCTGAACTCTCAAACCTCTCTCCCTCCTCAAAATCCTGGTGGCGTCGAATCAAACCTGTTTCTGGTGTATGGTCCCCCTCCATCCCCTTCCTTACCTCAAATTGCCGCACTGCTGATACCACACGTGAAAAAGCTGAATGCCTAAACTCGGTGTTTGCAGCTAAATCTTGTGTCAAAAAGCCATCACTTTCTCTACCCACCTTACCCAGTCACACCCAACTGTCCCTGGACTCTGTGACCTTTTCTCCTGACAAGGTGGAGAGCTTGCTGTCAAAGCTCGACTCACATTATGCAACCGGTCCAGACGGAATCAGCCCACGTGTCCTCAAAGCCTGCTCTTCTGCTCTTGCTCACCCTCTCTCTGTTATATTCACCCTCTCATTTGCTCAAGGTCATCTGCCATCTGCTTTGTAATCTGCTAACATCACTGCCCTGCATAAAAAGGTGCAAAAACAGATCCCTGCAACTACAGACCAATCAGCCTTCTCCCAATCATCAGCAAGGTTATGGAATCCATCATCGCTTCAGACATGAAATTCTTCCTCTTCTCCAATGGCTTGATTTCCGATCATCAATTTGGCTTCAGACCAGGTCACTCTACCCTGGATATGCTGCTTCTGCTCTCTCAACAATGAATGGAGGTACTCAATGCCAGACAGGAAATCCGAGCCGTATCCCTGGACATATCACGTGCTTTTGACACAGTCTGGCACCCTGCCCGAATCACCAAACTCTCTTCCCATGGTATCCAAGGCCATCTCCACTCATGGCTCGCAGACTTCCTCTCCTGTCACAGTCAACGTGTGGCCCTAAATGGAGTTCTTTCACCCCCTCTTCCTGTCCAGGCTGGAGTTCCTCAAGGTAGCGTTCTGGGCCCTGTTCTTTTTCTGGTTTTCATCAATGATCTCTCCGACTCTCTGGAAAATCTTCTATATCTCTTTACTGATGACTCAACCCTCTGCTGTACCATCGGTCATCCCTCAGACTGACAAGCAGCTGCTACTTCGCTCACTGCAGATCTGGATAAAATCACAAACTGGTCCAACACGTGGAACATGTCTTTCAATTCGGAAAAAATCTCACACTCTCACTATGTCTCTTCGAAAGGACCGTTTAGAAAACCCACCCATCCACTTTCTCAACAATTCTTTGGAAGAAGTCCTTTCTTTCAAGCTTCTGGGTCTCACTATCTGCCATGACCTTTCCTGGGAAAGCCACATTTCAAACCTCGCCTCCAAAGTCAGTCGCCGACTGGGAATCCTCAGTCTTTCAAAGTCCTTCTTCGGCCCTCCTGAGCTCCTGACCACTTACAAAGCTTTTGTCCGTAGCCTGATGGAGTACTGCTCTCCCCTCTGGGCTGGTGCTCCTGCCTCCCACCTTTCTCGGCTTCACGCTGTAGAAACCAGGGTTTTTCGGATCATCGGCATCTCCCGCAATGAGGCTGAGTCTTTGCGCCTCTCACACAATCACCGCAGGTTGGTCGGTGGTCTTTCTGTTTTCTATCGTCTCTTCTCCAGCCTCGCCCCCACCTCTCTCTCTCTCTGGTTTGTGCCCACCACATTTCCTCAGGGCGCTCAAGGTCAGCCAACAACCCCCTTCTGGTAAAACTACCAAAATCACGAATCACTGCTCACCTTCACTCTTTCATTCCTCTTTTTTCCCGCCTTTGGAATAAACTCCCTCACTCTATTCTTTCCTATTCTTCCCTCCAGGCTTTCAAAACAGCTGTTCACCACCATCTCTTATCATCCCCCATCCAAATCCTCGATCTTTTCTACCCCCGATAATCCACCCAAGCCCACCCACTTCCTTCAAATTCCCTGCTTTCCTTCCTGAAAGTCCCTGTAATGTCCATCTTCTATTCCCCATGTTCACCATCCCATCAGTCTCCCTTCCACAGATCTCCTAATGTGTCTGTTCCCCACTGTTTTGTCCCTCCCACTCCCGCCCCTCTTGTCTCATGCCCCCTTGACGTGCGTTGTGTGTAAGCTCTCACACGAGCCTCGAAAAGGTATACAAAAAAAATAAAATAATAAATAAAAACCCCACACACACACACTCGTATGGATAGTTATATGTCAGACCATTACTGAGGAAATTCGAACAGCACTCAGTGGAGTATGCCTGGTGTTGGTTTCATGGTTAGGGTGGTGGGCTTTGTATCCTAGGGTCCTGAGTTCATATCCTGCTCAGCTGTTGAATTAATACCAGGTGGGGTTAACTTGGCCTGTCATCCTTCCAAGGTCGGCAAAATGAGTGCCAGCTTGCTGGTATACTGTGTTGGAGTGGGGACCCATCCAGGATTGCGCCCAATAGCCAAGGAGACTGCTTAGGCAACACCAACGCTCTGCATGGAGTATGGTCCCAATCTCCTCTTCAGTGGAGTGCATACCTCCGCCAGACTGAAGACTTTACGTTTTGTATTCCACTGATAGGACGGATCTGGGTTCGGACCAGAACTAAAATTCAATTGACTCGTTCTTGTGAAGAATTTAATTGACTCAATGGTGAAGAATCACATAGATCCGGATCCGGATTCAGGTCTTCACCAAAATCGAATCAATTCTTCTTTTTTCCATACCCAACCTGCCCACCAAGTTATGTCTGACAGAAATCCTGCTATATGTCATTTTTAGCTCTAATCCCTGAAATAACTTTTTAAAATTCTCGGATCCGTATCGTCACCAAAATCTAATCATTTCATCCTTGTCACACACCAAACGTCTCCACCAAATTTCGTTGGAATCGGTCCACAATTTTGAGATATCTTGTTCACAGACAAACAGACAGGGGTGGAAACAACCTCCAGCCACCTTCGGTGCTGGAGGTAATAAACTGCAGCGAACCTTAAAAGATTATTTACTGTTTGCTAAGAATTTTACCATTGGAAAGGGTTTCATTTCCAGCATAATCGGGCAACATAGTTTTCTTAAAATAAAAAATAAACCAATGTCACCCGCAGGGTGACCCGTATCTTGCCAAAAGGTGACCACGTGTGACTTCTTTAAGGTCACACTGAGGTGAACAGAGCTGCTATCCACCAGGAGCGACTCCTTGAGGAATATCTGCCGACGAGAGATTCCGATGAGAATCGTTCTACAGAGTAACCATGAAAAATATGCTTTTGCCTCATAACGTCACCAAATGACGTCATAATGTCTCAAGCTTGACATATCTAGAAAGCACTCATCGAGGTGTTCAATTTGAGGTACTACACGATATGGTTCCTAAAACTTGAAAATTTGACCTTGGGGTCAAATATGTTTGACCTGAGGCGCTAACCATGAAGGTCAAGGCCAATCGCCACCAAAAATTAATCAGCTGAGCGCCAGACCATGAACTATATTCCCATGAAGTTTGAAGACGATCTGATCAAAATTACTCAAAAAATAAGGGTCTCGTCGACTCCCCTGATTTGCGCCAAAGTGACCTTGACCTTTGACCTTGACCTTCAAAATTTTGCGCACTGAAAGGGACCTCTATAGGCCTCTGATATGCGAAGTTACAAAAATTTCCGATGATAACTGTGCTCTGCAGAAATTTTTATACGTGATTACAGACAAACAAACAAAAAAACATACAAGCTGACTCACATATCTTGCAAAACTTCGTTTTGGCAAGATAATAAAAAAACTTATTGATGAATATGAAAATATATCAGCAAATTCATTTTTCCTAAGAAGATAGCCATATTTGAATGTTTGATGAGCAAGCCTTATTGAAAGCAGTATTTTCTAAAAGCAATAAAAACAGTTAATATTTTTGATGCAAATATAATTTAATTTCAATTTTAATGTGAGAAAATCCATGAAGCCTTGATTGAAGTTGGAAGAACAACACGATGAAAATCCATGAAGCCCAGCAATCCCGAAATGCACTCAGACATAATCTCTTTTATTATGTTTGGAATAGGAAACCAATGCTTGATCTCAGCCCAAAATACCGATCGTTTTAATTATTTGTTTTTAAGCTCGTCTATGAGTAGATTTGTGGAAACCAGACACTGGCATTGTGCCTGGAGCATCTGCTCTGATTCTGGGAGACATACCAGTCACACTGATGATCTTAAGAATGGTACGTGCTGTTTCCTCACTTGATGCTCAGCGTTTGGAAGCGAAAGTACAGATAAACAATGTGAGCGGGCATCCGTTCGGTAGAAAGGGGGATGTGGGACTTGGGAAAGGTAGGGATTTTGACTTAATTGCCCCACTGACTGCAGCGAGAAAATAAAAGTCACAATATGGTGTTTCTGGCATTGAGAGTGCAGCATGAAGTTGCATCACTTCCCTAAAGGTCATCGGCTGTGTTTGTCTTGAGTCAAGTTGTCCGATGTCTCAAGTCTCCTGGTAGCAGCTCCTCCATGAGACTTCTGATTCTGATGTACCATACTCTGTTACAGAGCGTTGGTGCTGCTGAAGCAGTTTCTTGGCAATGGTTATGCTGCATGGTTTGCCATCGCCTTCCCAGCAGAAGTTAGGAGAGGAATTTGGAATTTGGCCATGGTGTCAGTGATGCCTTACCTACTCTTGGTGAAGGACACCATGGGATCTTTAACATCCACCAAATAATGTTGGCAGACAGGACACCAATTTAACAGACATTTGAGGGACGTCACACACATTGATGAACCACCCTGCCCATGAAACACCGGATGAAAGTTTATTGCTGGGTCTGGATTCAAACCCAAGCTGGATAGCTTAGAAGCAAGTGTGTATACATCTAGTCTAGACAATCCTGCCAGCCCCCACAAGACTTACAAATCTGTAAAAAAGAAGATAAATAAATAAAGAATAAGATAAATGGAATCACCATTCAAGAACCAGGCACCAAGTAGAATGGCTGGCAAGGAATATGACAAACTGTAAACAAAACTGCATTTCTGTTCCATTAGAGATCGTTTTAGTTGAGGGTGGATTCGTAAAGAGGCCAAACCACAATCTGTTCCTTGTGACGTTTTACAAGAGAGATTTGGAGGATATTGTTGTGCACTTGGAATGTTCCTCGCTGACATTTTCACGGCTGTTAAGTAAAATTTTCAACTTTGTTTCACGGTACAATTACTTATGACGATCAAAGTTCTCTTCAAAACTTTCACTCAACATCATCGATCTTGGAAAATTATATTGGCTTGTATTTTCACTTGTGATGTGTTATTCTGGTTAATCAGACAAATCGAGGGGCAGGCAGTGGTGGTGGAGGTACAGTGGAGGCAGGCAATGGTGGAGGTGCAGCGGGGGCAGGCAGTGTTGACGGTACAGCGGGGGCAGGCAGTGGTGACAGCGCAGCGGGGGCAGGCAGTGGTGACGGCGCAGTAGGGGCAGGCAGTGGTGATGGCACAGCGGGGGCAGGCAGTGGTGATGGTGCAGCGGGGGCAGGCAGTGGTGACGGCGCAGCGGGGGCAGGCAGTGGTGATGGCACAGCGGGGGCAGGCAGTGTTGATGGTACAGCGGGGGCAGGCAGTGGTGACGGCACAGCGGGGGCAGGCAGTGGTGACGGCACAGCGGGGGCAGGCAGTGGTGACGGCGCAACGGGGGCAGGCAGTGGTGACGGCACAGCGGGGGCAGGCAGTGGTGACAGCACAGTGGGGGCAGGCAGTGGTGACGGCACAGCGGGGGCAGGCAGTGGTGACGGTGCAACGGGGGCAGGCAGTGGTGACGGTGCAGCGGGGGCAGGCAGTGGTGACGGTGCAGCGGGGGCAGGCAGTGGTGATGGTGCAGCGGGGGCAGGCAGTGTTGACGGTACAGCGGGGGCAGGCAGTGGTGACGGCGCAGCGGGGGCAGGCAGTGGTGACGGCGCAGCAGGGGCAGGCAGTGGTGACGGCGCAGTAGGGGCAGGCAGTGGTGATGTGCAGCGGGGGCAGGCAGTGGTGATGTGCAGCGGGGGCAGGCAGTGGTGACGGCACAGCGGGGGCAGGCAGTGGTGACGGCACAGCGGGGGCAGGCAGTGGTGGCGGCACAGCGGGGGCAGGCAGTGGTGATGTGCAGCGGGGGCAGGCAGTGGTGACGGCGCAGCGGGGGCAGGCAGTGGTGATGGCGCAGCGGGGGCAGGCAGTGGTGATGGCACAGCGGGGGCAGGCAGTGTTGATGGTACAGCGGGGGCAGGCAGTGGTGACGGCACAGCGGGGGCAGGCAGTGGTGACGGCGCAGCGGGGGCAGGCAGTGGTGACAGCACAGCGGGGGCAGGCAGTGGTGATGGTGCAACGGGGGCAGGCAGTGGTGACGGTGCAGCGGGGGCAGACAGTGGTAACGGTACAGCGGGGGCAGGCAGTGGTGACGGTGCAGCGGGGGCAGGCAATGTTGACTGTGCAGCGGGGGCAGGCAGTGGTGACTGTACAGCGGGGGCAGGCAGTGGTGATGGTGCAGCGGGGGCAGGCAGTGGGGACAGGCAGTGGTCTGACGGAAAACCTGGCGCTGAAATGTAGCATTCGTCTTAACAATGTGATGACCGTTTAGTACTCTCACAGCTTCTTTATAATTCTCTTTTTCTCCAGCATCATGAAGCATCTTGAAGGTCTCTCACTGCTGTACCAACATTGAACAATAATATTGCTCTCCGCTGTGCTCTTTGGGCTGGTGACGCGCCATCCAAAAATAGGCCTCTGTTGTCCGCATACAATTCAAACTCTTCAAGCGAAGCCCACCATCGCACACTCACAACGCTCACGTCACCCATTGTATTGAATGACTTTATGCCTCAAACAGCAGATGAATAGGTCTCTCCAAATGCCATCTTGACGGTGCACACTCGGTCGACTTTAGTCCTCTTCGCCAATGTCACGTCGTCGAGACCAAGAAACACAGAAACTAGTGTTGATTATGGATCACCACTATCACTCGCAGTGCTCATTTAATCAACCATCTTAGAATCTCCTCTTCTGGTTGTTGGTGTTGTTGTTTCACAGCATTGTGACAGTACAGTGGATTTAAATGTATTCAAACACAATACAAACCATTATCATGACAATCGTCATTGTCAAGAAGTCTACAAGCTCAAGTCTCAAGTCTTTAAGGCCAAGTCTCAAGTAAAGTCGCAGGTCACAAAATTTGCGACTTGAGTGTAACCCAAGTCCAAGTCGCCGTATCGAGTCACCATCTCTGCCTGACAGTGTAAGCTACAAGAATAGTCAAATGTTATATCAACAAGATATTCTCAATAGTCCAAAAATAAGTTTTATTCATCCCAATATGTAAGTATACATGATTTGGAATTAAATATATCAACATATTGTTGCATCAGGGGGTCCATTAACACAGACCGCTCAGAGCCGGGATGGTCAAAGACCATCCGTG
This sequence comes from Eptatretus burgeri, assembly GCF_056783735.1. Lineage (NCBI taxonomy): Eukaryota > Metazoa > Chordata > Myxini > Myxiniformes > Myxinidae > Eptatretus > Eptatretus burgeri. Next base: position 51,513,344 of record NC_140965.1, read on the forward strand.
TATTTCCAAAATGGTGTTTATATTTACTACGTTCACATAATACTGAGATTCCCCCAAAGATCACCCAAACGTAGCTGAAACTGAGTGTCCATGCGGGAAGGCAGGAAAATGGGAAAACGTTCCTTTACAAGTAAAATTGTTTTTTAAAAGGTTTTTGGGAGGGGGATCGGGGGGGGGGTGGATGAGACCCGAATAAATAAATTATCGGAACAGACCAGGCATTCTAAGGACGAGTAGAAATGCGCACATACTTACATACAATGAAAAGGAATAAAACGCAAAAGCCTAACCCAACTATGGTGCCGCTAATAAGTAACGGAAACACATGAAACAATGGGGCAGGCAAGGATTTGTAGCTGGTATGAAGCTAGTGGATGTACAGGTATGACATGGTTGTGGCTGCCATGCAGCCGAGGGTGTGGAGGTAAAGAGGTGTGAAGGTGATGCCCTCCCGAATCTCCTCATGGCATCAAACTGCACTAGAACAGAACAGAAGAGAACTCCAACTGCACTGGACAGAACTGCCACTGAACTCAAGGTGGAGCAGAAGCGATCTCAAATTGCACTGGAACAGAACTCTAACAGAACTGCACACTGCAGATCTCACACTGAACTGCCACGCTCAGGTGCAGTTTCAGCCCTGGTAAACTTTGGCACTGCCCTTTTAAATGGAGCGTCCCACTCATTCATTGTCCATCCGCTTCTTTGAGCATGCCATCTTCTGGGCTGTCCCACTCCATGGGACTATCCCATAAAAAAAGTCTTGCCCCCTCTCCATCACTCTGCAGTCTATCTCGCTGCCATGGACAGTGGTCCACTGGCAAAACAGTTCATGCTGTCTCCTTTTAAAGCACAATGCACTTTCCATGTGCCGACATCCTCTGTCGGCCTCACCTCAACACCTGAGGTTTTACACAACAAACTTACTCTATACTGTCTTAAAGTTAATACTGCCTCCTCAATGCAAGTTTCGCAAGATCATTTACTCGGACATTTTCGTTGTTACAAGAGTAATTTAAGCTACATGGTCAAATGGTCCATGCTATTCTTACCACAATCAAGCTATGGATTTACCCCCCACCTTCCACGCAACAATATTTTTTTTAATCACCAGCAAATACAACCAATCACACGTCACTGACAGGAATATTAAGGGGAGTTGGGGGGGTAAGAAGGAGGGGAGTGAGTGAGGAGGGTGGGTAGGGTGAAGGGAGGGAGAGGAGGGAAGGTAGGGTGAAGGGTGGGAGAGGAGGGATGGTAGGGTGAAGGGCGGGAGAGGAGGGAAAGTAGGGTGAGGGGAGGGAGAGGAGGGATGGGGAGCAAGGAGGGGTGGGGGAGTAAGGAAAGGGGGGGAGGCAAGGAGGGGAGCGAGGAGGGGTGTGGAAAGGGAAGGCACCGTGAGTGGAGGGCAAGAGAAGGCAACATGAGGGGAGAGCAAGGTAAGGCAGTGTGAGGGGGAACATCCAACCAGACAAAACCACTGTCCGGACACACACGGAGATAACCACCATCTATACACATCTGGAGATAATCACCGTCAGGACACTTCCAGAGATAATCACCATCCGGACACATCTGGAGATAACCACCATCCAGATACGTCAAGGGAAGGCAGCATGAGGGGAGGGCGAGGTAAAGTAGTGTGCGGGGTGGGTCCGTCCAGACACGTTTGGAGATAACCACTGTCCAGACATGTCTGGAGATAACCACCATCCAGACACATCTGGAGATAACCACCGTCCAGCCATAACCACCATCCACATATGTCAAGGGAAGGCAGCATGAGGGGAGGGCAAGGTAAAGTAGTGTGCGGGGTGGGTCCGTCCAGACATAACCACTGTCCAGACATGTCTGGAGATAACCACCATCCAGACACATCTGGAGATAACCACCGTCCAGCCATAACCACCATCCACATATGTCAAGGGAAGGCAGCATGAGGGGAGGGAAAGGTAAGATAGTCTGAGGGAAGGGTCTATTTGGACATAACCAGCTTCTCGACACATCTGGAGATAACCACCATCTGGAAATAACCACTGTCCAGACACATATGGAGATAACCACCATCCGGATATGTGCAGAGGTAACCACCATTCGGATACGTGCAGAGACAACCACAATCTGCGAATAACCACCGTCAAGATACCTTTGGAGACAGAGAAACAGAGAGAGACAGAGAGACAGAGAGAAACAGAGAGAGACAGAGAGAGACAGAGAGAGACAGAGAGAGACAGAGAGAGAGACACAGAGAAACACAGAGAAACACAGAGAGACACAGAGAGACACATAGAGACAGAGAGAGACAGAGAGAGACAGAGAGAGACAGAGAGAGAGAGAGAGAGAGAGAGAGAGAGAGAGAGAGAGAGAGAGAGAGAGAGAGAGAGAGAGAGAGAGAGAGAGAGAAGAAGAAGAAGAAGAAGAAGAAGAGATCGGTAGGGGTCTGGGAGTTCGCAGAAAATGTTATACTTTATGAACCGTTCAGATACATACAGAGATAACCACCATCCGGATATGTGCAGACGTGTGACAGGTGGAAAAAAATTTGGCTCTGTAATTGAGAAAACACGTTACTTTGACACTCACAAAGAGAAAGCACACTGAGTCTTATAAAATAACAAATTGCTTGAGAAACAGTCACAAGGACAAAGCAAAACGTGATCATTCGTTCAGTGCAGAGGTTAAAAATTAAAACCTCCAAGATATGGATGAAACCTTTCCACCACAGTACCTGCGTAAAAAAAGCATGCAGGCATACACACACCCACGGAGAGTCCCTTAATTATTGATCCAAATATATATATATATATATATATATATATATATATATATATATATATATATATATATATATATATATATATATATATATATATATATATACCTCCACCTTGTAGAAACTGTCAACTGTACATCCCGATCGGGACAGGAACTGTATTGCCGTCCACTGTCGGGCGCTCGGCAAGTGGCTTAAGCACTCAAGCAAGCACTGCAATTAAATGGCTGGCAATCGATAGCTTTGTTCAAATGTTCCAACCATGTCCAAATTAGACAAATGAACACTTTTTCAGCAGTCAGAACTGCAGCAAAGCTCAAATCTGGAGCTTAATTTTTGTAATTCAACCTAGTTGAAGAGATTGACGAGGTTATCACACGTGCGGAAATGAAATAAAACCACAAATGCTGGCCTCTCCGGGCGTTTATAAGCATGGCAATGTACCCAGTGACTCGTAGCTATGATGAACAGGCATTCGATGATATGAGTAAGGAAAGTGAAAAAAAACCTTTATCTTAAAGAAATCATTGCAGCCTGTTATAAGTCAAGGCATGGTTGAGCAGGCCAAAAACATGGTGGCTTCAGACCTCAGTGAGGTAACCCAGGAAACGCCTTAAGACCCCCTATAGAGTGAGATGGCCGAGGATGCGCCTGATAAAGGATATAATTAAATAATGCTGTTAATTATCTTCAAAATTGGGTGTTTTAACTAACCAAAACCCAAGTGCACTTCCTTGGAGCTCCCTTAGTATGCACACAAAGTTTCAGGATGCTTGGTTTCATGGTTATGGAGGACACACACACACACACACACACACTTATTAGTACAGATATATACACCTCATTATACATTTTTGATGCATTTTGGATTGAAGGCAGAGTGAGGGGATAGCAACTATCATCTTTGCATAATGCTTTGAATGTGTGCATGTGCATGCACTTTTTAAATGTGTGAATGTGTTTTATACTTTGGAGTGTGTGCATGCATATGCATGCATGCACACACTCCAAAGTATAAAGTATAATGTTGGGAGTAAATAATGGATTTTCAAAAAGGAATGTCGGTAAGAAAGCTTTGTTCCAAAAGAGTAAAAAGCAAAAATGCAAAATCTTTTTCACAAACGTTGTGAAATTTTTTGCGGGTGGTGCTTTTTGACATTAATTATGTGCAACTCATTAGGTAACAACAAGACAATATGGACCTGTTTAAGGCTTTTCTAAGTCCAACCTACTTTGAGCGAGATGATCTACATAATATGTCAGTCAATGTCTTGTACAGAAGAATCTTTGGAAGAGGAAATGTCCTCCCATAAGGATTGTCCAAGCTTAACACTCACCTCTGTGAAAGGTGCAATCTTTGGAGCCCCTGAGCTCGCTATCAGTTATAACTGTTATCGCTATCAGTTATAACCTGTGTTGTGTGGACTATACCTCCAAGCTGTCCTTTTAGTCCTGTGGACACATTGGTATTCTCTGCAGAGCCAAATCTATGGTGAGCCATCCACAGTGTACAATGAAGGATGCCTTCAAGAGTTCCAAGGAGTACGACTCCCAACTCTAAGCTGGTGCAGCTCAACTTCCAAACTTTCGCCTCAGTGGTGATTGAATCCAAAGCTTTGGATTATTAGTATCTCCTTAGCAGGATGCCGATTCCTAAGGCCTACTTCAATTTACCAACCACCTATTTTCCAGTCATGCACCACTCACTTTCTCTCTCTCTTCCCCTCCCCCTACCATCCCTCGCTCACACATATTTGGTCAGCAACCCATCCCTCGTCAACCTCCCATAGTCCAAGCTTGATGCTCACCTCTATTTCTTTAAACCACTTTCCAATTGTCTGAGAAACTGACTCAGTGTGAAATAATAATGAAACAAGCAAACAAACTGTGATATAAAAAAAAAATCAAAACTTTTTTTGTATTATTGCAGTGAATTTTTTTTCCGAAAGATCCTCCCTCCTCCTAACGAGCAACGAAAGTGTCATGAAACTGCTCAAAAGGTGAAGCATACTTCTGTGACCCTAAGGACTTAATTACCAACTTCTTTCATATAATCATCACATTGAGATTCTCAGTTTTGTACCTCATCTTTTTTTTTAAGCATATCGGTATCCCAAGAAGAAGGATTCTACTTATCATTCATCAACAATTCGATTTTACTGACAATATATACCCCCACCTCCTTTCGCATGCCCCTTAAAACAAATAAAACTTGTACATTTTGATAAGCCCACAAAATGCACACAATGAACAAGCCACATATTATATACTACAGAGACACCAGAGGCTCGCATGTGAAGATACAAGCCAAAATCCTTGTCCAATGTGTACTTTGTGAGCACAGTTGTGAGGTTCTGAGCACATCACCATTTGCCAAAAGGTTATGCCAGATGGCACAGCATGCGAAGAACATTGTGCTTTGGCGGAAAAGTGGGCCGGATGTCAATTTGACCCATGGATTGCACCACCATTGAACAAGCGATGGCCCCTCAAGTACAAACCGCCCACAAGGTCTCGTACCACCATCTAAATGCACTGGAGACTTTTAATCTCATCATTGGAGGCCCTCCTGCAGATTTTGAAAGCCATTCTTTTCGATAACAGCAGGGAAATTGTGAACTTTATTATACATATGTTGAAAATGGAAGCAAATTTTCTCTAAAATAACTTGGGGAATTACTCTATAATTTTTCAGCATTGTGACTCAAAAATTACAGCTGATTTGGAAAGAACATATGTTTTTATGTATTTTATTTTATGTTTTTTTTATGCAACCACATTTGAACAAAAGCTATTCGATTTCATACAAAACTGCCAAGGTTACCAAAAATGGCTCTAACTTCATTAATATAGGAATTTTACTTGATTATAGTGACTCAGTGATGTTTTGGGGGATTTTCTCCAACTTCGTCGAGCACTGTATGTCAAAGCAATTAATGCAACTCACCTGGTTGTTCTTCTTCCTCAATTATAATCTTTGGCCTCTCTGTGTTCGAACAGTTTGGATTTCCCTTCCAGTCTTTTAAAATACGGACGTAGTACGTATATACAAGTGCTAACTAATGTTCCTGCTGATATTTACACGTGATCTTTGCTATTCTCACTCACATTGTGTATTTGTACATCACATGTCTGCGTATCAGGAGATATTCAAATCATCCATCCTTTGTTATTTTCGATACCTGAATAGTTTGATGTTGAAGTCACTTTGCTGTAATGTACATGTAAAAATATTAGGAATAGAAAAAAAAAAGGATATTTTTGACATTTTTCCTGTTCCCACCTGAACACTTTGCTCCTCATGCTGGGTTCCCAGAAACAAATCCCACATACCATGTTGATGTATCGAATGTTCATGAGCACAATTATGTCTCCTAATGTGTCCCACATGCAATTCTTGCCCCCCCTGCCTTCCAAAGTATTTCTCCCATCCTTCCCCACCCCTTGTTTCCCCCTTTCATTTAAACTTTTTACATGTCGTGGTGAGATTGAGTGTGTGTGGCTGGGGTGCCTTGGATGCTGTGATATCTGGCATTGTTCTTTTTATCCCCTCAATGGGTGTCAAAATCTCAGGACAAACTGTCATGCTGCCCGCCACACCATTGGTTGTTATGCCTGGTGTTGGCTTAATGGCTAGAGTGGTGGGCTTTGGTTTGCAGGGTCCTGAGTTCAGATCCCACTTGGCTGTTGAATTAATATCAGGTGAGGTTGACTCAGCCTGTTATCCTTCTGAGGTTGGCAAAATGAGTACCAGCTTGCTGGTATCATGTGTTGGAGTGGTAACCTGTCCAGGATTGTGCCCAATAGCCAAGGAGACTGCTGAGGCAGCATCAATGCTCTGCACAGAGTATGGTCCCAAATGGATGGATGGATTCCACTGGTTGTTCCAAAGTGCTTCTGACAGGTAGAATCAGCATGCACTCATAAACCTTCCATCAACATATTTGCCAAAGCCTCAACATTGATTTGCTGATGTGGGATGGGGTCATGAATATCTTTCCCTTTTGGATATGTGCTGCAGAATGAAGAGTTAAACTCCAAGTGTGTGGAAGCTACCTGACAACCTGTGCCTTTTTCTATCATCTCTGCACTTCTGCCTTTCCATTAAGACTTAATTGATTCCTTTCCACTTGGGGAAGCTGTGGCTGATGTGGAGCTGTAGCCACAATCATGCACCATTTCTGGCAAATCTTCCTATCCCACTTACGACCATCACATGCACTGGGGCACACTGCTTTATTATTTCTCTTCACATTTTCTTTTATCCCCTTTAGTTTTTCTCCTTTTGCTGGTTGTTTAGATACCAATTATATATTTGGTTGTATTTGTCTCGTTTTGATTTTGACAATTTCTGTCAGTTTTTGTAGTGACCCAAACCCCCTTGTTATGCAAGTTTGTTTATTGCTCTTTTCTTGTTTAATCATAATTTGCTAAGCTTGATTTTTTTATTATCTGTTTTTGTGAAGATATTGGTTAAGCAATTGGTTCACTTTGTCTGTCTGTCCATAAACATCAATCCATGATCGAGGAACTGCTTAATTGCAATTAAATTTTATATTTCAAACACAAATCGGAACATGGATTGGGACACGAACCTGCAGTTTCGCAGCACATCGTCTCTGAATTTGGCAAATTGTACGGAAACTCGTCCTAATCAGGCATGAGCACAGAGTAAGGTAGCTGTTTGTCTGTCTGCCTATCTGGTCGTCAAACAAAATTGAAAATCATTCCAAACAGGAAACTTACTGTTTTTAAGGACATCATAATGGACACAAACAACATGCATGAACAACTAATTTAATGTGTTAAATAAAGTGGTGTAAAAGATGGTACATCAGTGTCGGTAAACTTCAAAAAAATTCCTTTTTTCTACAACTTTTAAAACCTTTTTTTTTTCAATTGAATTAAACAATTGAACATTGTGGAACACAAATCACCATGTTGGCATTTTCAAAAACCTCCAGTTTAGCTGTACTTGTTCAAAATATATGCCTGGTGTTGGCTTAATGATTCTGGTGGCAGGCTTGGGATCCTTGGGTCCTGAGTTCAAATCCCGCTAAGCTGCTGAATTAATACCAGGTGGGTTTGACTCTGCCTGTCATCCTTCCGAGGTCAGAAAACGAGTGCCAGCATGCCGGTATCCTGTGTCGGAGTGGCGACCAGTCCAGGATTGTAGCCAATAGGCCAGGAGACTGCTTCGGCAGCACCAGGGCTCTGCACAGAGTATGGACCCAATGGATGGAAGGATGGTTCAAAATATTATGCAATTTTACACCATCTCAACAAATCAAATTTGTTGTTCTTGCTCTCAGTGTTGGGAAATATCAAGATTCAGACAAAATGGTGGTTTGTAGGAAATATAAATCATGCTCGCAAAGCAGGAGTTCAAAAGACCCTTTTCGCATGTCCTTTTTCTCAAGAGTGTGTGTGGGGTAAGGGGTTTTATGAAGTCTGTAGTTCTTTTTTAAAATTATATTATTTTACTTGCTCCTCATGTAAAATAAGATTGGAAATCATCACACAAATCACCTTGACATCTCTTTGAGAAAGCAATGATGTAAATAACTCGTAATAATACATATCCAAGCTCATTCGTGAGCTTTCGTTACTGTACTAAAAATATCACATTAAAAATACATGTATTTAAACGAAACACCATAGATATTTTCAGATGATGAAATAAAAACACTGCTGTAGTTGCGTGCAAATGAACTGCGATGAATATGCTGCATCATCTTGAAAAATGAACGTCTTCCTGGATAATGGCAAAGTTGAGGAAAAATCCTGTAGACATGCTATTTATTTATTGTTCTTGTCTGCCTTACTTCCTTCACCTCACACCACTCCACTCCCTCCCTCACAGCCTCCAGCACAAACCCAGCAATGATTCACTCCACACCGCTGGAAAATGTTCTCCGAAGCAATTACAGCATGGGTTGTTTGCTCAAATAAATTTAATTAAGCAAGTGAAAACCAAGGCGGAATCATTCCATTTTGCGAGTTATAGTTATGTGACGTCTTCCATCTGCGTTTTATTGCAGATCTCTGAGACATCTCTATTATCCTACAATATGTCTGATGTGGGAGTACAAACAAAATCGTTAAGCAAACATACTAAGAGAGAAAAGTTTGAGCAGAAATAAGGATTAAATAATTTTGGAATCATTCAAAGAGCCCTAAGGTCAACCCTGGTGGTCAATGAACCAAATATAGGGTTAGAGTTAGGGTTATTGCTGGAGATGCAAATAGGCTGGAGACACTGTCAGGTGCAAATCCCATATGCCATTTGCAAATCATCATAGTGCATTGGATTCAAATCTAGGGTTCCAATAGTGGAACCTTTAACGTCCACAAATGAATGCTTCATGTGAGGTCAGCTAGGCAGCTGTGGAACCCCTTTTCTAAATGTTCTCTGCAAATGGAACACTGCAGCCTTTCATCATGCAGTAAAATGGTTGGACACAATATGTGCACAAATGCAGCATATGCTCATGTAATCCCTGCTGATCGGATTTAAAGGCTTTTCCGAGACTGTTCAAACCGCTTTCGCCTTTTGCTGCTCCCATTTTGAATTTAACATTTTTTTTATTCTGCTAAACAATCTTCCTCCTGCACGTTTATAACTTCACGCTTCACTGTACAATCCTCATGAAGAAATACACATGACAACTTGTGCTGCAGTGCATTGTGGGAGCAAAGGCAATCGTTCATTTCAGGCCTCGGATGTTTGACCTTTGAAAGTGTCAGCCCGGATGTATTGGGAAGTGAGCTTCCTGGTGTGCACACAAACAAAGCTCTTTTTTAAATAAAGAATACAGCAAGCGAACATCCTGTTATGCTTGCATGATAAGATTTAATTTAAACACCAAGAAGATCTTACAAGATGAACTCGCTGTAAACTTTGTTGGCAAACTGGTTTTAAAAGTGAATGCATTACTATAAATTGTCTGGTCAGAGGGAACATTCAATCTTCAGAACCTATCATGTAACAGAGCAGCATCAGAGCTGTACAGACAGGAAATTCATACCTGCTGGAGATCGAGAGTAA
>NC_140965.1:51528164-51613164 GCF_056783735.1 Eptatretus burgeri
ATAAGGATATCCAGCATCTCCACAAAGATGACTGCATCATCTGTGAAATGAAGGTCAGAGATCCTGACATTCCCAAATGATGCACCACAGCTTGATCTCTCTGACATCCTCCCGAGAATCCAGTGCCCAACAAGCGCTGAAAAGTGTGGGGACCAGTCCACACCACTGATGAACTCCAGTATCAACTGGAAATAAGTCAGAGATGGAACTACCACACCTCACAGCACTCAATATCCTTTGCCACATCACCAGTCAAACAAAGTCACGGAGCATAGTGCTATTCTGGTTCACAGTTCCACACCCATTGAGACCAAGACATGTCTCATAACCATCCCTATCAGTGTTAGACGATGCATTGAAATCCCCCAAGACGAGAGGAGTATCTTGCTTGGGGAACTGATCAACCACAGACTCGAGCGTGGCATCGAAAGCCTCCTTCACAGTGAGATCACTTGGCTCAGTCGGAACATAAACAGAGACCAGGAAAATGACACCAAAAGAGTGACGAATCCTTAGTCTCATAATATGCTTATCGACCGATACTACCTCAGTTATCATGGGAGTCAGCTTATTGGGCACAGCGACAGAAACTCTTGGGCATGGTAACGATCAGAGTGACCAGACGAGTAGTCGGTGTAATCACCCACCATGATCTCGCCAATATCCAGTTTCCGAACCTCAGAGAGTGCTGCGATACTGATGTTCAAACGCTGGAGCTCAGATGATAGCAGAGACAGGTGATCATCCTCTCTTAGAGTGAAGACTTCCAGGCACTTATCCCCCAAAGGGACCACTTCAGGTTAACTCAAGGAGACCATCAACTGGTGGATGACACCTCAGCACCACCCCACCATATACCATTGCAACCTGACCAAGGGAGGTTACCTTGTGATTTTCCTCCTATGTTCAAAGAATGGAGATTCATAAGACTTTCCCCAATTCCGTCATCTGGTGAGCTGTCCTGCGAAGGGCAGCTGGAAAACAGGTACTCCCACAGAGTGGGTTCTCAGTTTTATTTGCGTTGTCTGTGCATTTTGCAGAATAGCATGTTTTACGGTAGCCAGAGTGCAAATCCTGCCACCAACCTCCTATAAAAAGGTAACCCAGCTGCAGGAGGATGTCCACAGACACAGTTGGGCCCCAGATAATGGATAGCTGTTGGCTCACAAGGAGCTCTTCCACCCTTTGACAGGTTTTGTTTTTAATTGTGCTGCAGAAGAATGAAGAAGAGGATTACTTCATCATTTTTGTGATTCACAAAAGCTATAATGAACAACATGTCCAAATCTAACTGTGATAACTTGACTGAAGCAATAAAAGAGCAAGAATAGTAGCATAAATTTGGAAAATCAGTTCATCTTCAGAACTCGGTACACCAAGATAAACTGCATACTGACTTCAAATCTAAAACCAAACTCTCAGAACGATTTGGAAAATTAATCCTCAAGATTTGATAAGATATACAGTCTCACCGTCTTCGTTGGCAGAGTTGAGGTCGCAGATGCGACACTGAGGGTTACGGAAGGGTCGTCCAACCACGTGTTCCACCAGCTTGCAGTAAGTCTCTGGTCTATGTTCCCCACATGTAGCATTTACTTCAATTTGCGCATTGCTTGCCAAGTTAAATATTGCTGGAAAGAGACCTGGAAAAGACAAGATTATGAAATAAAATGAGATGTGCAGTAATGAAAGTACATCATTTCATTGGACTTGAAAACAAAGAAGTGTTTAAGTTGCAGCTGACATGGAAATAGCCTGATGCAATCTTGGATTTAAAATGAACAAGCAGGGAAGCGACAATGGTTCGCGGGCATTGTTCAACAATGCCACGATAGGTACAATTGAGTTTGTGGAAGCTTTTGAGGAAGCCCGACTGTAAAAACCTATCTCTTCCATCAAAATTGACCAAATCAAATCGGATTTTTTATACGTTTTATTATGGATATTTCGCACAGCTTCAAGAAAATGAAATTGCGAGAAAAAAATAAAATTAAATAAAAAGTTCAAGTGGGCGTGGCTCCGCCCACAAGGGACGTGGGACGCCCCTCATACAAAGCGACACAACTAGACCATGATATGTAGCTTGTGTCCAAGTTTCATCAAGATCGCATCAAACGTTACGGAGCTATGCTCTGGAGAGAGTCACAAACAGACAGACAGACAGACACAGCGAAAATAGTGGTCACTGCTGGTGCCCGCGAACCGATTATACATAATGTCACGGAGGTGGCAGCCAAGGTTAATCCCCTGACCCAATTTGTGGTGACGGGCGGTTAATACCACCAGCCCCCGGACGGTTGAGCAGTCTTTCTTTAATAACAGGAGGTGGACACGTTGATCCTCGGAGATTATAACGTGGGTAGAAGAGGACAGGGTGCAATGGCAGAGGAGTACAGCACCAAAATGGATGCACAGGAGAGGTGGGGCGGGGGGGGGGCGGGGTTATACTCGAACCAGACTACAAATGAATGGCTACAGTTTCTATAAATGAACACATTCAATGAAAATAGGCAAATATTTACAAAGGACAATAATTCAAAAAGTAATGATAACAATGAAGGAAATAAATCCTACAGTCAAGGTGCCTCTTCAGATGGACTCAAATACTGACAAAGGGAAAACAAGGGAAATAGAAAACGCTTCCTTTCAAGTATTCTTATGCTTAGCTTGGCCAGGAGCTAGTCTTTGTGGAATTTGGAATAGAGGCACTTCCACCAGCACATGCAGATGTGCACAAAATGGTGCCTCGCTTCTCTCGTAGCAGGACGAACGTAAGCCAGGCACTCTGTGAACGGCACTCAGCATCAAGGCTCAGAGACCCAGTGCAGCCGCTTCATCTGTCGATCGTCCTCACCAACCCTCTATGAGTCTATGCCATACAAGAGGCTCGGTGTCCATTTCTCACAACTCAACCAAGAGCTAAAGGCCAGCATCTCGCTTCGTGCGTGCACTCACCCTGAACTCCAATCTCCGTCTTACTGAGTCTGATGCCTCTCAAAATGTGCAACCAACCCTTCCTCTTCGATCACGCTTTCCAATCCTCCGCCTCCGGGGCATCACATGCTCACACAAAAACCCAGAAAAGCGGGGCTTCTGCCTGCTCGGCTACCTTCTGACATCACGTCCAACAATCATCAGCCTCAGGGGCGTGACCTCGCCCACCATCACCCTTGGAGGTGGGGCTTCTTCCTGCTTGGCATATTTGCTTGTTTCTCCTCAAGTTTTGGATATAAATAACATTGGGAAAAAAAAGTTACAGAGGGCAATTACATACTGGGGAAGCTTATTCTTAAACCCAAGCTAATTAACAAGACACCACCCCGCGTGCGATGGCACGTAACGCTTTACCCGGCAAAACCAGGTTCAACACCATGGCTCCCGGACTACCAGGCTATATGGCTTGGAGGTGAGGATACAAATATCTTGGCTATCCTGTCAGTCCTATTTGACGCACTTACCATGTAAATATTATTTAACTGCAAGAATATGATCTACAAGCAGATTCTGTGTCACTATTATTTTATTTCGCAATTAAAGCTCAGCAGGGATTATTTTTGGGGTAATAGAATCTACTACTCCTTTCATGGCCGCAGTTATTCTCAATTTATTGTGGGAAGTTTGGTTCAAGTCGTTGGCTCGGGCAAACATTTGATCGAAGGTGACTTGGGCTGGAATTAGTAATTGTTTAGAGTGCCGGTGATAACTCACTTATTCTTCATGAAAGACACTGCGGAATCATTAATGTCTACCAACTCATGCAAATAGTTGGGACAGTTTTTGGTTGGGCAGGAATCAAACCCAGACTAGACTGCTTAACGTTTTAAGTACCTACCTATAGGTACGTGGACTACTTCTAGGAATATACAAATAAATGTTATACTGTAAATGAGTTGTGTCCTGTCTTGCATAGACTGTTGCAAGATTAGCCTGATATTTATCCTTGTCTTAGGACTAATTCACGATGTGACCGATGTTCAGGGAGGGGTGAGATAAAGAAGTCTTCTTTGTCTTAACGGCCACAATTATTCCTACATTCTTGTGGGGGTTCAGCAGGAGAAGCTTCACCCCTGTCTTTCATGAACCGGCTGGCCAGGTGTCACATTCGACTAATGTCGTGTAGGAATTTGGCCATGGTGCCGGCGATAGATCGCACACCGTGCGCATCCATCAAAGGACACCATTGGATCTCTAACGTCCACCAACTAATGCCAGCAGATGGGACGGCCGTTTAACGTCATTTTGAGGGATAGGACACTAAATGAAAAAAAATCACCCTGCCTGTGAAACACCCGGATGGCAGTTTATAGCTGGCCTGAGATTCAAACCCACGCGAGACAGCTTAGAGGTAAGTGTGTGTACCTCCGGGCCATGCTGCCAGCACAGATAAAGAAAACCTGTACCCTACTCTATGTACAGAGCATCAGTGATGCTGAAGCAGTTTCTTGGCAAGGGTTCTACTGGGTGGTTTGCCATTGCCTTCCCAACATTGTTTGTCCATGCTCCATCCTTTTTAGATACAGTATTAAGCATCAAGCAAGGCTGAAGCACGTCCCCTTTTTTTTTTTTGAATGTCTTTGGTATAACGCAGCCAGGGTTTGAACCTCAAAGCAAACCACCAACTTTACAGACTCATAGCAGACCTCTAACCATTATGCCACCGAGTCTCGTCGGGGTTAGATAATTGACAAACAGGACAGGACAGGTTAATTGTCAAACAGGAAGGGGAAATTATGGGAGACAGGGTTGGAAGGTAACATTAAATTTTCGAGGTTGTGGAAGGGGGGCAATGGCGGAGGGAATCAAAATTTCCACCATTTTGCATATTTAATACATCGATTGTTACTTCTACGATGTCAGCTGGAAAGGCAGACAGGCTTTGGATAAATGCAAGTGGTAGAAACAATTTTTTCCCCCACAGCAAGGCAAGGTGCAGTTTGAGGAATAAAGTAATTTGTACAAGATGAAAGCTGGTATCACATGTTTTGAGATCAAGTGAAGGGTTGTTTTTCCTCTACTTACTGCACTGATCTTACCTAATGCATAACAGGACAGTATTGCAATGCAGCCGTGTGTGTGTGTGTGTGTGTGTGTGTGTGTGTGTGTGTGTGTGTGTGTGTGTGTGTGTGCGTGTGTGTGTGCGTGCGTGCGTGCGTGCGTGAGAGCACCCCAGGATTCAAACTTGTGTGACTATAACTTTAGGTCAAGATTGTATCTAACTGCGCTTTTTCATTTGCAATGTGATACAATTTGAAGTACATTGTTTGTGGGAACAGATATAAAGTGGGCATATCATTTATTATATTGTACAAGAAAAGGCTATTATCATTTTTTGTACTGTTGAAACCATATTTGTCAGTTCCCTGACAGGTGAAGTATCTTCCACGTGACTATAACTCAAGGTTGGGGGGGGGGGGGCAGGGTGCCAAGGCAGGAAAGTTTCAAATTCTGGGCAATGATGGCATAAACTAAATACTTTGACAGTCAGCACAAGTAAAGCCCAACATTCTCAGACTCTTCAGAAAGTGGATACTACTCACCTGCACAAGCATTATCAATTATAATCTGCTGAATTTGTCTGAGTTTGCATGAAGTGAACAATATTTATTCAATCGTTATTATTCCAATGTCTCAGCTAACTGTGAAAGAAAAATGAGACAAGAAAAAAACGTGAAACCACAAAGGTTAATGAGAAACAAAAGAGGCATATGGTAAGAATTAGATGGTTATTGGGGGAAGGATCCAGCCATTTGAGTAATGGAGGGGTGTTGAGGTGGTCAAGCTATTTTTGTGCTCAAGGCCTCGCTGTCAGCAATGCTTTGTTAGGAACATACAGATGAAGCCAGCAGCTCGTGGAGACTGCCCATGGATCGGAAACTTTGATGTGCATGGCATTTGTCTCATGAGAACGAGTGTGGCCTTGTACGAAGGGTTCACCCATTGCGTGCCAAAAATAGTGTTTCGGTCCTGTCCAAAGGCAACCGGTATCCGGGTATTATGTAGGCACAGATGTGCTGTCTAATCGAGGCAATGATGGGGCAACAGAATTCCTCACAAGGGGCAGACCATTCAGTTTGGTGTAAAGTAACCAATGTTTAACAGCATTGTTGAAAAATGAAGAAAGAAAAAATGGATTTTTTATTGAATGAAACATGTGATGGTCTTATTATGCCATGGATATTTCATATTGTTACTCTTATGGGGGTACAGGTCAGGTCAGGTATGGGAGCATGTGCCGGAGCAGCACGTCGCTGCGTCCACATTTGCTGGTACTTCAGTGGCCTCCGTCTGGCCATCCCCCAGGAAGATGCCTGGCCCATCCCCATCTCCTTTAGATGCCGATAAACGTGCTGCAACTATGAGGCGTGTGATTGGCCCAATGGCCTCCTCCACTCATGAGGCTCACGAGCTTAGAGAATCTGGTGAGCAGGATTAGCATCAGGAAAATGAGCCACATGTCCATACAGCGGCAACTGACACTCACGGACTATACAGGTAAAAAATCTCATCTGAGTCTCTCTCAGCAACCGCTCGTTGGACACAAAGTTTGACCAGCAATAACCAAAGATTCTCTGAAGAGACCAGGAGCCGAAGGAGTTAAGTCCGTCTCAGATCTTTGGTTGGAGACCCGAGCCTCACATCCATAGATCAAGACTGGAAGCACCAATGACTTAAAGACTTAGACTTTTGTCCTTCTGCATAGGTACCAACAGCACCATAAACCATGATCCAGTGAATACATTACTCCCCAAGCTCGACCCAGAAGTCTATTGACCTCTGGCTCACAACATGCGGAGACATGAATATAACTGCCAAGGTTAGTGAATCTCTTCGTGACCTCAAAATTCTCACAACAGACAGGTACACACAAAATAGCAGCAGGCAAGATGCCATTGAAAGCCTGAATCTTAGTTTTGACCAAGGAAACCCATAATCCCAGCAGCTCTGACTCCTTATTCAGTACCTAGAAGGTCCCCATAAGGATATCCAATGTCTCTGCAAAGATGACTGCATCATCTGCCAAATCAATCATCTGCCAAATCAAGGTCAGCGATCTTGACATTCCCAAACGATGAACCACAGTTTGATCTCTTGACCATCCTCCCCATAATCCAGTCCATGTAAGTGCTGAAAAGTGTGGGGGCCAGTACAAGCCCATGACAAACTCCAGTAACAACTGGAAATCAGTTGGAGATGGAACCACCACATCTCACAGCACTCTCAGTACCAGAATATAGTTCAGAAATGAGATCAATTAGTTTTGATGGGACCGCACAAAGACCGAGAATCCTCCAGGGGCCATTCCAATTCACAGAATTGAATGCTTTGCAAAGATCAACAGTCTGTGAGCAGCATGTGCCGAAACTCTTGTCAACACTCGGTGAGGATCAGAAGAGCAACGATACGGTCAACTGTTGACCTCTGTGTTGTAAAGCCCGAATGCTCATGGTGCTGGTGCTCAAGCAGATGGTGGCGAACCCCATCAAGATTTATCCAAGCAAAGACCTTGCCCGGCACTGAGAGCAGCATCACCCCTCGGTAGTTGTTGCAGTCCTGGTGATCACCAATTCCCTTTCCAGAAAGGGACAACAAGGCCACTCTTCCAGTCAATTGGGATGACACCTGTGTTCCAAACAGAGCACAGAACTACATGCATTGACACAAGTACAGCATTTCCAGCAGGCTTGAGAAGTTCAGCATGGATGCCACAGATCCAAGGAGCTTTACCCCCTTTCAACTGGTTCACCATAGTCTGTGTTCTCACAAACAAAGGTGCTTCACAGTTGATTGGAGGGTCAGCAAAGGATATAGTTACACCCCTGACATCTGACTCAACATATGGTGGGCCAGACTGGTAGAGCCGCTCATAGTATCTGGGCCAGCAGGTCTTCATTCAGACTCCTTAGTCAAGAGCCCACCACCCTCCACTTTAACTGCAGTGCATCAGGGATGGGTTTTGAGGAACGGAATGCACAAATTCCTCTGTAAGCAGGACGAGAGGCTATTCCCTCCATTCACAGGTGAGAGATTTGGGTGGGTCTTTCTATATTATTTATATATCGACTGCTTTTGACTTTTGCACGTGGTACATGCTTAGGAGCCTCATTGGTATACATTGCTCTCTGTGCTGTTGCTGATGATTCGCTAATAAGCGATGAAACCGGTCTGACAGCTGAGGGGGTGTGTAGTATTGGGATTGTCATGTGTGTACTATTTGTGAATGTCTTTTCACTGTGGAGGAACTCTGGGAAAGGTTTGAAACACCAAAGCGCTTACCTTGCGTCGGCCTTCTTGGTTGCATAATGCAGCTTCTTCGGCCATAAAACGATAAAACGTATTCTTCTTCAATCTTATATAAACAAAAGACTTGGCCATCATTCACTTAGGGGCAAAGAATAAAACAAGGACTTGAAAATAAAATAAAACTAATGTATGGAGAAAATGAAAGCAGTCTTTCCTTCTATGTGAGCTGCAAATACATCTTTCTAATCACCACCATTTGCCATCAACTTGGAGAGGAAATAAAATCCAGGTTGCTGGCATCAGAGGCAATTTCAAACTGTGGGCCATTAATCGGGTTGTGGTGCCTCGATTTGTGAAACGGCTCTGAAAGCATCTGTCCCTTTTTCCCTGTTGCAAGGAACATGCAGTCTGAAGGGAAAGAAACAAAAGTGGCTATTAACAGGAGTGGGAAGCAAGGAGAGAGAGGAGAGAGGAGAGAGGAGAGAGGAGAGAGGAGAGAGGAGAGAGGAGAGAGGAGAGAGGAGAGAGGAGAGAGGAGAGAGGAGAGAGGAGAGAGGAGAGAGGAGAGAGGAGAGTGGAGAGAGGAGAGAGGAGAGAGGAGAGAGGAGAGAGGAGAGAGGAGAGAGGAGAGAGGAGAGAGGAGAGAGGAGAGAGAGGAGAGAGGGATCAGACAGGACATCACATAATTGAAGAAAGAAGTAACCTGATGGCGAGATAAGGAAGCAAGAATTTCCTGCATGGGGGCCAAACTTTTCATGTGGTTTGCATTGTTGTAGTACTGTATATGCTATTATGTAATATTATTACTTACGAAATCTTAAGATTTCTTAAGTATATTGATGACTTCCGTCCTCTGTTTGTTTGTTTGTTTGTAGGCACGATAACTCGAGAACGGAAGAAGCTACCAATGTCAAATTACACCACGTGATTCAGGAGGGTGATGGCTAGTGCTGATTAGATTTTGGTCAAAATCGGTCAAAGGTCAAGGTCACAGTGAGGTCAAACATCCAAAAAATGATAACTCGACAACGGAAGAAGCTTCCAATGTCAAATTACACCACGTGATTCAGGAGGGTGGTGGCTAGTGCTGATTAGATTTTGGTAAAAATCGGTCAAAGGTCAAGGTCATGGTGAGGTCAAATATTCGATTTTTGATGGTTTGGTACAGATAACTTGAGAACGGAAGAAGCAACCAATGTCAAATTACACCACCTGATTCAGGAGGCTGATGGCTAGTGCTGATTAGATTTTGGTCAAAATCGGTCAAAGGTCAAGGTCACAGTGAGGTCAAACATCCAAAAAATGATAACTCGACAAGGGAAGAAGCTTTCAATGTCAAATTACACCAAGTGATTCAGGAGGGTGGTGGCTAGCGCTGATTAGATTTTGGTCAAAATCGGTCAAAGGTCAAGGTCACAGTGAGGTCAAACATCCAAAACATTCGATTTTTGATGGTTTGGTACAGAATCATCGTAGAAACTTCTGGTTTGTGTCGCTACCTTCTCAAGAGACAGCTTTTGTTAGACAAGGTCAGAGGTCAAGTTGACGATTTCGTAAGTACCAGTCTATGACTGCTTGTTTGTTTGTTTGTGTGTGTGTGTGTTTGTTTGTAGGCACGATAACTCGAGAACGGAAGAAGCTACCAATGTCAAGTTGCACCACGTGATTCAGGAGGGTGATGGCTAGCACCGATTCGATTTTGGTCAAAATCGGTCAACGGTCAAGGTCACAGTGAGGTCAAACATAATTCCGTAAATTCATGTGGAGAAATGGAGTATTTTAGCTTCGCTCGACGTTACGAGTTCATTTTAATGTCGATTTTAATTTTGTCTTCGGTTTTTGCGATCGTTTAGGACGCTTAAAACTCGGTTGTCGAAATTCTGGTAAAAATCGGATGTTTTGGAGCCGTTTTAAGATTGTATAAAAAAAATATTTCACTTGCCATGTCACAGCTCGTCACGTGGTGCAGCGCACTCGAGCAGAGGCGTCGTTGATCACGTAAAGGTTTTCCGTGTGCGCGCTGACGGTGTTTTCGATAAAGATGGTATTTAAAAGTCATTTTTTTATCCCAATAAAGGATATCGTCGTATGCCTGACTCGCTAAGCCATTGGATTATGTAAAGATTGTTGGTGGATGGCCGAATATTACGGTTTTGTGACTTTGATAAAATAATATTAAATAATTGCGTGGAGAAATGGAGATTTTTGCTTCGGTCGACGTTACGATTTTCGATGGTTTGGTACAGAATCATCGTAGAAACTTCTGGTTTGCATCGCTACCTTCTCTCGAGACAGCTTTTATTAGACAAGGTCAGAGGTAAAGTTGACGATTTCGTAAGTACCAGTCTATGACTGCTTGTTTATTTTTTATTGCAAACAAGCTATTTATGATGGAATCGGTATGAAAACTAATAGCAGTAATACCACAGCTTGGGAAATTTACCAAGAACTTGGAAAATTGAGACTATTTTCCAAGACAGCTAGATTTATTACCTCTGCCACCGAAGGTAGAAGGAGGTTATGTTTTTACCCATCTGTCTATTTGTTTGTTTGCTTGTGTGCAGGATATCTCAAAAAGCTGTGGACGGATTCGGACAAATCTTGGTGGACACAATGGGTCTGTGAAAAGGACGAAGTGATTCGATTTTGGTGAAGGTCTGTATCCAGATCCAGATATGAGATTTTTTAAAGTGATCTTCACCATTGAGAGGTGGAGCTCAAAACAATATGATATGTGGCACGATATCTCAAAAAAATGTAAGTGGCCCGATATGTTCTATTAATTCAGGCATTGCATGGTAGAGGTATGCGCTCTACCGAGTGCACTTCTCGTTGATAATTTGATGCACATTATTGAGTTTCTCTGAAGAGACCTGGCGTTATTGAGTGAAGAATCACCATGCAATGATCCACATAAGCTTTTAAAATGTTGGAAAATTTTAGGTTCTCATCTTGGATGATATATATTTTTTTAGAGTGGTATGCAAGACCGTAAAACAATGAAGCAGTTGCCTCATGAATGGCTGAATTAATGAGGTGAATGCCGAGCGGTTTGCACCACCTCGTGACTGAATCAATCCAATTTGGGTTATCAAATGCTGGTTATCAACCAATAAGTTATTTAATCCAATTTGAGTTTTTCAGAAATTGGCAAAGATATCGGAACAGTTCAAACAGCATGGCAGGATATGGAACCAGGTGGAATTGTGTTCTGAAGGAACAATTATAATTTATAAAAAAGACAAGCAACCTAAATGAAGAATCCCACAGGAAAGATAGACTTTGACAATAATCGATAAATAAACACAACAGTAGATAAAATAAAGCCTACGGCACCATGGTTATTCAACTTCAATGCACACATAAAACTGGGCATGATTGAAGCATTAGCGGCAGGCATTGATGTTTATATATGGTGTGTATGTGTGGTGTGTAGATGATGTATTGAGGACATAAGGTGATGCTCATATAGCGGACAAACAGACCTTGTTGGTTTCATTGTATAAACTTACGTTTCAATCGCATGTATTTATTAGAAGTAGTCACATTCCATACTTTGTGGAAATATGCACATTTTAAGTGTATGTACCTTGTAGATGCACTCACTTACATTCTTAATACATGTACTTTCTAATTGTACGTGCTTTATCGATGTGCTCACATTGTAATCGTACAGACTTTATAGACATACTCAAATCCTAATTGCGCATACTTTATCGAGGTACTCAGGTGAAAAGTGATGACGTGTAATACTGACACCAGGCGTCATTTGTGGCTGACTTTAGCACATTATGTGTGGACATACAAACAAACTAACAAATGTTGGATCTCAATGCAGTACCCTCTGGCGAGGGTTACATGATTTTAAGAATAATTTTGCCACACTCTTCGAAGTCAGCAAAGTTAATTTTGCCACTTTTCTGATTCAGCAAAGTTTTTACATTTTGCATAAAGTATAATTTTCGTGGTATTTATTAATATAACGATTGGAATGTGATCCTTTGAAGCCGATGTACCGTGTAAAGACAAGACATTCAGAAGAGATTCACCATTGGGAATTGAAACTTGTTTTGCCGACACCAAGGGAGTGGAATGGTCAGAGTGATCTTGCCCCCAGGGAGAGATGTAGAAGGACAGATTGAGAACCATGCCATGTAGAAGTTTCCACGAGCCTAACTCATCTGCAGTGAACTGCCCAACACCAGGGAGCCAGGACAATAAAGTTTCCAAGCTCAGGGATGGATCGTAGGGATGATGATGTTCATCAGTGCTACAAGAGATGATCAACATCAGTATTCATCATCTGACAAGTTCATCAGTGCACGGTGCCCGAAACGTTTCAACTGTTGATTCAGTTGCCACGAAAAAGGTCACGCAGTGAAACAATTACAGACCAGATACAGCTGTCTGAGTCAGGTGAAAATAGCAGCCATGGGTGCATTCATCATCTGGTGCTCACATTGTGTTGCGTTACACCCTATTCTCACAAGAATCGAATCGTGCTAGATGCTGTTTTCTCTCTTTTTTTGTCCGTTATTTGGGCTTAAATGATAATACACAGAGCTGTTAGTGAAGCATTCTTTAAGAAATGTGTATCTACCATGAGCCCTTTGAGATTCCTAAACGGTATATTAGAGTGTATGTATTGCAATGTCTGATGAAGTGTGCAGCAGCTTAATAATACAATGTTACTATCGAAGTACACAAGCTCACGGCATGCAGTAATATTTATATAAACCATTTCAATGCACCTATTAAAAATGCTAATTTCTTGTATGTTTTACCAATCACATGGAAGGTTCATATCCTTAGATCAACTAACAAGGACAGCACAATTCAATGGCTGGAATTATGTATGGCATTGAAGTTATATACATGGTGGAGTTTTGTGCTCAATTATTGCATGAAGCCATAAGTGTGTTATTAATCAAGTTAGTCAGAGGTTATAACCGAAAACCCTTTTCCCAACTACAGATTTTGGGAAGAAACGATTTGAGTTATAATGCCTGAAACATACTATGTAACCCCCTCAAGCAACTCAAATAACCCCATCCAGATGGGAAACAGTTCTGGAGAATGAGGCAGGAACACCATGTTTAAAATAAGTTTCAAAGTTTTATTTTTCGAAATTTTAAAACAGCAGGACAAGTTAAGTGCAGTAAGAAAATCAGACAATAGGGTAATGAACAAAGGCGATGTGAGAAGAAAGAACTACCAACCTTTGAGTCCATAGTGTTTTGCCGCTAACATTGGAATGGCTTAGCCTATCCTCATTAAAAATAATTTAGATAAATCACCACATCACTAGTGGTCACAGTAGATAACGAGATCGGCACTTGGTAGAGCACATACCGATGCCTGGATGAATAGTTTACGTATTGTAGCCCACCGATAGGCCAGATCTGCATCCTTACCTCAATCAAAATCTAATCCGCTTGTTCGTATCACCGACCGAACTCATCCACCAAGTTTCATCCGAATATGTCCTTCACCGTTTGAGATATCATGTTATATATCATTTTTGGCCCAATATCTCAATGGTAAAGAATCACTTAAAAAGTCTAGTGTCCGGATCTTCACTAAAACTGATTTAATTCGTCCTAGTCACATATCCATCCCATCCACCAAGTTTCATCTGAATTAATCCATAGCTTTTTGAGATATGCTGCTCACAGACAAATAGACAAACAGACAAACAGGGGTGAAAACATAACCTCCGTCCACCTTCGGTGGTGGAGGTAACAAGAATGATCATTTGATGATGAAGACCCTCACCAGGGTATGCTCATTACAGTAGATCTGTGAACGAACTGTCTGTATTAAAATTGGTCTGCATGCAGTCTTGGTCTTAAATGTGCACACAAGTATGCAAACACAAACATGATTCCAACAGTCTCTCCCATCCGGTCAAAGGGATGGGCGAAGCTAATGAGGCAAATCTTTAATTAGTAACTGATGGTTATTCTGAGCTGTTGTTCGCTTGCATTGGAGAGAGTACTGAGCTAACGTCTCAACATAAATACACTTATGAAACAAAGTGATTGTGAGAGACTGCTTTGCCAACTTTGTCGAGCGTTTTTATAAATCTCCATTAAAACATCACATTAAACACATCTCACAAAAAATTTACAAGCTATCATGGTGGAATAAGCCATTTATTTTGAAGTAACCATTTTAAAGGTATTTAGCTGCAATGAAGTTGAATATTTAGATCCAGTCAATACTTATCTGTTTAAGGCCAAACAAATTAAGGATGAATTTTCGCAAACATATATTTACACTCGGAACAAAAATGAAAATTTTCCTACTATTTGATAAGTTGCATTCTTTTCAGTTAAGAACGTTTTGTGTCAAATATTGTAAAAACCTTTTTTAGAATGAAGTATATTTGAAAGTTCTCCATCTTAACTAGGAACTGTTGTATAGTCTACAAGACATGCTTTTGTAATCTACTTTCAACGGTGAATGCTTGGCCAATTGAAACAGGACACAAGACCTACAAAATGAGTCTCCAACCAGCACCATAGTGCCTGACCAAACAGACACCCCCTACTTTCACCCCTCCCCAACTCCTTCAACAGTCAAACTAGCATTCCAGAGTGATATCTGTGGCGGAGGCCTGTTCTCCAACCGTGCCTCAAGGACCATGTTCTTTCCAGGTCAACAGGAATCTCTTTCAGCACAAAGGATCAGAGCTAAACCGCCATGGGCAAGTGCCAGCTGGAACAACACTGACTCAAATCAAGTTAATGTGTGCGCAAGTCTGATAGTTTTCTGCACAGACATTCCTCTATACACTGACATATGAAGACTGATGAATCCCCAAATTTTAAATGCATTCATAGTGCAGTCTTTAAAGTGAATCAAGCACCATCAGCCTTGAGGGTCATTGATAAACATAAACACTAATTAATGTTATTCAAGTTTGTCAGATTCTGTTTTGATTGTTTTTGCCAAACTGAAACTTTATTTCAAGTAACAGCTCTTAAAGGTGCAAGCTACCAATAATAAAATTCCTTTTTGATTGAATAATGTTGAAATAAATATTCACATTGAAAGAAAAGCAACAATTAAATCTTAAAACAAGCATAAAACGTTTCTTTCCCCCAAAGTGTCAGTTTTTCTTTCTTTCTGCAGTGAAGAAGCTTGTGCATGTTACACATGTGGAATTGACGTCCTGAAACAGCAATGTACCCAAGTACGAATGACAATGACATGAATAGACAATGGACAAAGCGTATGGAATTTACATCCAAAGTCATCACATCAGGAACATGTGCTTTAACTGCAAACGGGAAATTTAAACACCAAACATCGTTAATAAAGTGGTTGCATTATTCGTTAGGCTAATTTTCTTACTTGACAAAGCAGCATAAAATCAATTTCACCAAATTGGTTATGGACTCAAAAATTGAATGCGCAAGTATTTCAAAGAAAAAGTATGAAACATTCTTAATGAAAGTATAAAACCCCGACACTTCTTGCCTTTGTTCAGCAGTCAAGTGCTTGTTTGTGGGTTGTTTAGCCTTGGTTTGGGTACCAGGCAAAACTGTATTCATATAAAACTGTCATTTGTTACATGATAGAGTGTATCATTCTTTGGAGTGGATGATAAACATCATATTGAAACCCCAGCATGAGTTGTCTTTGGGTTGTTCCACTGGCTAAATTAGTGTGGTCTGAGTGCATAAAGTTGAGCGCTTTGGCTCATTAAGACTTTTCCAGGTCTATAACCAGGAAGGTAACCACCATTTATTTTTGTGGAGTCATTTGGTAAGATTACAACTCAAAAATCAGATCAGATTTACCTTTGTTTTATCGATTCGTTTTAAACTTTGCGAATTATATTTGAAATTATTTTCCTTATCCTTTGCTTATTAATTTGTGGAGCACTACAAAATATTCTTCAGTGTTTAGGATTGTCACTGGATTATTATAAGCTTTTAGATATGTCTTAATGAATTAACTTGATTTGGGCACAAAATTGCTGCAGATTTTATTCATGAAATGCTTTTCCTTAATTTGATGGTCCATGGCTGACAATGGCTTGAGTGAAAAGAAGCCTCAAGGCACGATTCAATTTCTCCAATCAGCTGAGCGAAACCAGGCCAAGCGAGGTCATGAGACTAGGACTGACCAGGAGATTTTTTATTAGCATTTAGGTATGGCGAGCAGATAAATAAGCCCGGTTTAAGGACTGATGTAATGCACAAATTGATGATACTTCACACGTGTACATTCATTAGAATCAACATGTTGGAAGAAGCCATTTGACCCATAATGCCTGAACTATACAGGCATTGTGAGTTAATTTACACACCCGCACACGCACGATATTTTTTAATTAAAAACATGCTGTAGCATAGTTGGCCGAGTTTAAAACAGCCAACTCCTATTGTTGCTTGGCTACAGTATCTATTAAAATGGAGTTGAAAGTCATAAAAATTCTATTTCGGTTGGTGTCATGCACTCTGTTCATTTTTGTGCTTATCGCTGTAATGTGCTTGTTCATGTATTCTTCACATTCTCAAGTCTTTGCACAGCTTGAAATATGCTGCATTAAATGTGTTTGATTGTAAATGATTCTGCATGGGCACATGGAACCACAGCTTGACTGAAGCCTGCACATGAGATACCTCTCAAGATTATAGAGTACAGCTAAGGCCAAGGTCACATTTGCTCTCCAGCGAAAATACGGCGGCCGTACGCCTTCTGAATTGATAGAAACGTGCGGCGGCCGCAGAGAAACTGAGGTGGCCTCAGGGAGGCCCTACGCCGTATGGCTATATTTTACAGGCCATAGGGGGACCGTGGAATTATAGCGCGGAGTTATAACTTTTTTTTCATTTCTACGTTCGCCGTAGCAATTCGACAAGCCAAGCTATGACGTAGATGTGTTCCACGTCGACAGTATGTAGGGCGTACGGTGGGCTTGCGTTATTCGTGCGGCTGCCGTAAGCTCTTCTCAATGAAAAATGAATTTTCCCAACCCCCAAAAAATTACGGCGGCCGCACTGTTTCCACGGTCACCGTACGGTGGCCTTGTGGTTTGTGTGACTACCTGCGGGCAATGCAGGGGCGATGCACGGTTCCCCTACGCCCACTGTGCACCTACGAACGGCCTCTGTGGCAGTCTGCATCGACCGTGCGTCCACCGTGCGCTACCGCTCGAGATCGGAGTATAGCTGGTTGCCTATACACAGTGGTGCCCCCAGAATCCCAATTTAATTTGTTCCAGGAGGCTGTTCGGATTGCAAAAAGTTCGGATTCCAAAAATATTTTCCCAATAAGAAATAATGGAGTGAATTAATCTGTTCGTGGACCCAAAGAAAACCCACTTTCAAGACACTTTAAACTGAAATTCCCCATGTTTAAGATAAAATAAGATGAGTAAATGACCTTCGGTGGCGGTGTATTGTATGTAAACTGGTACAATCACCACATCCAAAGGTCTACACAGGCTCGTGCTCCGGCCTGGGTTCCGATCGCTCGCGCACTCTGCGAGAGCGCTGCCCCCAGGGAAGCTCATCAAACATGCCCCCAGAACCACAATCACTTTCATCAAATGCATCGGGCTGACGTAATCATGGATATTCCAAATTACAACTGGTTTTGCTGTGAAATTCAATCCTTGCCCGACAGTCTGTCACACCACGTGATCGGATTGCTTTTTTGTTATTAATTAAAACACAAGATGATGAAAAAAAAAACATCACAAATGAAGGTGAAAACACGAGGTAAGGCCTGTCACATTTCGCTCGGCAGCCGGAGGGTCTACAAAATGTACGGGCACAAGCAATTATAAAGCGGCCGCAGTATTTCCACGGTCACACAATGTAGCAGTCACATATGTTTTTAGCAGCATCTCGTGTAGCGAACGCTGCTCATAGAGAGCTCGGCGTTGTTGTTGTTGTTGTTCTTCTTCTTCTTCTTCTTCTTCTTGTGAAGACAAAATCTTAATCTCTCAGACTCAGCTCTTGTATATACAAGATCCGGATTGCCTTAAATACTGAGCACATGTACACATCCTCACATAGACGGTGCCTTTTGAGAGCGTCTATCATGAACTTTTCAATATATTCGGACATTTGCTTTAAAGTTTCGAAAAGTTGACGTTACTATTTAAAGATTATTCCATTTATCGCATTGTAATTTCGTAAATACATTATATATTTCGGAAATATACGATATATCATAAATACGTAAACACATTATGACGGGTTTCGCTATTGGCTTAATGAAGACACGTGACGAAATATCGGAAGTTGTTGTTGTTGTTTAAAAAACATTTTTTTTAATTTTTTATTTTTTTAGCAGACAAAACCTTTATGTTTTGGACGCTGCTCTTGGACACATTTGTCCTTGTTATTTTTCGGGTAGCCGCACGGCGTATTTATAAATTGTGGAGACCGAAAACATGGGTGTGCCATACGGTCTTTGATTTGATGTCGCACGGTGACGTGAGGGCGTTCCTGTGGCGGCCATAGAATTTTGAAGGCAGACGCAAGGCGACCGCAGGGGGCCCCTAAGCCGAACGTGTGGCCAGACGGATAGTAACGAATGGGTTAAAAAAAATTTTTTTACCAGTTCTTTTGTTTCGGCTTGTAGAATTTCTACGGACGTACGTAGAAATGAAAAAAGGTTATAACTCCGCGTTATAATTCCACGGCGACCTTACGACCTGTAAAATACAGCCAAACGGCGTAGGGCCACCAAGGCCACCTCAGTTTCTCTGCGGCTGCCGCACGTTTCTGTCAATTCAGAGGGCGTACGGCCACCGTATCCTCGCCGTAGAGCAAATGTGACTGAGGCCTAAAGTATTGTTACGTTTGGGGGGCAGGGGGGGTATGCATTCAAAGGGTAATTAGGATGTTTAACTAGGTATGCCATGCTGTTCGAGTTTACCAGGATCTCGATGTAATAAGTAGCAATTCAGTGGTGATAAGTTGTCTAGTAAATGTTCATTTCTTCAAGGGGGAAATGATAAATGTCACGTAATTAGATAGGGACACGGGATAGGGTAAGTGTGTCTGCGTAAACCCCTTTTGGTATTCTCTGAAGACTGGCCGTGACGTCACAGGATAGTGCAGCGGATGGCTCCGCCCCGTGATCACGATTGGCGGAAGGCGATGGCGGTGGGCCAATAAACGGCTCGATTGGGAGCGACGAGGACGAAGGATAAAAAGGTTCTGTTCGGGGGTCGAAAAAGAAGAAGAAGAAGATTACAACCAGAACGATCGTTTTTTTTTTGGTGTGGAAGCTGTGGCGGCAGAGAGCGTCCTGGTTGCTGTGCTGAGTCGATCGTGCTCTTGATCGTGTCTGGGAGCCTTGCCGAGCCTCGTGCCTCGCTTTGGTTGGCTCTGGGGTTCTGCTGACTCGGAGTGTGGGGTCGGGCGGCGGCCGGACCTGCCTCCCTCTCCTGCTCGCGGCTTGGCGCCGGAGCTGGTTCCCTGGCGGCTGTGGGCGGACTTGGGCCAGGACCAGGAGGTCGACAGCACCGCGGTTTCTCCTGCCCCCCTGACGAGAGCAAGGCCGGCTCATCCGACGCCGATCCAGGGACAGTTGCGTCCACACCACGGTCCAGCCTGACCACCAGAAATAGCGACGTTTTGTGTGTGTGTGTGTGTGTGTGTGTGTGTGTGTGTGTGTGTGTGTGTGTGTGTGTGTGCTTGGCGCCTTAGAAGGTTTGAGATCTCTTTATTCATTGGAATTGTCTGTGTTTTTCCCCACGCCCGATCCCACACCATCCCGTCGAATCGCCCCGGATCCCTCTTCTTGCAGAGTCTTGTTATTTCTATTAATAATAAAAAAGGAATAAACATCATCAACTCAGTGAAAAGTGACTCGTGCCACCTTCCTCGTCCCGTTTGCGGTAGAGCGATTAGAACCGCCATGTTTGGGTTATAAACAAATAAATCGCCTCCATCGTTTCGGCTCATTCTACGTTGGCGGGACTGTTCAAGTCCCGTGGACGTCACAGTATCAATCGACACACGAAAGATGCTTTCACGAGGACTTCCACCGACGAACTGAATGAACAAAGCGCGAAGATGCGGGTCGAACAGGTGGTGGAGACATGTGAACAAACATGAACGCTACGTTGTGTTCGGTGTTTTAAAATGTATTAGGTTTTTATGGCAAAATTTTCTCGAAAAAAATTGTTCGGATTCCAATTTGTTCAAACAATGGGGCGTTCGGATTCTGGGGGCACCACGGTATATTATAGTTGTAGTATATTCAGTTGTATATACTGTTATATTTTTATTTCAGTAAAAAAAAAATGGTATATATACCCACTCATTACCGTCCGTCTGGCCGCACGTTCGCCTTAGGGCCCCCCTGCGGTCGCCTTGCGGGCACCTTGCGTCTGCCTTGAAAATTATATGGCCGCCGCAGCGATGCCCTCAGGTCACCGTGCAACATCAAATCAAAGACCGTACGGCACCCCCACGTTTTTGGTCTCCACAATTTATAAATACGCCATGCGGCTACCCGAAAAATAAAAACATATGTGACTGCTACATTGTGTGACCGTGGAAATACTGCGGCCGCCGTATAATTGCTAGTGGCAGCAGATTTTGGAGATCCCACGGCCGCCGTGGCAAATGTGACCTAGGCCTAACTATGCTCTTGGCAGCTTACTTTTATTTTCCAAAGATAATCTTGAAGCCAAAAGCCTCCCAAAGTTTGCTCGGATGTTTCTTGACCTCAACCTTTTCAAAAGGATTAAGGTTCTTGTTGGGTTGGCCACTGGTGACGGTTTGAAACACTTCCAAATTTTCCAGACCAACCTATCTGGAAGGAATATAATTGGCCAATCAGACAATATAAGCACTACGATGATGGTCAAAACTGCTGTGATGCCCTGGACAATGGGTGAACAGGCAGAAAGGCCATAACTGGCATAAACTGCCCCAATAAATGTGACATCCCTTTGTGTCCATGAGAGTTACATAATTTGGTTTAGTGAGGCAAACTTTTCTTAAGTATAATCGGTGTGATTTCATCAATAATTTGGTGCATTAAATCAACATCCCCTCTCCCCAACCCCACGAGAAACAATTTTGTTGCCACACAATTATCAACCTCTCAGAGTGTAAGAGCTGTGTGATGTTTATGGATGGGGGGGGGGGGAATGTGAAGTCATAATTTGCATACTTTCCTGACATTATGTTATTGAGGATCCTCTTTGTGTTTCTTCTGTTTGTATTTTAACAAAAACTCCCCCACCTCCCACCTCCCCCCAATGTTGACCTAAGGCTCACAAAGGAGCTTAATTGTAGGTGCAACACGTGAAAGAGGAGGCCACGGAAAGACAGTGTACCTCTGCATGAACAGCAACAGTAGTAGCATACGGACAAATATTAGCATGTTTCCTCAATAGGGGAAATAAACAGGATGGGGTTTGGATCTGAGATCCCATCATCACAAGCTGTGTGCTCACATTGGAATGCCAAACAGGCCAACCACGTGTTTGTTCGTTCAACATATTTATTTGGCCGAGGCCAAGCAAAGTGAGGTCAAGGCTGTTTATTCCTAACACGTGAAACACCCTCAAACCCATGCTTACAGAAAATACTTTTTGGAACGCCAGCCGCATTTTCCATCCAATCATGAAACTTTGTAATAAAGAATTCTCCAAGGGTAGGCGCTTCTGTGTTTAAAGTTTTGTGTGAATCGCTCAAGCGGTTGTGGAGAAAAATTTTAAAGCAAATAAAGGTGAAAAAGTGAGAGAGGAAGAAAAAAAGAAGTGAGGGCCTCAGCCGACGTTCCACAACATTGTCAAGGATGTTTGTGGATGCCAATTACAAGTTGTCATATTCTTCAAGTTCGAGCAAGGAAAAGAGTTTTAAGAATATTTCGATAATTTTCTTCATGTTTGCTTTAAATAGAACTATTTCAGTGCAGAGATAAACAGGACAAAACGACAGGGTCACTTATTCATTATTTTACTAGTCTAAGTGAAATTTTCATTCAATTTTATGTGACATATTCTGAGAGATTTGGAAAAACAAAACTCAAAAAATCTCTAAGTGTATTGAAGACTTGTATGTAAAAGTGCTACCACAGGTTGTCTACGGAGGTCCAATACCATTTTGAGCAAACTAAAACGACGGATCTTGTGACATAAAATATAAACAAATTATTTATAACCGACTCCTTTCTCAGTTTCACAGGCCCCTTATTCACTTCCTGTAGTATTTTAAAGAAAGCAAAAATAGATTTAAGAAATAATTGTCCACTGCAATTTTATAAATCCTGCAGCAACAATACCATCATTAGATATTTTAGCAAGACCATTAAAATGAGTCCATAGGTAATAATAAACTATTAAGTTAGATTTTAGCATATTTTTAAAGGTTCTTTTTCGATAATCAAAACTATTTACCGATAAGATCCTCCTGGCTGATTAAAATTAACAAAGGATGTTTTTAGTATGAATTGAGGTTATGTACGTCTCTCGTTTCCTTAGGAAACTAACGAAACTCCATCTTTGGGAGGTTGCTGCAAACATAATGCCTGGTGTTGGCCTAATGGTTAGGGTGGTGGGCTTGGGATCCTAGGATCCTGAGTTCAAATCCTCCTTGGCTGTTAAATTAATACCAGATGGGGTTGACTGCCTGTCATCCTTCTGAGGTCAGCAAAATGAGTGCCACCTTGCTGGTATCCTGTGTTTGAGTGGTGACCCATCCAGGATTGTGCCTAATAGCCAAGGAGACTGCTCAGACAGCACCAATGCCCTGTACAGAGTATGGTCCCAATGGATGGATGCAAACATGATATGACCCTTTAAATACAGATTGGCTGTTGTGATGCCAAACAGGTCGATGGCTTGTTAAAGTGCATCTCCACCTGAGGTGTGCAAAACCATTAGCTTGGCAAGCTGTGGGAGAAGAATGTTTTTTTGCAATGTGACGACACAATGGAACTTAAGAGTGGTTGGCAGAGGGATCGATTTTTGCCTGCGTTTGCGTAAAACATTCAGGCATTTTGTAGTTATGGTGGTGAAAACCCGTAACAGCTGTGGTGAGGAAGTCAAGATGAACACAAGAGATGATTGATGTTGATGAATAACAATGTAAAGGTGGAATAAAATGCCCAATGCTATTTTTTTTTCCAATCATGTCCAATCTCTTTCAAGATGGACACAGGAGATGATGTTGATGGATAACAATGTAAAAGGTGCAATAAAATGCCCAATCACATCTCGATCTACAATGCACATTTGATTTCTCAAGTTTCAGATGTTGCCAAAAACAGCTCCTTTTGCCACATGCAGGTCATTTATGATTCCACTTTTCAACAAATTTCTCATCTCAATGCAATGTATGGATCGAATGAATATCCTAACACTTTCAACCACAACACTGCAATATTCATATTCAACCCCGACTTTGTTATTTAGTCCAAGGGCCATATATATATATATATATATATATATATATATATATATATATATATATATATATATATATATATATATATATATATATATATATATATTCATGCACATGTCAAAACACCGTTTCCTGTGTTGGAAACTGCTGGAGGACAATTTCACTCACATGGTTTTCCGTTCAATCCATTATATTCATGGAAGCTTTCAAAATAAGCTCGGAAGAGACATCATGATGGCTTCTCAATTTTATAACAACTCATTCATTTGGCAACGCTTCTGAAGATTCATCAGGCAGAATTATGAAATAATTTACATTTTTTATATCATTAAAATGATATTAATGAATAGATTGTTACAAACATAACTACTCCAGGTTAAACCTTCAGCATATTTTCAGGTATTTATGAGGATAACTGATTCAACATGACTGATTATTTAAGAGGAACCAAATAAAAGAGATTGATAAAAATAGATTCTGAGATGGAGGTACAATCCAAGCTGTAAAGTTTGGGAATATCTTGCTGAAAGCTGAACCTGGGACAAGCCATTCAAGCTGTTCAGACTCCTCACTTGGCTTGCTTTGAACAAACAGAAGGGATGGAGAACAAACATCCTTTGCTTTGAAGACTGCAGACTGCATTGCAGAGCAACATTCCCATCTCATTTGGAAGACATTATCCCATCCACAGCTGTTTTGTCCACATGGAAAGCTGGCAAGTAAGCACTGCAGTTTGTCCCAGAATGCCTCGAAATTCTGGCATTTAATAGGAAAGAACCAACGGATGACTCAAGCCAGGGAGAAGGGTGTAGAGTAACTTAAAGACACGAAGATGCACCAAAATGTAAACGGATAAATATCTGTTATATATATATATATATATATATATATATATATATATATATATATATATATATATATATATATATATATATATACACACACACACACACACACACACACACACACACACACACACACACACACACACACACACACACACACACACACACACTAGTGTCGAGACATGTGGAGGAGACAGAACAAAATGATGGATCAGAATGTAACAAAAAGAACACCATAAAGAGAGGTGGGGAGGAGGGGAGAACACACCAATGACAGGGGTGAGGGACAAAATAGAGGAAACTTGGAAAAACAAGGGATGTGGAGAAGAATGAGGGTTTGGGGAGTACACGGGGTGAAGAAGATGGATACAGCCACATACTCTGAATCATAGAAGTGGAAAGAGAAACAAGAAACCCAGAAAAGGGTGACCTTGGGCAGGGTTAATAGGGGTGCAAAAGAAGATTGGTTGCGCATGGGAGATAATATGGGATGGTAGTGAACAGCTGTCTTGAAGCCTTGGAGAGAAGAATGAGATTGAAGAGATGGAGGAAGTTGGCTCTACAGGTGGGACAAAAGAGGAACTAATCAGGAAGGTGAGTAGTGAGTCTTGGTTTTGGTAGTCCCCCCCAGAAGGGGGTGAATGACAGACCACATGTGCCTTGCAGAAACCTGGAGGAAAGGGGCAGAGTACAGAAATGGCAGAGGGTGCAAGACAAGAAAGGAGGTGGTAGAAGACAAAGAAACCACCGACTGTCTGCAATGTAAAAGTGATAGGCCAAGAAACTCAGCTTCATTGCGGGAGATTCCAATGATTTTGAAAGCATTGCTTTCTACCAATAGATTACCCATCCCATGGACAGGTGGCAGAGGTGGTGGTGGTGGTGGTTCGTCTGTTCAGTGGTTGTCATGTGATAGCACTGGACCAATCATGTTCGGTGATTTACCTCAGGCTGCAGGGATAATAATTGGCAGCCTTGGCTTCACTTTTTAACCCCCCAAATATTTGCTCATTCGCTCATGATAGCGAGCTAAAACATATAGCAATCCAGAGTCATGTATACCAAGTACAATATAGCTGAGTTTGATGGACCATTGACGCTTCGTCTCGGAGGAGATAAAAAAAAACCAATTAGCTCCATTATATTTTGCTTTCCATGATGTCAAGCTGAACATGGTGTGAGGCAGTGGTACCAGCCCAGAGAGGAGAGCAGTACTCCATATCATGTCACAAATGAAGGCCTTGTTGGAAGCTAAAAGTTCAGATCTGCCAAGGAAAAAAATTTTATGACAGAGGGTGCTCAGTTGGTGACTGGTTTTGGAGGCCATACAAGATAAGTGGTTTGCTCAAGAAAGATCAATACTGATAGTGAGGCCAAAAAAGTATCAGAGACTAAACTTCTTCAAGAGTATTACTGAGGAAGTAGAAGAGAGGGTTCACCAGATCATTTTTATTTTTAGAGACAGAGTGAGAGTATTTGATTTGTCAGGTTGAAGGGCATATTCCAGGTGTTTGACCAGCTCATGATTCTATCAAGGTCTGCAGAAAGGGAAGAAGACTCCGCCTGCCTACCTAAAGCAAGTGGGATGTTAAGGCAGAGGGTGGAGTCATCAGCAAAGAAATAAAGATAATTTTTCAGTCAGAAAGATAGCTGATGAAGATTAGGAATAGGACTGGGCCAAAGACACTGTCTTGGGGTATTCCAGACTTGACAATGAGACAAGATGAGAGGATCCCGTTGAGAGTCACGTGTTGGCTACAAGAGTAGAGCGAGTCATTAAGACATGTGTGGAGGTGGTGCTGAATACTATAGGCAGAGAGTTTAGAGAACAAGGCAGGATTCCGGACTGTATGAAAGGCACGAGATATGTCCAGAGAGACGGCCCTGATCTCATGTCTAACAATGAGGGCCTCCTTCCATTGTTGCGATTGCAGAAGCAGCATTCCCATTGTGATGGACTGAGATCAGGCCATTTGTGAAAAAGAAGGATTCATGTCAACTGTGATGATGGATTCCACGACTTTGCTGATGATTGGAAGTAAGCTGTTAGGTCTGCAGTTTAAAATGATCAGCTTTGCACCATGGTTGTGTAAGGAAGTGATGTTGGCTGACTTCCAAGCAGAGGGAAGGTGGCAAAGTTGCAAATGATAGGGTGAACAGAACAGAAACAGGATAATGCCATCCAAGCCAGTTACATAATCAGTCGACGGTTGCCAGAAACTTTTCCAACTTCTCAGGTGAAATAGACTCCGAGTCAAGGAGCAGTTGGTTAAGAGAGTTCAGGTCGTTGTCTGGAGTGAGGGGTTGGGTGAACAAGATTTGAAAGCAAACACTGAATTGAGGCACTCAGTCTTTTCACGAGCAGAGTCGGCTCATGTTCCATTTGAAGTGAGAGAATGGATAGAGAGGAACATACTCCAGACATAAACTTACTGCATCACAGCACCACCAGGTTTTTGAGGAAGGTGACAAGCTGGAAAGTGCAGCCGTGAGGTTGGCCTGATGTTGTTTTCTGGTTCTCCCGAGAGTGGATACACATTTGTTGCCTGCTTTGTGGAGTGATTTGAGGTTGCCTGTAGTTAGATTTGCCTTCTAAGGAAGAGAAGGCAAGTTGTTTTGAGCAACTGCCTCATTAAAGCATTGAGTATGCCATGAGCAGGAGGAAGGGTGATCGAACTGATTGGGTCAGGCCCATGGAGTCACATAAATCCTTTGCTGCAGTGCCATTACTGGTGAGAGAGGTACCAACATCTAGCGAATTTACATATTGACAGTTTAAATAACCGCACATGAGGAAGAGAGAGAGAGAGAGAGAGAGAGATGGGATGGGTGATAAAAAGTTGGTCCATGTTGCCTGAGAGAAAAATTTAAATGGATTCATCACTGTTTGGAAGATAATACAACACGGTACCAAAAAGAGGTCGGAGTAGATGAAAAGTCACAGCCAATGGTACTCCTGTGGGATGGGAGGTATAAGTTCAGTACACGGACAGTGAGAAATTGAGTTATTGATGTAAAGTGCAACTCCGCCACTGGGACGGGGTTCAGGCCTGTTAATCCGGAGGAGACAATAGACAGGAAGAGATGCTAAATGAGTCAGGGACATCCTGTGGGAGGAAGGATTCTGTTTAAAGCAGATAATGTCCAGTTTATCAGCAGTTGCCTGGATTGAGAGATCAGGCAGGTTGGATTGGAGGCCTCAGATGTTTGAAGTCCTCACAATTAGGAGCAGGGGAGGGGGCACTCTTGGCAGGGTGCAGGAATGTGCTAAGGGAGTGGTGGATCTTGTGGAAGTGGTGGGGGAACTGGGAGAGGGGGTGGGCAAGGGGGGAGTTAGGAAAAGGCACAGCAGGGGGAGCTTGGAAAAAATGGGGTAAGAAGTCTGGGAGGGAGCAAGGCAAGGAGAGAAGGTGGGAAGTGGGAGGGTGGGTGAGGATGGAGCTGAGAGGGGATGGGATGAGGGGGGGGATGGGAGAGGGGTGCAAGGGGAAAGATGGAGGGAGCAGGGTGAGAGGGAAGAAGGGAGTGTGTAGGGTGAGTGTGAAGATGGGAGGGGGCACGGTGAGGAGAAAGATGTGATTTGTTGAGGGGTAAGATGGGAGGGGACAGAGTTAGGGGGAAGAAATGGGAGGGGACCTGGTAAGTGGGCAGAAGTGAGTGTGCAGGGTGAGGGTGAGGGTGGCAGAGGGCAGGGTGAGAGGTAGGATGGGAGGGGACAGGGTTGGTGGAAAGATTAAAAACGATGGGAGTTCATGGTTGTGTGAAGGCAACCTCTGCATACTTGACTTCTCATGATTCCCAGTTCAGAAACATGAAGACAGACATCGTGAGAGGTGTGAAATGAGGGATTATTGAATGCATGGAGAAAAGTCATGCTGCATTTGATAACTTAAATAAATTTAAAAATAATATTATTGCCAAAATTACTTCTAAAAAGTTGTATTTTTTCATTTGTTCAAAAGCTATTAAACATACCAGAAAGATTTCATGCATTCAACTTTCGTGGACGACCGGGATATAATATTGTGACGTCCACGGGACTTGAACAGTCCCGTCAACGTAGAATGAGCCGAAACGATGGAGGCGGTTTATTTATTTATTACCCAAACATGGCGGTTCTAATCGCTCTACCGCAAACGGGACGAGGAAGGTGGCACGAGTCGCTTTTCACTGAGTTGATGATGTTTATTCGTTTTTACCATTAACCAGAAATAACAAGACTCGGCAAGAAGAGGGATCCGGGGCGATTTGACGGGATGGTGTGGGATCGGGCGTGGGGAAAAACACAGACAATTCCAATGAATAAAGAGAACTCAAACCTTCTAAGGCGCCAAGCACACACACACACACACACACACACACACACACACACACACACACACACACACACACACACACACACACACACACACACACACACACAAAACGTAGCTATTTCTGGTGGTCAGGCTGGACAGTGGTGTGGACGCAACTGTCCCTGGATCGGCGTCGGGCGAGCCGGCCTTGCTTTCGCCAGGGGGGGGGGGGGCAGGAGAAACCGCGGTGCTGTCGACCTCCTGGTCCTGGCCTAAGTCCGCCCACAGCCGCCAGGGAACCAGCTCCGGCGCCAAGCCGCGAGCAGGAGAGGGAGGGAGGTCCGCCCTCCGCCCGACCCCGCACTTCGAGTCAGCAGAACCCCAGAGCCAACCGAGGCGAGGCACGAGGCTCGGCAAGGCTCCAAGACACGATCAAGAACACGATCGACTCAGCACAACAACCAGGACGCTCTCTGCTGCCACAGCTTCCACACCAAAAAAACCACGATCTTTTGGTTGTAATCTTCTTCTTCCTTTTCGACCCCGAACAGAACCTTTTTATCCTTCGTCCTCGTCACTTCAATCGAGCTGTTTATTGGCCCACCGCCATCGCCTTCCGCCAATCGTGATCACGGGGCGGAGCCATCCGCTGCACTGTCCTGTGACGTCACGGCCAGTCTCCAGAGAATACCAAAAAGGGGTTTACGCAGACACACTTACCCTATCCCGTGTCCCTATCTAATTACGTGACAATTATCATTTCCCCCCTTGATATGAAGAAATGAACATTTACTAGACAACTTATCACCACTGAATTGCTACTTATTACATCGAGATCCTGGTAAACTCGAACAGCATGGCATACCTAATTAAACATCCTAATTACCCTTTGAATGCATACCCCCCCTCAAACGTAACACTGCCCCCTCCTCTGGTACCGCAGCTCCTGCAAGGTATATCACAGGCGCTACCGTACCAGCCTTAACACTTACTGACTCACACCTAATTAACCTAACGAAATAAAGTAGGAGGGGCAATGGGCAGCGAGTCGCAGCTAACTTACCTATCCTGCTTAATGTACTACCCCCTTATGGCCTTATCCTCGCCTAAACAATCATTCGTTTTTATTTTATTTTATTTTATTTTATCACATGAGAGCACTGAGCGAAGTTGCACTCCATCCTCCGGATCATCGCTCTTGCCCAGCACTCTTCCAGTGATCTGGGGAGGGGAAACAAAATGTTCCACAAAAACACAACACTTGTACTTTACATTCCTAGTCTAAGCCTTAACGACACTATTCACAGGATATTTACACTTGACCGCCTCCCCCAGTGGATGCTAATAGACCCAGCGTTACCTGGGGAGCCAATTTTCAAATTTGCTTGCCCCAAAATTATGCGGACATCATGCCCTTGCTGCACCTGTCAAGTTGTGCGGGATCGGGTGGGACTCACACATCTTCACAACACTCACACCATGGTCATCATCACATTTCTAGGTCATGGTCCTCATTTTAATCATGCAGGCTGAATCCCGTCATGGCCGTGGGGTGGGTTACCACAAGATGATGGGGGCATCTCAGGTGCAACCATGCCCACAGGTAAGCTTTAGTCCAACCCGGACGCTTCTCCGCCCCGCTCCTTTTGATTCCCTCCCCCCTGGTAGCCATCAGCTCTAATCCCGTACAACACTCTGGAAGGGGTCTCACTGGCTCCTCTGGCCTTCCTGGGTCACCAAGGTCCTACCCGCCTTGGTCGCCCAACCAGACCCTTTCCCAGTTGCCTCCAGACACTGTCACCATTAGCCACCAGGTGGTGAATCTCCTTGAAGGGGGTCGCAATTCACGCTCACCGTGAGCTTCAGCAATCCCTGTGGACAAGCACATCATCCCCACCCACAAAACCCACATGACTCTCCCACCCCATCGGCCTTACATGTGACACCTGCATTTGTAACACTTCACCGACCATGACCTTCCCTGTTACCACACCATGTCCAATAAAAAAAATCAATGTGTGCACCATACATTTCACTTCTTAACTTAAAACAACTCACAAAGCACTTCTCACCCGATCCACGCACCAGCCATTGGACAGCCACTTGTGCCCGCTTTGTTACCAATTACCCACTGTCCCGATTGTCATTCTAAAACCCAGCAGAACTTACAAACCCATGCCAATTTTCCCACAATTCATTTTTTTTTTTTTAACCAAAGGAGGGCACTTCGCCACAATCTCAGCAGCCGAGCATGGCCGTATATGCTCAGCCCAATCTAGTCTCCCCGACCCCCGACAGTGATCTCCGGACCCGACCTATGAAAGGGCATCTCGGATAGACCTGGCGGTTCAGCAGGAGGATTCACCCTCTCCGAGTCTAAAAGTCTATTGGAGGGTCCCTCCATCGCCGGGTACCGGCAATATCGTTGCATGTGTCCTCTTCGCCCGCACCGGAAACAACTCCCCATAAAAGGCCCCCGTGGGTATTGGTGAAATGTCTCTTCCGGTTCCGGACCTCCTCGGCCATAATCGAATTGCTCTATTGGCTGGGCTGGACCCCGCCGCTTTGGCGCACTAACTACCGGATTACCCTTTATCAAACTTGACAGTTTCTGGCAAATTTCCTGAAACATTTGGGTAATGCCAATTTCTCCCAGCCCCCCTCCCTGATCCTGGATCTCCGCCTGTCGGATCGTCACCGATGGCCTCTCTGGAACCCCACCCAGCCAACTCCACGAGGCCAGCCTGGCGCGGACTCGGCCGCTCGGTGAACGGTGGGTGGATCCTGTAACTCCACTAGCGCTCGGACCTCAGGGTCCGGAAGAGCAGCTAAAAATTTCTCTAGTGCCAGTCTGTCCCACGCCTCCACTGTAAGGTCCCGATACGCAATCCTGACTGATTGGTAAATGTCCTGTGCCAGCTCCTGCACTGTCTCACCCAGCTTTAATCTGCGGTGCTGGAGCTGAGCCCGCACCAGATCACAGTTTGCCGCGAACTCAAACCGACGGCTCAACGCCTCGCAGATGTGGGAGCTGGTCAACATCCCCTCCGCGATCACGTTTAACACATCTGTGGCTGGTCCCCCAATGTTGCCACCAAATTCCCTGTACGTTCCTGCTCATTCCACCCATTTAGTCGGGAAATGCACTCAAATTGCGTCAGAAAAGCTTCAACGCTCCCTGACCCGTCGAAATTTACCAGGGGGATCACTTTTTACGGTGGCCCGCTTCTCAGTTTCTCCCTTGTCCGAATCCAGCCCAGGGATCAAACACCCTTGTGGCTGCATATCCAATTTCGGAGCCCACTGTGGCCAAAGTTGTTTTGTGGTGAGGGTCTCATGGGTCAATTTTGCCTCCCGTTCCAAACGTTGAATGGACCGATTCACCTCTTCCCGCAGGATCTTCTGGGCCCGCACAACCTCCTCCAAGGCTCCGTCGCGAGTTTGTAGCTGCTCCTCAACCAACCCGGACACTCTACTTACAAAAGACGGCTCTACCAGGCCTTTATCCAAGACTTCATCTTGGCTCATAATTTTATCTTGTTCGTCCAAATGAGCCTCCAGTCCTTTTACCTCCTCCGCCAAATTCATCCCTTGCTTCCTCAGCTCTCCCCACTCTTCAACTTGCAGCTGCATACGAGCATCCACACAGGCACGATGACGTTCCAGGCTTTCATCCACTTTATCAACCCGAATGTTCGTTGCATCAATTTTATCTACCAATTTTTTCCGTATATTTTCCCCCTCCAATGTAATTTCTACCTTTGTTTCCTCCAATCTATCCTCGAATTTACTTTGTATTTCTCCCAATTTAACATCCACACACTCCTGCATCTCAGTTTTCATTTTCTCCATCTTTTCCCCCAATTCATCCCTCATTAAATCAATCCGTGCACCAAACTGTTCCCCCATTACCCCCAATCGATCCGCAATCTCTGCCCTCTGTGCCGTCATGTCTGCCCTCTGTGTCATGAATTGATTTTCCATTTGTGCCGTCATTTCTGCCATTTGTGCCCCCTGTGCCGTCATTTTTGCCCCCTGTGCTGTAATTGCACTCATTAAACGTTCCAACATTGTCCAGATCGTCATCGTGCCGGTTTCCGGCGCTGCCGGCTCCGTTACGGGCGATGAAGCACGGTCCACGCTCGGAATGGGGGAGGTTCCAACCCTACCCCCTTCTCTCCCTTTTTCCCCCGACTCGCTGCCAGACACGTGGCCTTCCTCCTCAAACATCTGCACATCCGCCATGGTGCAGAAGTCCCGTTTGCCGCAAATTAATTTAAATTTGAAAAATCCCGCCAAAATTTTCCCACGCTCGCGCGCTTTTCTGTAGTGATTTTATATTCCAATTCGTGGCGAGATTTTAATCCTGGTATATAATTTAGAGGGGTTCGAACATCCAACACCCTGACACCAATGTGACGTCCACGGGACTTGAACAGTCCCGTCAACATAGAATGAGCCGAAACGATGGAGGCGGTTTATTTATTTATTACCCAAACATGGCGGTTCTAATCGCTCTACCGCAAACGGGACGAGGAAGGTGGCACGAGTCGCTTTTCACTGAGTTGATGATGTTTATTCGTTTTTACCATTAACCAGAAATAACAAGACTCGGCAAGAAGAGGGATCCGGGGCGATTCGACGGGATGGTGTGGGATCGGGCGTGGGGAAAAAACACAGACAATTCCAATGAATATAGAGATCTCAAACCTTCTAAGGCGCCAAGCACACACACACACACACACACACACACACACACACACACACACACACACACACACACACACACACAACATAGCTATTTCTGGTGGTCAGGCTGGACCGTGGTGTGGACGCAACTGTCCCTGGATCGGCGTCGGGTGAGCCGGCCTTGCTCTCGCCAGGGGTGGGGGGGCAGGAGAAACCGCGGTGCTGTCGACCTCCTGGTCCTGGCCCAAGTCCGCCCACAGCCGCCAGGGAACCAGCTCCGGCGCCAAGCCGCGAGCAGGAGAGGGAGGCAGGTCCGCCCACCACCCGACCCCGCACTCCGAGTCAGCAGAACCCCAGAGCCAACCGAGGCGAGGCACGAGGCTTGGCAAGGCTCTAAGACACGATCAAGAACACGATCGACTCAGCACAACAACCAGGACGCTCTCTGCCGCCACAGCTTCCACACCAAAAAAACCACGATCTTTTGGTTGTAATCTTCTTCTTCTTCCTTTTCGACCCCGAACAGAACCTTTTTATCCTTCGTCCTCGTCACTTCAATCGAGCCGTTTATTGGCCCACCGCCATTGCCTTCCGCCAATCGTGATCACGGGGCGGAGCCATCCGCTGCACTGTCCTGTGACGTCACGGCCAGTCTCCAGAGAATACCAAAAAGGGGTTTACGCAGACACAGTTACCCTATCCCGTGTCCCTATCTAATTACGTGACAATTATCATTTCCCCCCTTGA
This sequence comes from Eptatretus burgeri, assembly GCF_056783735.1. Lineage (NCBI taxonomy): Eukaryota > Metazoa > Chordata > Myxini > Myxiniformes > Myxinidae > Eptatretus > Eptatretus burgeri. The sequence goes on from NC_140965.1 coordinate 51,562,380, forward strand.
AGAAATGAACATTGACTTGACAACTTATCACCACTGAATTGCTACTTATTACATCGAGATCCTGGTAAACTCGAACAGCATCGCATACCTAATTAAACATCCTAATTACCCTTTGAATGCATACCCCCCCCTCAAACGTAACAATATAAAGGGCATCAAATATAGAAAGAGCAAACTTTGTGAAATATCCTCTTTTGAATGACTTGGTGAATCTACAATGCAGCATTGCTATTGGAAGCCATAAATTGTTCCAAAATATTTTTTTGCAAGTATTGAAATTTCGTTATTATTCAACATAATGTTCACAATATTTATAAGATTTATCATGATTACAAAAAGCAATAGAAAACCTTCCAATTCCTTTCTAGCATGTTTAAAACTAAAGGTAGCAGGTCAAAAATAAATTTCAAAACCTGATTAATTGCAGGTGATTTAAAGGGCCAAAGTGAATAATTCACATATAGAAAAGGTTATTTCTCCAGCTGAAAAAAAAAGTTCCAACAGTGTTCACTTTCTTTCAATTCTAAATTGTTTGAAGGTTATTCATTGGTCTGTGTGGTTGGCCAAGTTTGGTGCTCTGTCTGTGGATGGTGTGAGTTTTCTCTTTTGAATTGTGGCTTCAGCTTTGTAAAGGACTGTTATAATCAGCTCAACACAATTAAGACAAGATGGAGAGAACAACAATGGAGTAATACGCCCCTCTCCCTATTCCCCCTTCACCATATTGCCAGCCAACTGGAGTAAAAAGACATCTGATCTGTAAAACGAAAATGATAAATTCCACAGACCTAAGACAATTAAAGTGCATGCACTGCTGTATACAGAATAGATATGAGAAATAAACATTAAAATCTCACAAATTATTATCACTGTTTTGACAAACCTATTGTGTTTCACATCACAAAGATGACTTAATACCTGTGTTGATGTTTTTCATTATCAAGATGGATTTCTTTACACACTTGCCAGGCTGATAAAACATAAAAACTCCATGATATAAAAAATATCTCTGATTATGTTTTATTACTCATTTCGTTAAAAGCCATCTCCACATCGCAAAAACAAAATTGGCAGAATTTTGACCCTCCTTTTCTCCTATATACACCCAAACTCCATTCCTATTACCCCCAACTTCTCTCTTATCCCTTATCCTCCCCTTCATATTTTGGTTTTCCTCTCTTTCTCCTCACTTTGCTTTCCTTCCCATTTATTTTCTTTTCTTTTCTCAAGTCCACCCCAACCCCACATGCATCCATAAATTGCAGATGGCCCTTGAAGTATTTTGAAAGCAGCAAGAACATCCATACAAGATCTCAAATTAAATACCTCCCTGTCAAAATTTAAACCTCTTCAAGTTCAGAACCCTGCAAAGATCAGCAGTAAACATATCGTATTAAAATAATCACACAATTTTGATATTTTCAGCATAAGTAGATGTTAGTTGTCGTAAATGTCATTGCATGTTTTCCTTCGACCTCATAACCCCCTTCAGTTCCTATGCACTTTTTGGAGTGCTTAGACCCTTTAGATTGGACCATTTGAGAGCCTTTAGACCCATTTACATATTTTAGACCATTTAGACTCCATAGACCCCTTGACTCTTGAGCCTTTAGACCTTTTAGCCCCCACATACTGCTGAGACCATATAGACCCTTTTACACCCTTTATAACCCTGAGACCCATTCAGACTGTTTAGACCCTTTGATCCTTTAGACCCATCAGACCCTTTTGACACCCTAGACATTTTAAGACACATTAGAAGTTTTGGACCCCTTAGATCTTTATACCCCTTGAGACTGCTGAGATGCCTTGACCTTTAAGACCCTTTCGACCTTTGAAGAGTCTTTAGACCCCATAGACCTCATCTTATAACCCTTTCGACCCTCACTACTATTAGAATGTACCCTTAGATCCCATAGACACTTTAATGACCCTTTAAACCCCATATGACCCTTTAAACCAGAATAGACTCCATACACCCTTTGCACCCCTCAGACCAGGGTTGTCCAATAGGCTCGCCTCTTGCCACATGTGGCAAATCGATGTTCTTCAAAAGTTGCATTAAAAAAAACAGAAAAGAAGAATTTGCAAGCAGTTGCATTGGTGCATCAGTCATCCAATAGCACCAGCAAGTTGCCTATACACCCAATATTATTTTGAGCAAATTCTAAATTCACAGAGGTTAAACTGCTATTTTTACCATCACTCAAGAACAAATAACTTCCATTATACTAACAGCACAACCTGCAGATATCAGTGAACTGATGTTGTACTGACAGCACTACCTGCAGATCTGGATAAAATCACAAGCTGGTCCAACACGTGGAACACGTCTTTCAATCTTGACAAATCTCATACTCTCACGATGTCGCTCTGAAAGGACTGTCTGGAAAACACCCCCCCCCCCCAAAATCTACTTTCTCAATAATACTCTAGAAGAAGTCCTTTCATTCAAGCTTCTGGGTCTCACTATCTGCCATTATCTTTCCTGGGAAAACCACATTTCCAAGCTGGCCACCAAAGCCAGTTGCTGACTGGGCATCATCCATCATGCAAAATCCTTACCTTGGCACACCTGAGCACCACATATAAAGCTTTGGTCTGCAGCCTGATGGAGTACTGCTCTCCCCTCTGGGCTGGTGCTCCTGCCTCTCACCTTTCTCAACCTCATGTAGTGGAAACAAAGGCATTTAGGATCATTGGTATCTCCCGCGATGAGGCTGTCTTTGGGTCTCTCACTCTCTCACCATCTTTCTGTCTTCTAGCATCTCCTCTCTGCCTCCCCCGCTCTGTCTGTGATGTGTCTGCCCTATATTTCCACAAGGTACTCAAGGTCTGCCAGCAACCCCCTTCTGGTAAAACTACCAAAATCAAGAATCACTGCTCACCTTCACTCTTTCATTCCACCTTTGGAACAAACTCCCACACTCCCACCCCATCCCATCCGTCTCCCTTCCACAGATCTCCTAATGTCTCTGTTCCCCACTATTTTTTCCTTCCCTCTCCCACCCCTCGTCTCCTGCTCCCCTTGTTGTACGTTCTGTGCGTTTGCTCTCATACGAGCCTCGACATTGTATACAAAAAAAAAACAACGGAAAATCCACCGATGCTCATGACTTTTGGTACGGCCCTTGTATTTAGCCAAAATTGCGCCCTCTGGTTGTGTGGATGTGCTAACCCAGAAGTGAATGGGAAACTGAAGCTGGAATTGTAAAGAGGTACAGTATGTGCACACAAAATAATTTAATTTGAAACCAATTAAATAATACAACTATCAAAAATATGGTTAAATGAGCTTAAGAAGAATATTTGTGGTTTCACAGGGACCCTTCATAAATGGGCACTTCAGCGAGTATGATTAAAATAAGCACATACCACTTCATCATCCTGTTTATTTTGGAACGATGATCTCTTCTATTCTTGCTGATTTTGCCCTTTTCTTTCTGCAGGAGCAGTGAACCTCTTACCCTCCATCAACCAGCCTATCGATCAAAATTATTGGCTGTGTGGCATGGTATATTTTTCTTGTGCAAAATATACACAATACAAAACTGTAACCCACAGCACAAGCACCAATACCAATAAAAAGGCTACATTATGCGTAATCAATAATTTTGAATTGCCTGTCGGGGGGTATGTGCTTTTTGCACACCTCTCCTTCCCAATTCCACATAGAGGTGATGCATGACGTCATCGCCGGGTGCTGAAGAAAGGGAGTACTCAGTTTGTGTTTTCTTCCTTGCTTTCTTGTTTGTCTGGACAATATCTCAGCCTTTTTTTGAGCTAGGAAGTTGAAATTTGGGAACAAAGGTGAAGATGTGCTTTGGCAAAAAGGGTATTTTTAATTTATTGATTAATCAATTAATTATTTAATTTTTCGATTAATGAATTTTCAAAAAGTTACAGATTGGGATGAAATGGTGGTGGTTTGGGTATGCCATTAGCCAATTGATTAAGAAATTCATTATTTTCGATTATTATGTATTTATTTTCAGAACGCAATTATTCATTTTATCAATCAATTATTGTGCACTGCTCCCTCCAAATTCGGTCTCCATGTGCTGCATGGTGGCATTGTGGGGAAATGTCGCATGTTTGGGGATATGTTATTTATTTATTTGGCATGGGGGCGTGTAATTTGAACGTACGACTACTTGTTCCTTTTTTGTTTGGCCATCTCAGTGAAGTTGTCCAGCAGTGTATGTATTCTCACCACACTGTACCTTGTTTTCTGGAGCAATTATTTAATTGTTCTCTCCAGAAACATCATTGTTAATCAGATGTGAAGAGTTAGGGCAAGCATGTATGGCTACGTGGGTAATACATTGATTATACATCAAAAAATAATCTGATCTAAAATTTAGTGGGATCTCATATTGACTGCAATGATGGATTTCATCATCATATTTAAAACTGGGAAGACGTATTGCAAGAACATAACTTGCTGTATCAACATAATGAGACTTAAAGAAATAACTTTGTCCTTTGAGAAATAGATTTGGTAAATTTCATTGGCATTATTAGTCAATAAATATAAGAATAACCAAATTCACAGAAATTACTCAAAAAATATGACGGAAAGAGATTTCTATGCAATATATTGTATGTTGTTATGTAGCAATTCATACAATGGTCAACTTTTCATATAGAATCTAGAAACTTGTGTTTTTTCACTTCCTAAGATCACATAGGACGACAAATCAGCTGTTTCCAATTTTTCCAAACATTGCCAATGTCAAAAATCCAAGATGGCGGCCAGCGAGTGACGAAAAATCGATAAAAATTTTGATGACAAATTTCGTTTCGTATTTTCAGACACAGTGTATATGCAGTAGAAGATCTATAATAGACATCATAATCATAATCCTTAACACTCATCATAATCATAATCCCTAACACTCATCATAATCATAATCCCCAACACTCATCAATATGACCACTCTGATATCTTTGCCTGATCCTGCATTTTTAGACAATATACGTGTAGTGTCTTTTACATAAAAATTATCAATTATGTGTTTTTTCTCTATTTGCAGATAAGTCATGGCACAGAGCGAAGAACCCCCGGAGAAAAAGAAATAAACTATAAACCATGCATAAAGTGTCAGAGCTCCAAACAAGAGCAATTGAAAGAACCACCACAATCTGAGGAACATTCAACGTACGACAAATTCTTGACAGCGGTTCGTTTGAGAGCGAGTTTTGGGAACAGTGAGTTCATTACACTCAGTGAAAAAAAAATCAGGTACTTGAGAGCAGGTGATTAAAGTGACAAGCATTTTGTGTGGCACAGAACATGCTACGCGGCAAGCACCAATAAAGAACATATAAAACGTGATGAAAAGTGATATAAACGAGACTGTGCAACATCCGATGTTAGTCTTCTTCAACGAACCACAGGGAGACCAGCTACCTCATCGCACCATGGAGAACCTGAAGAACTGTCAGTATCAGGAAGGCACACTCGTTCAAAATCCATGAACTACGATAAAAGTAAGTGCTTTTTCTGCCAAGGCAAAGTTCAAGATGTTTTGCACGAATGCCGGTCAGGAAATATTGGAACTCTGATACATGATATAGTGCAACACTCCAACAACCCAGAGTGGAAAGTGAACTATGCGAATGTCATATCTGACAATGATGCACTGTCACAGGACATTGTGTATCACAAGCAGTGTAAAACTGAACAGTGGCAACTTCTGAAGCGTGAGCTTGAGTGTGCTGGAGACAGTCTACCCTCCTCAAATACCCCAACCGGTGGCAATACCGATGATAGTGATATAACTGTTCACTATACAGCAGCCGAAATCGAGTTTTTTGCTGAAATACTGGAGCGTATCGAACAACGTGAAATCATACCCATTGTTGAAGCAGAAAAGTACTATGTATCAAAGATGAAACAACACAATATTGAATATTGGTCAAGATTTTCAAATGCCCAAACAGCACGGAGATGGTTGTGACAGAAAATCGAGAAGAATGTCAAACTCGTTCAGTTCACACTATTGCCAAATAAGCCTACGCTGATACATTCCAAAGCCAAACAAAACGCAGCAGTCGGAGAAGCAGTACACAGACCTGACCCACATGATAACATGAGGATCTTCGAAGCTTCCATGGTGCTACGTAAATCGATTTAGCAGGTCAAAAAGGACCCATGGGTTTTCAATGGAATGCTGGAAAACTCAGCAGAAGATGTAGTTCCACATGAACTACATAGCATGATTCTATGGATCTTGAAGGGCATGGACACAGTAAAAACTGAAGCCTGAACACATGATTTGAATCAGTCAGCAACGGTCATCTCTCAGCAAATACAGCAAGCATATAAATCAAATCGTCAAAGGTGTGGAGAAGCTACTTCCGACTCAAGGATGTATCACTGAGCATATATTGCGCGCACACCTACAAGCCAACATATATTGCAAGACATAGTAGCTGTACCAATTCTAGTGGATCCTGTTACTCTGGGATGGCGACAACTGGAGGACGGCCACTATGTCCCAGTTGTCTCAAAAGTTCCAGCAGCACAGGAGGCTGTGGTGGAACTTGTGAAGTGTTCCTGTGTCGCCAGTAAGTGCAGTGGACGGTGCTCTTGTAAGGCACATAATCTCGCCTGTACAGAGCTCTGCAAGTGTGAAGAAGCTGAGGACACATGCAACAATGTCGCAATTGATGAGAATTCAAGCGATAACGAGGGAAATGAGGACTTGGATGACTAAATAATTATATATGCCGAAGCAACTTTGTGTTTTGTATTTGCACATCCATTCAAATTGTATGTTCTCAGTACTACAGAACGTCCTTTTTGTGCATATTTGGCTGTCATCTTTCGAGGGGTTCGTAAATAACGCCTAACTGGGTTAAATTTAGCTGAACAGATATTTTTTAATATCTCTGAATGTGCTATAATGGGTTAAATATGGCGATTTCTCAAATTTTGGATTTTGGTGACTGCTTATGAATAAAAAAAACATTGGAAACAGCTGTTTTTGTGTTCACTGTAAACATAGGAAGTGAAAAATTACAAGTTTCCAGATTCTATATGAAAAGTTGACCAAATTACACAATGACATACACTAATAGCGATGGGATATAAACTCTCAATAACCAATGCTTTTTTTCCTCCCACATTTTTGAACAGCTGCAAAGTGGTTGCCAAGCCCATGATTGATAGTGAAACATATACAAGGATAGAAGTTTTACTTTGAAAAATGAATGTACAGGGGTTAGTTATCTCCACTGAAGAACCTATTGAAAATGAAGAACCATGTTTATAGTCTAGCAAGCAAGCAGACAGGTGGTTTTGCGATGAGACAGAATAAAATTGAGCCCTGAGATCCAAATTCAGAACTTAAGAGCGAAGGGATTCTTATACATTCTGTGATTTGAGGAAGAGTCAGTGTGCTGGAAAGTCGAGCGCTTAAGCCAAGCATGGCAAGTGTAAAATGAATTCCCTATTCACAATACAGGGACAACGCACAACAGGATTCCACCAAATTGGTGAGAAAATTATGTACATTACGCGAGAATAAACACAATCCTCACCACTCTTTAAAGGTATTCAGACATCACATACCTGAATCATCATTTCATACATCAGCAATGGTGAAATCCAGAGCACAATCAGTTTCATAAATTCTCACGCACATGACAAGATGGGATCAACTCAATCAATCTTAAAGGGCATGTACAAAAACCCAACGAAGTCTGACCATTACTCAGTGTACTGAAAATGGAATTTAAAATTAAAAAGACAACAAATAATTTGTGGCATTACACAAAAGTGTAATGATTTCCAAATGCAACAAACTTCACAGAAAGGAAGCATAGATTGCCACTTTAAAACAAAATCTCTCCGTCTCCTGAAAACATCTGCACAAAGCATGTTTCCAGATGGCTTCTGGAATGTTCCACTAACAATAGTTTGCCAATTGTGCAATTTTCAATGTCTTCCTTAGCCTTGAGCCTGTTTATTGAATATAATCTTTTTATTTCCAGAAAGAATAGCCAAACTATCATACTGGCCACAGAAATTCATCTGTTCATGCTTCCACAATGAGATAAAGATAGATTGTACCTTGCACTGTGTAAAGATGCCATTTTTTCTACTTTTGGAAAGTCCACAATGAAAGCATCAGCCCCGGATCAATGGAGAAAGCTATTCTTCCTCAACTTTCCCATGTCACATATGAAGTGGTTGGCCGATCTGCATAGCTCTCATCAATTTCATAAACAATAGAATCAGCATAATGCACAATGTTTAAAAAGCAATGTATACATTTCAATGAAAGATAAACGCCATTGTTTTTTTGGAGGGGGGGTGGGGAGTGGTGGAGGGTTAGCCCCAAGAGCATTCCTATCTGTACAGGTTCAAGACCCATGTAGCATGTGTTTGCTCATATATATATATATATATATATATATATATATATATATATATATATATATTTTTTTTTTAGTACAGTCTGTCCACAAACAACACAGATTGAGACTAGATACGTCATACACTGCTCTGATACAAATAGCAACAAATGGATGATGCAAGCAACTGAATAAGGTGAGCAAGAAAGAGCACTCGGTCCCATAAACAGCACACCCACACGTACACAACACCTTATAGAAACTCCACCAATCACGCAACCTGCACATCATCATATACAACCCGGACACCAAACCAGCCAGGTTTTTGCCCCAGAAACACAAAAACAAGCGCGCATGCATATGCACGCACGCACACGCACGCACCTGTTCCCTTTTGTCCTGTTATGTCCTTATCTATTCAGTGTACTAGCTCTTTCATGAGCATCGACATAAAAATGTATGCAAAAATAAGGTACGAATAGAACATGTCACTCATGTAAGTGAAACAGTAACAAATACAGCCCCAATGATTGCGAAAATGACCAAATAAATAAATAACCTGAAAAATCAAAAAAATATATATCGCCAACTAAGAGAATGATAAAAGAGCAGCCAGATATTTTAAAAAAAACAAAAAAAAACAGTTGGACAGATTGGGAATCAACAAATAAGGCTAAATGGATGGTTAAGAAGAGGTCAGCTCAACTTGGATGTAGAATGAATCACAATAAATGTCTAAGACCAAGGACCAACGGCTCGAAGAAAATGGTGAGATTGAGTCAATCGGACAGGTGTAGATTTTGTAAGGTACAGATAGAAAGCACGAGTCACCTCCTTTCGGGATGTAATAAAATCGTGTCGGAACAGCTGCAGATAAAATAGCATCACAAAGAAAGTAGATTTGTCTGCTGGCACATCGGTAAAAATTGAAATATCTCAGTTCCAGAAAAATCATGCAAACATGAACCAAAGGTAGATAGGTTTAAATTTGAATTAGGTGTGTGTGTGTGTGTGTGTGTGTGTGTGTGTGTGTGTGTGTGTGTGTGTGTGTGTGTGTGTGTGTGTGTGTGTGTGTGTTATGTCTGGGTTCCTTCTTGGGACTATGGTGCAGTAATTGGTCTTTATTTTGAGACAATTATCAAGAAGCTTTGGAGATAGAAGGATATAGGGGTATTGGCAGGACTTCCAAGTAGCTCGAGTATGGATGGGTGATTGTGTGCATCTGTGTGGAGTATCGTGTGTATGGTGGACTTATCAAGGGGTGGTGTGTGTGGCAGTCTTGTCAAGGGGTGGTGTGTTGTTGATATTGTGTGTTTCTCACTAAAGAACTGCCTTCGCCCCCACCCCTGGAAAAAAAACTAAAAAGAAACAAAAAAACTAGAAGGGCACTCGGTAGAGTGCATACCTCCGCCACGTAATACTTCATCTCCTAAAACATATCAGGCGCAATACATTTTTGAAATATCATGCTATACAGTACTGTATCGTTTTTGGCCCTGTCTCTCAATGCTGAAGAATCACTTTAGATATTAAACAATTCTCGTATCCGGATCCGGATTCAGATCTTCACCAAAATTGAATCAATTATTCTGTATCACACACCCAAAGTGTCCACCAAGTTTCATCTGAATCCGTCCACAACTTTTTGAAATATCGTGCTATATATCATTTTAGCCCCATCTCTCAATGGTGAAGAATCACTTTAATAATTCTAGTAGTCGGATCCAGACCTTCACCAAAAATGAATCAATTCTTCCATGTCAAACACCCAAAGTGTCCACCAAGATTCATCCGAATCTGTTCACAACTTTTTGAGATATCATGCTATATATCATTTTAGCCTTATCTCTCAATGGTAAAGAATCGGTTTAAAAATTCTAGTAGTTGGATCCGGACCTTCACCAAAAATGAATCAATTCGTCCTTGTCGCACACCGAACCTGTCCACAAAATTTCATCGAGATCTGTCCGCAACTTGTTGAGATATCCTGTACACAGTCAAACAGACAGAAAGGGGGTGAAAACATAACCTCCATCTCCGGTGGAGGAGGTAAAAATTCCTTTTTCATTTTTTAAATTGTGAAAATAAATTTATTTTGGTACCCTTTTTACTTTTGCCACCCTTGTGATATTCCTGGGCATGCCACATTGTCTCATCCACATTCCGATCCTCATTCCCCAAATGAAAATGGATCGTTTTGACAGATAAAATTAGTCTGGTGTTGATGTGGTGCAGGCATGGTGGGCCGAATGGCCTCCTCCTGCATCTTGTTTTCTTGTGTACTCTTGTATGCATCATTGAAAAAAAGGAAGTGACGCTCACATCGGACCTAATGAGCTCATCAAGAATGAACAGAGGAAACAACGCATTGTAGCTGAATCCAGTACATCAATACACAAAAAAGCAAAGACCTTATTGCTAGTTGTAACGTCAGTACCCAGCGTTTTTGGCTAAAGCAATGCAGAAATCAAGAAAATGATGGAATACCAAGATCTCAAAAATAAAGTCCAAAGCTTCTGGAAGCTGAAGAGCATCAAACTATCACCAGTAATTATTGAAGCAACGAGAATGATAAAGAAGAAATTTAAAGAGATCTTAAAAAAACATCCCTGCGAATATTACTCCAGACAAACTGCAGTTGGAATCTGCCCGGAGCTTGGTGACGATCCTCAAAAGAGCCTTCGGAACAAAACTTTGAGAAGAAAACTTCACACCTTAGTCCATGAATTATGATCCCTTACTGAAACAGAGGTGGATACTTTGAGACCTGGGAGGACTGTTCCACCATCTGAAACCTGCATATGGAGAAAACAACCAATGACGCGCGCGCACGCACACACACACACACACACACACACACACACACACACACGCACACACACACACACACACACACACACATACACATACACACACACACACACACACACACACACACACACACACCTCTGTGAGCCTTAGATCAAAGTAAATGCATGCTCACATGTCATTTGGCCCATCACACCTGTGATACATCCACCTACAATTGTAAACCGATTCACCTAAATCAACTAAATATATCCCATTAAATGAATATAATTGTGGACAAGCTATTTTTTTATGAAGCCTGTTACCCATCTACACTATATCAACACAGTCACACATAATATGTATTCTATAATTGATCTATTGGAAGAGTCTATTTGACTATATTAAGGACCTCATGGCTTACTCTTGTGAAATATACTATTTATAATATTTTCCATCTGTGTGTGCAGATGGAATAGTGAGACTTGTATTCCCTCTTATGAATGTATTACACATACAAGTGATATTTTTCTTCATAGAAAAAAAAACAATCATTCTTCACACAAGATGTAGTCAAAACGTTTTTCTCCCAACCATGGACGCAAATAAATGATCCTGCACAAAGAACAATAATTGTATGTAATTTACCAACTTGTGTCTGTAGTTATTTCAGTCATGAGCAAGTTTCCCGACGGCATCGGATTGGAAATGTTTTTTTTAGTTCAGGAATTATTTAAATAGGGAAAAACCTCTTGACACTTCGAAGTATAAAAATAACTGTTATGATTAAATTTTCGCATCGAATCACGGGACACTTAATCTGCACGTAAAGGAAATATTTTTGAGTTGAAAACTTCAAACTAAATTCCGTAAAACAATTGTTGAGAAGATGAATGGCACTTTAAAGATAAATACAGCATGCATATTTTTTAAGTCTCGAAAAGTATACAGAATGTCTTGCATATAGATTACATGCATGACAAGGATATACCCTTTCAAACAACATTTACATGTATTTGTTTGCGTTTTTTTCAGAATGTACCATTTCATGACATTGGCATTCATTTGTGTCATTTTCACTTCATGCTATTTTCATTCTATGTTTTGTTCATGGCGCACAAAGAGAATGTGCATCTGGCCTCAAGTCAACAAAAGAGCGTCTATCACTGATACTCTGTGTCACTGCAGCGATCAGGGGGAGGGGAGAGCGGCAAAGAGGCCGAGGCATGTTCCTGTGTGGAAGGTTAAATGTCTCGATCTCCATTTCTATCAATCTGACAAATATTTTTTTTCTTTTTGGGGCTTTATAATAAGGTTTACGCATATACTATTGGACCCCGCAGTTCGCGGGGGATATGTTCCTGGAAAATGTCGTGAATGTGAAATTCGCGAATCTCGGGGCATTGTTTCAATGGAAAAAAGGGGGATAGGTTCCTGGTGACTCGTGATTCATAAGGGAGAATCAAAAATCCTGTGAAAAACCACAAATACGCCCGCAAAAAAACTGCAAAAAACAACAATCCCGCAAATGCAACTGCGAAGGCAACATGAGTACACCCGTGAAAAACCACGAATATGCCCACAAAAAAACATGAAAAATTGTGAATACATGAAGCACAGGGCTGCCAATGTAGAAGTAGGTCACATTTTATCAACCGTGAATACACGGGATCCACAGGTACTGTTTTTCTCTGGCTTTTCTTCATGTAAAGAAAAACCGAATTATAAAGGTTAAAAAAAAACATTTGTCATACATTGCCTCCTGAGATGGATTGATGTGAAGATAAATTATCCAAGGAACACACACATTCACCTCAAAATAATTTATTTCTCTTTGTATGTTGTATCCCAAATGCATCAATCACAAATATCTTTAGTTTTTTTTCCCATATTTTGACACTGCTGTATCCCAGCTATGTGTTGCAGGAACTGAAGTTATTCAAACTTGATTGTACCATGATGAACTAGAGGGGGAGCACTCGGTAGAGTGCAAAACCTCTGCCGCCAATACTGCTTGGTCACTCAAGTGAACCTGATATCCTATTCATTCAATTTGACGTCAACAGTTCTCAGAGTTATAGTTTGCAACTTTCCCTTTTACTTTTAACTTTTACATACTCAATTCATTCGTCATAACTAGATTCCTTGAGACAGAAATTGATTTTACGTGGGTATATCCACCTGAAGTTCCAAAATCAGCCGCAATTATAATTTTGACATGTTTTTTTGTTGGAAATCACTTATAACATGTAGAAATAAAAAGAAATCGAAATTTTGTTGAAAAAAAGTTGCAAAATTTTTTTTTCTCTAACAATTTTTTTTTTTGGGGGGGGGGGGGGGGTTGGAAATCAATTAAAACATGTAGAAATGCAAAAAAAACAAAATTCAAATATTTTTTCAAATTGGCCGCCATAGCGGCCATATTGGATTTTGGACCAAGTCCAAAATCGAATGGCATGATCCTTGGACCAGACCTAACCCCCCCACCAAGTTTCGTCAAAATCCGTTGAGGAGTTTTTCCGCAATACTGTTCACAAACAAACAAACAAACAAACAAACAGACAGGGGTGAAAACAGTAACCTCCGATCTTTGATGGTGGAGGTTAATAAGTAAAAAAGTAAACAAATCAAGAAGTACATCTGCATTCACAAAAGGCTTTTGATGATGCTCTTCACAGTCTCTTGTTACTCTAAAATCTCAAAACTAATTTTGCCTCCAAATCAATTATCCTCAAAAACTGATTTGCTGGTCATTCTGTGAATATATTTCAGCTCAGAATATTTGGAAGCTTTCAGCAATGGTCTGACAATAAAAAAAAATTTTTGCATGTTCATTGAAATAAAGTATTTAGAAGAATTATCATTACCACAATAAGATGAAAACACAAGCTATTACCTCTGCCATCAAAGGTGAAGGAGGTTATGTTTTCACCCCACTCTGTCTGTTTGTATATTTGTTTGCCTGTTTGTCCGTCTGTCTGTCTGCCTGTTTGTCTGTGTGCAGGATATCTCAAAAGGTTGTGGACAAATCTGGATGAAATTTTGGTGGGCAGGTTGGGTGTGTGACAAGGACGAACTCATAAAATTTTAGTGAAGATCCGGATCCTCAAATTTTTTAAGTGATTCTTCACCGTTGAGAGATTGGGCCAAAAAATGATTTTATATATATATATATATATATATATATATATATATATATATATATATATATATATATATATATATATATATATATATAAATAAATAATGATATCTCAAAAAGTTGTGGACGGATTCGGATGAAAGTGGGTGGACACATTGGGTGTGTGACAAGGAAGAATTGATTCAATTTTGGTGAAGATCCAAATCCAGATCTGGATACGAGGAAAATTTATTCTTAAAGTGATGCTTCACCATTGAGAGATAGGGCCAAAAACGATATATAGCATGATATTTCAAAAATGTATTGGGCCCAATATGTTCTTGTAGCTCAGGCATTACGTCGTGAAGGTATGTGCTCAACCGAGAGCTCTTCTCGTTGCATTGTAAAATGACTCAAACAATTTGCTGATTTCATAACTGCTCATCATAGAACATCTATGAATCAGAAAAGCAACAAAAGATCAGTTGCACCTTTTACAAAGTGCGACAATGATGTCGAAAGGAAACATTTATAATTGATGCCTTTTATGACCTTTAAATGTGCCTTAAAACTTTGGATGACCTTGTGATGGTACCATCACCCATGGTGGACGGATTGCTCAGACACGAGTCAAACCCTTCAGAGTGAGATCCAAAGCTGCATATTCACTTATCCATGACCTTTTATTTAACCCTCAACCCATTCCTCTACATCAAGTTCAAATATCTTCAACCACATCTTCACAAGCACAGAAATTCACCTACGTAACCAGAAACTGCAAACAGAAACCACAGACAGAAACCACAGACAGAAAACTTCCCTTTCTTTATCCTAGAACTCACATTAGCAGAAATATTTATTTTAAATGTCTAAGGAAACAATTTTTTCAGACTAAACAGACACAGGAAGTGGCTATTGAGCTCAACATGCCTGTGGTGCAATTAAACATGCCTGTATGCTCCAGGTCATATGGAGCAAAGAAAGACACATGTAAAAATGTCATTTCAATAATGGGCAGAGGTTGGGGGGGGGATCCAGGTATAGATAAATATAAAAATAATTTTAAAAACGTTTGTTTTCAAATACAAGATCGAGGCTCATGGAGAGGCAATGTGACAAATGGTAAAAGGCAACAAAATGGCAATGAGACAATAGAGCACCAATTTGACACAGTAAGCAAGGGAAAGAATTAACAGAAAAAGAGGAGAGAGAGAGTTGGGGAGAAAACACTGTAACCTGGAAGAGGTTGGGTTAGATAAGGTTAACGGGGGTTGAAATATTTTAGGAAGGGATGGGGTAACATGAGATAGTGGTGCACCTGCTTAAATATTTTTCTAGAAGCAGGAAGACTGCAAAATAATTCTGCTTGACAATTATAGAATTCTGCACATGAGAAGTTCTCTCAAATTGTGTGTGTGTGTATGTATATATATATATATATATATATATACATATATATATATATATATACATATATATATATATATATATATACATATATATATACACATATATATATATATATATACATATACATATATATATATATATATATACATATATATATACACATATATATATATATATATACATATACATATACACAATCAGGTAATGGGGTGTATCTATATTTTGTGTAGACACAATAAATATCGGTACAATAGTGTGACGGTTCTGCGAAACAGTCACTCCCCATTGCAATGGCACACAGCATATGGTGATTCCCGAGAAAGTAATTACATTCATGTTCGTTTTAGATCGCTCTCCCCTGATGTGTAATGGGTTTATGGGCCATATGCATTAAGTGGGCTTTTGGTAGGTTTTTTTTGTTTTGCCAATTATTCACTTTTTTTGCTCTGCTGCACAACAATCTCCTTCACTCGTGCATGCACGCCAAAGACCATAGCAACACAGTCAGTAGCATATGTGTGCCAAAACCATTCAAACCATGTGCCATAATTCAATGGACATTTAACCTCAGCCCTGACCATACTCAAACCACCAACGTTACAATATTTCATACACCACCAAGACTCCTTTATATAAATCGCCACACCATCGAACCACAACACAAGCTTTCTTCTAATAGCCATCGACGCCACAACCATGACGAGTGACCACCTCAACCACAAACCACAACATTGCGACCTCACCGGTGCCATCGCTCAACCACAATCGCCACCGATGCCAACACCGCCTTTTGGGACCAACAGGGTACAAAGGAGTGGCCCGTACCATGGCAGGCACTCAGATATGGACGTTCAGACATCTGACTTGTAAATAAGATCTTATTTACCTCGCCTGGTAAATAAGAGGTTGTAAACACCTCATACTTTTCTTATCTTTCTGTACTGTCTTACTTTCCTCGGGAGTGTTTCTGATGGTGCCTGTCGTGTTAGCTTATATAAGCCTGTAGAAGTACGAGATCGGTTTAGCTCTGCACTGTCTCTTTTCTTGGAAATAACTGTACTTGGTTATGCTGCACCTCACCAATCCTTGCTTTCCCTGCTGCACATGTTTACTCTCGCCAAAGGAGAGGGTATTGCATTTGGGTCCGTTTGTTTGTTTGTCCGCAGAGAACTTTTGTGCTTTTCTCTGCAACCATTTGTCGGATTGAGACTAAATTTTCAACATTGATGCGACTACTCATGTCGAATGTTTCACTGATAATTATGACATCATAGGTCACATGGTATGGCAGCCATGTTGGAAAACGGGAACACTTTGAACCTTTAGATTTCCGAAACCACACCAAGAAAAAAAAATTGAAACTTCACACATGGCAAGTACTCCTCATTGGGGAATAAGGGTGTTTTTTATGACACCATAGGAGCCTTCGTTATGATGTCATAATTGCATATGTAGAACACCACATCCGATCAGTATGAAAAATTTTGAGGGTCTTCTAGGGATAAAATGGTCCACAAATTTTTTTTGGACGTCATCAGTTATGTGATTCAGCAGCCATATTGTTTTTTTATTTAAAAAAAACAACCTTCAAAAATCTTCTCTGAAGTGACTGAAGAGATCGAGGCAAAACTAAACTTATGACCGCCTATCCATGAGAAACAAAAGGTTCACAAATATGATGTCATAGGTCACATGTTTTGGCAGCCATTTTGGATTTACCCTGAAACGTATAAAAATCTTCTTCACTAGAACAATTGAACAGATCGAGGGGAAACTTCACATCAATGTTCCCCAAGGCATGCGCGTACAAGGTTGTTGAGGAATAATTGACAAGTCACATGGTTTGGCAGCCATATTGGATTTAAGAAAATATTAAATAATGTTTTCTCTGGAACCGCTTAATCAATCGATGTGAAACTTCACGATTGTGATCTAGTAGGGATGGGGAATACATCTATCTATAATTCCAGCAATCTGTGTGTGTGTGTGTGTGTGTGTGTGTGTGTGTGTGTGTGTGTGTGTGTGTGTGTGTGTGTGTGTGTGTGTGTGTGCGCGCGCGCGCACGCGCCCGCGTGTGTGTGTCTGTGACCGCTGTTTCTCGACAACCACTGGTCTGATCTAATTGAAACTTGCCAGATATATTGCTGGGGACCTGAGGATGTGCCTTTTCAAGGTTTGATATTCATCGGACAAGTGCTTCCCAAGTTATGGCCATTTATTTACCAAACCAATGACAAGACACGTTGTTGCATGGGCGTGGGCGATGGGGAAGGGAAGCTCAGCCGTGTTCCCCATTACGGGTTACAACGTACGGGTTTCCGGATAATGATGACTTTGTGTATTCTAATAATTTCTCGATTTCTTATGCGCATTTATAGATAAACACAATGCCCCAAGTTATGATCGTTTTCATATTAGACGGTGCATAAATTTCGGTAACATCAGAGTGCTGGTATGCTCTGAACCAGGAAGTAATTTTTTTTCTCTCTCTCTTCTCTTCTCTGTTTTTCCTTGCCACGACAATGCGAAAAGGTAAAATACGTTGGCGCTAATTGAATAATTGGGTATTAAAACTAAATTGCGAATACTGGTAACTGCGAATAATATGCGAGCTTCCAGGCTACGCACGTACGGGCACGCGAGAGCAAAGAAACGGCCTGTGTTTTGTTTGTTGTTTGTTGCTCGCGGTTTGAATATTTATTTATTAATTTTTTTTTTTCACGGGCACGTACTAGTGTTTCAAATTTCAACTTGATCAGACACATGGTCTGGCAGCCAGAACTATTTAATTTTTTTGATGTGGGTTTTTTTTTTTCTTTCTTTTTTAAGGTTCACTTGGCTGTGCCTGGATGAGTTTGAGGGTAGATGAGTAGCAGCTGAAATGCGAATCCTATCCAGGTTCCTCCTGATGACCATATTTTCTTTTTGCTTGTTTGGGTTCCTTCCGATGACTCCAATTCAGGACTGTACCGATTTGGTCTTCCATTTGATCTGAATTGAATTGATTTTAATCCCATTCTGACTTCATTTGAATAATCATTAAAACGTCATGGGTCAGGGTCAGGTGTCAAAGCGGGGTTGCATCAAAGCGGGATGTCTTGGTATCCGGTCATCACTGCCAGCAGTTATTAAGTAGCAGTTCTAGTTATGTCTCATTAATTATGTAACATACCAGTACACAAACTCCACACAAAATATACCACACAACACACCACACAAAGCAAGTCCTGGCAAGGGTCTGCAATCTCTGATTGATCTTTTTCTTGTTGCTTTAGGCCAAGGTCACATTTGCCACGGCGGCTGTGGAGTCTCCAAAATCTATGGCCACAAGCAATTATACGGCGGCCGCAGTATTTCCACAGTCACACAATGTAGAAGTCACATTCGTTTTTATTTTTTGGGGAGCCACACGGCATATTTATAAATGGTGGAGACCGAAAACGTGGGGTTGCCGTACGGTCTTTGATTTGATGTTGCACGGTGACCTTCGGGCGTTCCTGCGGCGGCCATAGAATTTTCAAGGCAGACAGAACGTGCCCGCAAGGCGACCGCAGGGGAACCCTAAGGCGAACGTGTGGCCAGACGGACGGTAACGAATGGGTTAATTTTTATTTTTTTTTACCAGTTTTTTTTTTCCGGTTTGTCGAATTGCTACGGCGAACGTAGAAATGAAAAAAGTTAAAACTCCGCGTTATAATTCCACGGCGACCCTACGGCCTGTAAAATATAGCCATACGTGTAGGGCCACCCTGAGGCCACCTCAGAAACTCTGCGGCCGCCACACGTTTCTGTCAATTCAGAGGGCGTACGGCCACCGTATCCTCGCCGTAGAGCAAATGTGACTTTGGCCTTAGGTCTTAGAAATTGTGGAGACCGAAAACGTGGGGTTGCCGTACTGTCTTTGATTTGATGTCGCACGGTGACCTTAAGGGGGCCCTGCGGCGGCCATAGAATTTTCAAGGCAGACGCAAGGTAGCCTCGAGGCGACCGCAGGGGGCCCTGTGGCGAACGTGCAGCCAGACGAACGGTAACAAATGGGTTAATTTTTTTTTACCAGGTTTTTTTTCTTTTTTTTTTCGGCTTGTCGAATTGCTACGGCGAACGTAGAAATGAAAAAAAGTTATAACTCCGCATTATAATTCCATGGTGACCTTACGGCCTGTAAAATATAGCCAAACGGCATAGGGACACCCTGAGGCCACCGCAGAAACTCTGCGGCCGCCACACGTTTCTGTCAATTCAGAGGGCGTACGGCCGCCGTATCCTCGCCGTAGAGCAAACGTGATTTAGGCCTCAGCAATGCACCCCCATCCAGATGAAATGGCTTAATAAACAAATCAGCATATCGGAATAGCACCTCAATTTCCTGTAAGTGTGACATGCCCTTCTGATGATGAACATATGGAAACCTCTTTATCGGTCATTACAAAAATACCGATTTCTGTAAAATACAGGAGTTTCACCTATGTAATTGTTTTCGTCTGTCTTCTGCCTGTCTGGCAGTCAAACAGAATTGAATATCATTTCAAACAGGAAACACACCAATTTTAGGGACGTCATAAAGGACACAAACAGGCAATAATAACTAATTTAACATGTGTAAAAGACAGTGCATCAACAGTGGTAAACTTCTGAAATGTTTTTTTTTCTACAAGCTTTAAAACTTCTATTTTATCTCAATTGAATTTTATACTTGAACATTGGAGAACACAAATCACCTTGTTGTCAATTCCCCAAACCATCAGTTTAGCAGCACTTGGACAAAATGTTACGTCATTTATGCCATCTTGACCAATCAAATTTGCTGCTCACGCTCTCAGCCAGTGACAGATTTATGGTGTTGGAGGCCCCTGGGCACACATGGGTGGTGGTGGCCCTTTCTGCCACCAACAATGAAGTAAAGAAGTGCTTTTCATCCTTTTTCACTGATAGCACCATAAATTCTAATATTTTACCTGTCAGGGTTATCCAGCATTACACAGGTTGGAAGGAGGGGGGGGTGGAGTACTGAGAAATGGGAGAAGCAGGAGAGCCGGAATGGCTAGGAATGGAGCAGGCGGATTGGGGGCAGAACCGATGGGGTGGGGTTGGGGGTGGACTGTGTAGAGGGCAGGAGAGCCAGAACACCAAGGGTAAAGCGGTCTTAATGATCTTCAAGGGTTTTATGGTCTTACATGTCTATGAAGTATTAAAGGGTCTTTGCAGTTCTTTAGGATCTTCAAAGTCTTAAGGGTCTTAAGAATCTTTGAGATCTTCTGGCTCTCAGGGTTTTTAAGGGTCTTCAAAAGATGCAAGTTTCTTAAAGGGTATTTGAGGTTTTAGGCGTCTTCAAGAGCCTTGGATATCTTAACCATCTTTGGGGTCAAAAGGGTCTTTGGGGTATTCAGGGTATTAAAGTGTTTTAATTGTGTTCAGGGAATTCAATGGGATTAAGGGTCTTATAAATCTTTAGGTCTTTGGGGTCTTAGCTGTGTAGCATGTAGAAAGTCTTCTCTCAAGCATGATAAAAGTCTTCTCCTTTGCATATATTCAAATCTCTCAAGCATGTTAAAAAAGGTCTTATGGCTCTTTGGGGTCTTTAAAGGCTGAGGTTGTGGAAAAAAAATACACACTTAGGCCAACCCCCAGGTCGGACTTGGTCTGTGTGGCATATTTGGTAGTTTTCAGCCCAGCAGTCTTTGCAAGAAATGAGAACAAACAGACAGACAGACAGACAGACAGACAGACAGACAGACATCCAATGAATCTTATTTATTAGATTTATTTAGTTAGGTTCCAATAGTGCATGGAGTCAGGCCAGCTGGACAGTGATCCAATGGGTGGAAGCCACAGCTCGATTAATTAGGTGTGTTGGCCTTTGGCCATATTATATGTCACGTGATATCTGTTAACCAATGAGATTTCATAGAAATGAAAAAGCCAGAAAAGTGATCTTTGAAGGCTGAGGTGGTGGATGAAAATACCCTTCGGACAATCCCTGGATTGGACTTGGGCTATGTGCCAAATTTTGTGGTTGTCGGGTCCAGCGGTCCTTGGAAAAAACGTGAAAAAAGACAGACTGATAGAGACATCGAAATTTTGTGTGTAGTTTCAGATAAGTTGCAAGTATTTGTGGATGGACAGACGGATAGATGGACGACGTGCCATCCAATAAATTCCCTGGAACTACATTCCAGGTGAGCTATAAATGAGGGAGGAGACCATTTATCGTTGATCATGACTTTATGTTTAACTGGAACGGCACTCTCAGTGGAGCACATACTTCTGCGCCAGGCTGAACAGTTTATGTTTTGTATCCCACTGATAGGCCGGATCTGCGTCCGCACATGAACCATAATTGAATTGGCTTGTTCTCATCACCTACCAAACTCATCCACCTCGTTTTGTCATAACTCGTCCACAACGTTTTGAAATATTCTGCTCTATATTTATTTTGGCACCATCTCCCAAAGGCAAATAATCTCATTAAAAAGTTCTCGCATTTGGATCCGGATTCAGATCTTCATCAAAATCGAATTCATGCATCTTTGTCACACACACACACCCATCCTGTCCACCATGTTTTGGCCGAATCTGCGCATAACTTTTTCAGATATAGTGTTATATATCATTTTTAGCCCCATCACACAAAGGTGAAGAATCACTTTAAAAATTCAAGTCTCTGGATCCAGATCTGAATATTCACCAATATCTAATAACCTCATCCTTGGCACACACTCAACTGGTCCACAAAATTTTGTCAGAATCCATGCCAATTGTTTTTGAGAAATCCTGTTGAAAGATAGACAGACAAACAGGGATGAAAACATAACTTCCTTCCATCTTTAGTGGCACAGGTAAAAATGTATAAGAGGGCTTGAGTTTCCAGTTGAAACAAATCAGATTTCACAAAGTTTTACACAAAATTGACAAGTGAGTGAGAATCCACATTTTGTTACGACTTGGACTCCATATACAGTCGTGCATCTAAGTGAGCTATGAATTACACAAACCCTACCGATTATTTTCATACAAAAAGGAAATTGCAATAATAACTTTTCCGAAAATTTTCAAACCACTTCAATCAAAAAAAAAGTTTTTGCAACCTTTGCCATGACATGGTGCATTGCAGACAGTTTTAACCTTTAGACCATTGAGACAAAAAGTGTTGAGGTTTAAACCTGAGACAAAAGGGTCTTTGGAAGGTTAGTACAATTTGGTTACAAACGTAATTGAAAAGAAAATGAATCTGTAAGGTTAAAACTAAAACCATCAAAGTGACTGAATTAAAGTGTTTGAGCATGATCTTCAAACCACATTTCATCAAATTACTTAAAGGTTTTAAAATAAAATAAATCTTGGAATCACAATTGAGGGTTCACAATGTGCTTAAAAAAACCATATATTTAGTCAGTTGGTGCTGTATGTAGCCCTTTTTATGTGTTCATGAGTTTTGCACATTCCTGAAGCAAGAGCTGAGTAACTAATGAAGCCACCCTGATTGAGAAATGAAATTTCAAATCACCAAATGCTCAGAGTGCAATTTATAGAATACTTCCACAATGAAAAGTTGTGAAACAATATTTTGCTTGGTGAAGAACCCCTTTTGTAAAAAAACAAAAAGACAACAATGAATGTCACAAATGAACCGACCTCTTTGATGCGACTTTGTGAGGCCAAAGAAGAGTCCCACAAGCGTGATAACAATAGCACTCCACCAGCTCATGGCTCCACACTGGGTTGGCCTCTGCCACGCGAATCTCGGATGCGTCGTGAGATTCACTCAGAGAGCAACAGAAACTCTCCTCGCATGCGGGCGGCAGCAGTTTGAAGTTGCCTCCGTAATCTGAGTGTGGCTTTGGATATGGAACGTACCACTGTCACACCGGGGTCGGGGTAGGGAGGGGTGGGGGGTACCGTTTCTTGCTATCTCTCCACGAAAGTCCATTGACTGGACTTTCAATCAGATGATTCGGGATTATTGGAAGGAGAGATAAAACATAAAAAAATAGAGACCGATAAGTCAATAGACAGTTCCCTCTTACTTATTTAATGCAGTGGAAAACAAGACATGTTAAAAAGGCCATTGGGACCATCGTGCCTATGTTGCACCGCTGCTTGCAAGTCTGTATTCCACGATTGCTTCCTCTTTGTTGCTGTGTTTGGCTCTCTTGGGTGTTGCTATCTTAATCTGTTGGGCGTTGTTTGTACTTCCCTTACATCCGTTACCTTCCTTTGAAGGGCACGGAAATTTCATGATGGATGTGATTGACCAAACAACCATTTACAGGGTGCGTTTTATTGCGTCCAACAAAAGAAAAACCACAAATAAAACTTTTCACCAAAACTCAGTGTAATCATTAGAAACCTGAACTGCCTGGCCAATGGAAGAGAACGCCTTTCTTCTCTCATGGATTGTTGCTAAGTGTCCAAGTTGTGATCATTTACCGCACAATTGATTGATTGGTTGTTTCACAGTACGAGACGTACAAAACACCGGCGCTGAGACTTCAAGCAAGAAGCCTGATATAACAATGTCATTATATTAATGCCATTTAATTTATAAACATGGACATTCGGAAGTTGTCCAAAAATTATCAATATCAAAAAATTATCAATATCAAAAATTATCAAATTGCGTTTGAAATAAAATGAAACTGGAGATTAAAATGCACTTGCATTATATTTTGTGCTAAAACTGTGGCCATCTATCGCCCCCTGTCGTAAATCCTGTTACAACAAGTGTTTAGTACACTGTGCAGACACATGGTGGCGATGCATCACCACAAAAAAAAACAAAAAAAACATACCTGATTCTGTTCATCTCGGCTCGAGGGGCAAGGATTCTTACCTTTTTTGTCCATCATCTACCTCCGAAGCTCGACATGACCAGCCATTTACACCCACCCCATGAGCTATATAAACTCATCGACTGGCAGATGCAATTTGGGCACAAAAAAAAAAAACCACAACATTTATTATCCTGGTTTGTACAATAACAAGTATGAAGACGACAATGGTTAAGGAGCAGTATTTGACGATGTAGATTGTTTCAGAAGTCAAGGATGAGACAATGTGATAATTTTTGACCAAGTTATAATTAATTATAGTGGCCTTCAATCAACAACTGCAAAATGTCGAAAACCCGGTTTCATTCAACAACTTTCAAAATTTGATCTTTGCATAACCATTAAAGGTCACAAAACAATGTTGTGGACATTAAAATAAGGAAACAGGATATGTGCGATAGCTTATTGGAGTTAGTTTGTCGAAGAAAGTCGAAAACCCGGTTCGATTCCCACAACTTTGAAAAATTGACCTTTGTGGCCTTTAAAAGTCAAAGGTCAAGGATAATGACCTTTGGTGCAAAACTTCCTCTGGAACATTCCAGGAACAATATAACGTCATAAAGGCTATATGGCATTTCGCACTCCTCGGATTATCCATACTTTGATGAAATCAGTGTAAAAACAAACTTGAAGGGAGCGCCACAGGCAAGGGGTTCAAGATAGAGCAAAATAGTTTCAAGACTTTAGGTGGGGAATGACCTCAAGATTATGCATAAAAATATTGTCATCCTAGCTCTCAAAGTTTGGGCGGTTGTATTATTTTATGTCAAAATTCGCAATTTTCCAAGTTTTTGACCTTGTGACGAAAATGAAACATCGGAAAACGACAAGTTTTAGATAATTCATTTTGCTATTCAAATACCAAAGAACCCATTCCATTCCCAAGGAGAAGATAGATTTTTAATCCGACTAACCCCTAAAAATGGCTATTTTTTGGGCGTGGCTCCGCCCACAATGGGCGTAGCACGTCCTCATCCAGGAAAACACAACTAGACATTGATATCGAACACATAACCAAGTTTCACCAAGATCAGATCAAAGTCCACGGAGTTATGCTTTGGACAGACAGACACACAGACAGACAGACAGACACACAGACATAACGAATATAGTGGTCACTCTGGCTGGCGCTCATGAACCAATAAACTCTGATCAAAGAGAGAAAAAAGAGAAAAAGACATAAAATGTCATAGCCCTTCTTGGTTTTACTAAATTTTCTGTGCGGAGTTAAAGGGGTAGCCCATATTTACAAGATGTATGTGTATGCGCAGCTGAATTGAGTGGTCATGTGACATGGAAGATTGCGTACGATTGGGTTATTTGGTCATGAATATTAATGATGCGGGTCACGTAGTTATATTGTGTAAGATAGTTGGTCACGTGACATGTATGATGTTTTCAAATGGGAATACAAATTTCGCACAGAAGGAATTCAATGTTCAGATAACCTGGAGGAGACAAACTGAATTAGACAAACAGGATAACATTTAATAATATTTCTTTATGTATAAAATAAATTGTATAACTGTAGAAAACAAAAAATTATCATCCAGTTGAAAATTATGGCTGAACAGCGAGTTTATGTAAACCGTACTTCAAGGTGGTTGAGGTGAAATTACAAAGAGCAATCAGAATTTTTTTTTTAATTTCATGAAGGATGCTTCATGGTATAGGTATGAAAACAATAGAACAAGATTGGTTAATGCATGTCCGAGACATGGTTGAACATGTATTCAATCAGAGGTGTTTCAAAAACTCAAATGACCGCCAGTCTACCAGCTGTTTTTTTTATTTAGCAGATCGCAAAATAAAGTGAGGTGCACGTGTATGCCATCATGTACGAGGCTTGTGCCAAGTTCGAACAAAATCGGACCATGCATGTATGAGAAATGATTGGTGACACGTTTTAACAAAATGGCCACCAATCTACCAGTCGGCCATCTTAGATCTGATCTCGAAAAAAATGAAGTTCACATGTAAGCCATCGTTCATTATCTGTGTGCTCAGTTTGAATAAGATCGGTAAATGCATTATTGTCAGGTCATGTCAGATTAGATCTGTGACTTGCTTCAGGTACCATGTAAACCAGTACTAACCTGTTCGATGGTCGGGTTGTCAGCGACCAAACCGTCTCCCCAACCAAGTTTCTTGGTGAGGAGGGTGTATGATAGAGACACCCAGCAGGATGAAGAACAAAACCTGTCAAAGGGCAGAGGAGCTCATTGTGAGCCAACAGCCATCCATATCTAGTGCCCAACTGTGTCAGTGAACGTCCTCCTGCAGTTGGGTTACTATTTATTAGGGGGTTGGTGGCAGGATTTGCACTCTGGCCACTGAAAAACCCTTCTTTCCGCAAAATATTCCAAAAGAATTATTAAAAATCTGAAAACCCACTCCGTGGGAGTACCTCCTGTGAAGCTGCCCTTCGCAGGGCGGCTCACCAGATGACGGGATTTGGGCAAAGTCTTCAGGACACCCGATCTTTGATGATAGGAGGGAAACCACAGGGTAACATTCCCGGGTCAGATTGCGGGAGAGTGTGTCGGGGTGGTACTGAGGTGTCGTCCACCAGACACGATCTCCTTGGGTTAACCTGAGGCGGTCCCTTTGGGTGGGTGCTTGGTATGCCCTATCCCCAAGAGAGGATGATCACCTGTCTCTCTTATCATCTGAGCTCAAGCATTTGGACATCGGTATTGCAGCTCTCTCTGAGGTTCGGAGACCAGATTGCGGTGAGATCAAGGTGCGTGGTTACACCTACTCTTGGTCTGGTCGCTCTGATGGTTACCATACCCAAGGAGTTGCTGCAGCTGTCTCCAATAAGTTGACTGAAATGATAATTGAGGTAACACCGGTCAACGAGCATATTACGAGACTAAGGATTCAGCACTCCTTGGGTGTCATTTCCCTGGTCTCTGTATATGCTCTGACAGGTGAGTGATCTCACTGTGAAAGACGCATTCTATGCCACGCTCGAGTCTGTGGTTGATCAGTGCCTCAAACGAGATGCACTTCTCGTCTTGGGGGATTTCAATGCATTGACTGGAACTGATAGAGATGGTTAGGAGACGTGTGTTCGTCCCCATGTGTCTGGAACTGTGAACCAGAATAGCACTAAGTTCCTTGACTTTGCAAGAAGTCATGGACTTAGTGTGGCTGGTTCATGGTTTCAGCATCCACAAGCTCATCGCTGGACTTGGTATTCCAACGCTGGTGGTGCGGCAAAGGAGATTGATCATGTGCTCGTTGATGGTCGCTGGAGGATGATCCAGAACTGCAGGGTCCAACGGAATTCTCAGTTCCTCGATACTGACGTTAGTCAACTCAACTACTGACGCTTGTTGGAGCAACTCTTAAGTTGCAGTTTCAATCCAGGAGAATGGTACCATCCCAGCCTTGGCTGGATGTTGGCAAGCTCAAGGATGAGTGGGCAGCTGAGGAGTTTGCTAACAGGCTGAGTGGAGATTTGAGGGGTCTGGGGGCTTTGGCAGATCCTGAAGAGTTGTGGAGTGCCTTCAAGACCACCGTCCTTGGTGTTGTTGGTGGATGTCTTGGAACTCAACGGAGGGCGAAGAAGAATTTTGTCTCTCGAGGGACACTGGATACCATTACCCAGCATCACAGAGCCAGGCTGAATGACAGAGCTGAGTTGTTCAGGAAGCTGAGGCATAAATCTGTATGTGCACTAAGGGTGGACAAGGAGGCCAATGTGCGAGGAATCTGTGAGGGGGTAGAGCATCACTAGTGTTAAAGTGATTCTTGTCCTGCTTACAGGAGACTTCGCACATTGCGTTTCTCCAAGCCCGTCCCTCGGTGTACTACAGTTAGAGCAGAGGGTGTTGGGCTGAAGACAGAGTCATCCGAAGTCAAGGCCCGCTTACTTTGAGCGGTTGTACCAGGCTGATCCACCAGCTGTCAAATTGGACGTCAGGGGTGTTACAATTCCTATTGCTGACCCTCCAATCAACTGTGGTCCACTTTAGTTTGTGGAAACACGGGCTGCGGTGAACCGGTTGAAATGGGGTAAAGCTCCAGGGATCTGTGGCGTCCATGCTGAACTTCTCAAGGCTGGTGGAAATGCTGCACTTGTGTCGTTGCATGCAGTTATGTGCTCTGCCTGGAACACAGGCATTATCCCAACTGACTGGAAGAGGGGCCTTGTTGTTCCTCCCTGGAAAAGGAAGGGGAATCGTCAAGACTGCAACAACGACCGAGGGTTGATGCTGCTCTCAGTGCCGGGTAAGGTCTTTGCTCGAATCATTCTTGACAGGCTTCGCCACCATCTGCTTGAGCACCAGCGACCAGAGCAGTCAGGCTTTACGCCAAAGGGGTCAATGATTTACCGTATCCTTGCTCTTCGGGTCCTCAACGAACGCAGATGAGAGTTTCGGCAGGGGCTTCTTGCAGCCTATGTTGATCTCTGAAAAGTGTTTTATTCAGTGAATCGCGATGCCCTCTGGAAGATTCGTGGTCTTCGTGGGGTGCCACCAAAACTGATCAATCTGAAATCTGAACTCGACTCTGGTACTGAGAGTGCTGTGAGATGTGGTGGTAACATCTCTGACTTATTTCCAGTTGTTACTGGAGTCTGTCAGGAGTATATACTGGCCCCCACACTTTTCAGCACTTATATGGACTGAATTCTGGGGAGGATCCCAGAGAGTTCAAGCTGTGGTGCATCGTTTGGGAATGTCAAGATCTCTGACTTTGATTTCGCAGATGATGCAGTCATCTTTGTGGAGGTTCAAGATATCCTTTTGTGGACCCTTGAGGTGCTAAATGAGGAGTCAGAGCCACTGCGATTATGGGTTTCCTGGGTCAAAACTAAGATCCAGGTTTTCAACGACATCTTGGATGCTGCTATCCTGTCTGTACCTGTTTGTGGTGAGAATGTTGAGGTCACAGAGTGATTCACTAACCTTGGCAATGATATTCATGTCTCTGCTGGCTGTGAGCCAGAGGTTAGCAGATGTCTGGGTCGGGCCTGGGGAGTAATGGATTCACTGAATCATGGGGTGTGGTGTTGCCGGTACTTGTGCGGGAGGACAAAAGTCAAGTCCTCAGGTCCTTGGTGCTTCCAGTCTTGCTCTATGGATGTGAGATTTGGACTCTGACCAGGGATCTGAGATGGAGACTTAATTCCTTTGGTACCAGGTCTCTTCGGAGAATCCTTGGCTGTTGCTGGTTGGCCTTTGTGTCCAACGAGCAGTTGCTGAGAGAGATTCAAATGAGATTTGTTACCTGCATAGTGCGTGAGCATCAGCTGTGGCTGTATGGACCTGTGGCTCATTTTCCTGAGGCTGATCCTGCTCACCAGATTCCCTCAGCGAGGGAGCCTCATGAGTGGAAGAGGCCAATTGGCCGACCACATGCCTCGTGGTTGCAGCAGGTTGATCAGCATCCAAGGAGATGGGGATGGGCCAGGCATCTGCCTGGGGGATGGCCAGACGGAGGCCCCTGGAGTCCCGGCGGAAAGTGGATGCAGTGACGAGGTGCTCTGGCGCATGCTCCTGTACCTGACCCTGACCTGTACTTCAAGGTGGTTGAGGTGAAATTACAGTCATCAGAATATCTTTTATTTTATTTCATGAAAGCTGCTTCATGGAATAGTTATGAAAATAATAGAACAAAATTGGTTAATGCATGTCCCAGACATGGTTGAAGATGTGTTCATTACCAGGTTTTAAAAAAAAACTCAAATGGCCGCCAGTCTACCAGTTGTTGTTTTTGAGCAGATCGCAAAATAAATTGAGGTGCACATGTATGCCATCATGGACTAGGCTTATGCCAAGTTCGAACAAAATCAGACCATGCATGTCCGAGAAATGATTGGTGACACGTTTTAACAAAATGGCCGCCAATCTACCAGTCGGCCATCTTGGATCTGATCTCGAAAAAAAAATGATGTGTATATGTAAGCCATCATTCATTATCTGTGTGCCAAGTTTGAACAAGATTGGTAAATGCATGTCCGATAAATGTTTGAGGATATGTTCAATTCCGGGTTTTTCAACTAAAATGGCTGCCAGCTGACGATCTTTGATTGAATCGCAAAACAAAAGAATGTGCATATATAGATTCCATCATGTATTGTCTTTGTGCCAAGTTTGAACAAAATCGATCCATATTGTCCGAGATATGGCTGCGGACGAACATACACGGACGGACGAGACCCAATCCATAACCCCCTATTTTGAACAAGTTATAAATGGGGCTAATAACATATTACAATCATGTCAATCAATATTACACACAATAAAACAAGCTAAAGCAGGAGTATCAATGGTACCATATTGTTGCTGCCTCACCTCAATCAGTTTATCTATTTGAGGAGTTGTTGTTGACAACGCAACTCGTTTGTCGTCGTCAGCTTTTGCGCGGCTCCATCTCTTAGTCTTCATCACCACCAGGGCTGAGAGCCCGATCTCACAGAGGTACGTGGTGACTCAAGGAACAACCACCGGGAAGGCACGCTGAGTGAGAAGTGGGAATAAATGTGTCAGTTTCATCCAAAAATTCATTCCCACTCTTTCAAATCCGTTTTTCAGACCAGTAGAGTTTGAAAGATCAATCAGCTCTTCTTTCACTGTGTCATCATTCATCTCAGTCAGATGGTGAATGGTCTCAATATCCAGCTTTCTGTACGAATCATATGGGTTGCATTTGGTAGCCAGTGAAGTGATTTTTCAAGGTTTTCAAATGCGCAGTGATGTCTTCAGTGATCTCAGGTGACCGTCCAGGTTCTGGATTAAAAATTGCACTATTATGGAATTGGTGTACTTACCCCCCAGCCATGGGAATGCAAACCACATTTTACCTCTTAGGGGTAAATTTACCCCTGGTTAAGAGCCGCTGCTTTAGGGGATGGGACTTGCTGCCAAGTGTTATTGTGGAAAAAGGAAATATTTTTGTTAGCGCATCTGCATTTATTATCGCAAGTCGATATTAATACAGCCAAAACGAGATACACTTCTCCCACAAAATCGAAACAAATGGGTGGTCTAAAAGATTGTTAACTCTCACCAAGCAGGATGTTCCATGAAATGTTTAGGGATGCTTGATAAAGGCCAAGTCTAAAAACTTTGATAGTTACCAATTTAAAGTATGATTATGATGGATGCTTTATACCATAGCCTCAAGCAAAGGGATCCATTATCTCAATGGTAGAGACACACAAATTGTCTTGACACTCAGAGTCCATTAAATTCTGGATGGTTTTCAAGAGTTCTTCTGTAGCCTGTGGTCCTGAGTTAGAAATTAAACTTAAGTGAAGGCATTAAGGAAAAGCATCAAAATCAGGTTACAGGACAATTTTGCATACAAAATGTAGGCTCATAAAAGAGCGAGGTGATGGTTGGGAAAAGGGCTGCAAACTGACGCTAGTGCAATGGAGCAAGGAGGAAACAATAAAACATAACAATGAAGGGAATGGCAAAAAAAAGAAAAAAAAAGAGGGAAGAGCACCGATTTTAACTATGGGGTTAACTGGAATGGCACTTGCTTGAGTGCATTTCTTCGCGAGGCTGAACAGTTTACATTTCGTATCCCACTGATAGTTCGGATCTGCTGACCTGAACCAAAATCTAATTGGCTTGTTCTTGTCATCTAACCAAATAATCCACCAAGTTTTGTCAAAATACAAAAACAACTTTTTGAGATACAGTACCATACTATGTATAGTTTTTGGCCCGATCACTCAATGGTGAAGTTTCACTTAAAAATTTTAAGATTCTCTTCTCCAGATCCGAATTGAAATCTTCATCAAAATCAAATCAATTTGTTCGTGTCACACACCCAACCTCTCCACCAAGTTTCGTCCAAATCCGTTGATAACTTTCTGAGATATCATGCGATGTATCGTTTTTAGCCCTATCGTTGATTGGTGAAAAATCGCATCAATAAATTTCGGATCTGATTTTGGATCCTGATCTTCACCAAAATCTAATCATTCCGTCCTCGTCACCCATCCAATCTGTCCACTAAATTTCGTCCAAATCAGTCCACAACGTTTTGAGATATCCTGTTCACAGACAGAAATACAAACACACAAGAAAGGTGTAGTGAAGAGCACACACGAGACTTTAGAAATATCGAAAACAAATTTGACATTAAAAATAATTGGTGGTTGAATTCAACTGAAATATAAATCCTCTTTAAATTTCAAGTCAATCAGATGAAAATTGGGAATTGTCGAAATATAGCCTAAGTTTACCTTTTGTCTTTCGACCTCAAAAATAATTGGTGGTTGAATTGAGTGCCATGATATGCAAATCCTGTTCAAATTTCAAGTCAATTGGACTAAAATTGACGATTTCAGAAATCTGGCCTGTGTTGACCTTTTGACCTCAAAATTAATTGGTGGTTGAATTCAGTAATCTGATATGA
Organism: Eptatretus burgeri; assembly: GCF_056783735.1. NCBI lineage: Eukaryota > Metazoa > Chordata > Myxini > Myxiniformes > Myxinidae > Eptatretus > Eptatretus burgeri. Next base: position 51,595,275 of record NC_140965.1, read on the forward strand.
AAATCCTCTTCAAATTTCCTGTCACTTGGATGAAAAAAATGACATTTTAGAAATTAGACCTTTGTCGAACTTTTGACCTTTATACCTCAAAATAATTGGCGAGATGAATTCAGTGACTTGATATGCAAATCAACTTCACATTTCAAGTCAATCGGATTAAAATTGAGGATTTTAGAAATCCCACATAAGATGTTGACCTTTGGCCTATGTTGACCTTGAATCTCAAAATTAATAGGCTTCTTGCTTATGACCAACTCTACCATTTGGTGAAATTTCGTGAAGATCGGCTTAAAATTGTGACCTGTAGGCAAATGACACACAAACAAACAAACACACAGACATAATACACACATGACCTATCACAATATACTTGAAAAATCTTCGATTTTCGCAAGCAACAAAAATAGACAAATAAACAGACTAACAGGCTCACAAACAGATGGAGGTGAAAACATAACCTCTGTGCACCTTCGTTGGCGGAGGTAATGAGTACAAGATGAAGAAAACAGAAAATAACTAACCCTGCTGTGGGCTCACTCACACTGTCTGAACCAATGGGTGCCATGGTCGCCAAGCAGAGCGGGCAATTGGGCATCTCCTCAGTTCCTCTTATCAAGGACCGTCATGCTGGGGGTGTCTGCCTCTCCTGACAAATGCCCCAGAGGGACTCGAGCTTCTTGGGAGATGCGTGCCGCAGCATGGACTGTTAGCTGAAGGCATCGATGTGGGGGACATCTGTGGCCAATGGCGTATCGAGGAAAAACACCGCTTCGGGTGAGATGTCAAATTGGCGCCCCTATCACAACTCACACGCTGAATTAAACGCAAAGCCTAATGAAATAACTTTATTACAAATCGAATTAAGTACAGCACATTTGTAAGTAAACAGTTACGCCTTTGTTTATCCACCTTTCCAAATCGTCATTGTCCTACTAAGTGTTCAGTTGTTGCTGTGACTGTGTGGTTCATATCTTCCTAGTCTTCAGTGAAGCAAACTCAGTCTATCACAGCTTCAAAGTCAATTGACTCGGCTAGTTCATGCTCAGTGGAGAGGATGGCTAGATTTCTGAGTCTCGAGCGGATCATGGTGGATCTAAGGAAGGTCTTTATCAGTTTCAGTTTGGAGAAGCTCCTCTCAGATGATACCACGCTCACCCACATGGTGAGAAACATCCTCAGTATGTTGATAAGGTTTGAGAAAGATTCCTCAAATCCCCCACTTCACAACATATTGAAGGATTTCATGTGATACGTCTTCCAGTCCAGCGTCTCCTTCCTAGTGGTGTCCTCTATGGCGAGATATACATTTTTATGTGTCGACGAGGATGATGAGTCTCCCTCTGTAGCTTGCTGGTGATGATATCGTCATAGGTCTCTGTGAGATGGTAGATTTTAATGGCAATGTCGCTGTCGTTGGATTGGTCCATTGGGTAACTGTGTGACGTGGGAAACCCAAATTTAATGATCATGTCACTAATGTGATGGGTGTGTCAGGTCGTTTCCTCGTGTCGCCGATCCAATATTTTACATCGTTCTCGTTTATCATACATGTATGTTCATTGCACACTAATATTCTCCACGAGTCTGTCTGCAGCTTTGTCCGACGTCGGCACATTGAATATCGGCAGTTACGGATCAGCACTTAATGGAAGGTTATTGTGAGTAATTTCAGACATCGGGCGAGTTTTCAAGGCTGAATAGTGTTAAAATAAAGAAGGGTCGCCCGTCATTCTGATGGACATTTGTGCTGGTGTACAGAGTTATGGACGTCACTGTTCATCTGGTCTTGGTCAAACTATGAGCTGTGAGGGTTGTGTGGAATGGTTGATGAGTTTAAACAAACGAATGCTTACCAATAACACTAGGCCTGCCCAGCACAGGAATGAGATGTGAATGGCGAACTGGATTGAGCTACAAACACAGGAATGAGAAAAGAATGGCGAACTGGAATGAGCCACATATACAGGAATGACATGGGAATGGCAAACTGGAATGAGCTATGGACACAGGAATGAGACATGAATGGGTAACTGGAATGAGCTACAAACACAGGAATGAGAAGGGAATGGCAAACTGGAATGAGCTACAAATACAGGAATGAGAAAAGAATGGCAAACTGGAATGAGCTACAAACACAGGAATGAGAAGGGAATGGCAAACTGGAATGAGCTACAAACACAGGAATGAGAAGGGAATGGCGAACTGGATTGAGCTACAAACACAGGAATGAGAAAAGAATGGCAAACTGGAATGAGCCACATATACAGGAATGACATGGGAATGGCAAACAGGAATGAGCTATGGACACAGGAATGAGACATGAATGGGTAACTGGAATGAGCTACAAACACAGGAATGAGAAGGGAATGGCAAACTGGAATGAGCCACAAACACAGGAATGAGACGTGAATGGCGAACTGGAATGAGCCACGAACACAGGAATGAGATGGGAATGGCGAACTGGATTGAGCTACGAACACAGAAATGAGAAGGGAATGGCGAACTGGAATGAGCTATGAGCACAGGAATGAGACATGAACGGTGAACTGAAATGAGCCACAAACACAGGAATGAGACACAAATGGTGAACTGGAATGAGGTGTGAACACAGTCGAATGAGATGCGAACGCCTCGTTGCCTAGCCTTCGGGTTTAGCTTTCCAACATGCCGCACTCATTTTTGCCCAGCCCCTCTCTGGGACATCATTGGCCGCAACTATTGGTCAGGAAACTGAGGACGGGGCCATTTTCACAGTTTAAACCACTCCCTGTGCTTGCACTTCCAAGCGCCACAAGAAAATTGTCCTCATAAGTGTCACGACATTTATGATAGATGCAACAAAACAAATTTTCCGCCCTCCAAAAGTGCCGCTTGAGGTGGCCACCTCGTTTGTGCCCCCCCCCCCCCACGACACGCTGTGACAGTGTCTGTGGCATTACATTCTCACCCGGTTGCCATAATTCAACTTGGGCGAATTTGTATGAGAAATCTCACCTTCACCAATCTAAAATAGACAAGGCTCATCCTCCTGGTGAGCCATATACAAGACAATTATCCGTAATATGTGTCCTTAATACAGCGATTAAAAAGTCCTGTAACTAAATTAAAACACATATGGTAGGAAGGCTTAAAACTACCTACTAGTGGAGCAAAATTCAACACATCAGACATGAGTCATACTAACAGTATGACAAGCAATGTTATATACCAAAATGCTAGTCTGGGTCCACCACTCATTTCAGATATCTCTGGTGCCAGTTACGGATCTTGGTGCGGAAAATTTGATGCTCAATTACTTATTGGTAACCAAAGTACAAAAAATGACATAAAAAAAATCTGTTGCTTAAATCAATATTTGTCTCCAATTTTGCTATGGATGCCTTCAGGCCAACAAAACTATGCAATTAAATGCAAGAAACATTTTCCCATGCCAGAATAAGAAATAATAGGAGATAACACAATTTATTGCTCCAGGATTCACAGATGATGCACTAATAGTAATTTTATTACTAAAACTCTCATTTTGTTTATATGTATGTGTATGCATGTATGTTCTCGAAATACAGCCAAAACGGTACACGCTAGCACAAACATTTTATGGCCACCATACTCACCATTCTCCTGAGGTGTGCAATGTCAAGTTTCGTTCAGATTGGGCAACGAAAAAAATTATTAAAAAATCAACTCCCGATGCAGTCAAGTGCTCTTCGGGAGAATTTTATCAATGCAAACAACCTCAGCGGTATAGTTCGCTGGAGTTATCTTTTCTTTTCTTGAAATGATTTATTAAAAAATCTCAAACATTTAGTACAGGTAGTCGTCGACTTACGACCGATGCGACTTAAGACTGTTCGACTTTACGACCAGACTGCTCCGCGTCTCCGCCTACTCAGACTGCTCAGTTTCCGCCCCAGCACCCGCCAGTGCTTGTGTGTTAGCGTGGTCTCGGTATAACGCAGTTTATCCGTATCCGTTTGTCTTAAAATTTTTTTACTTCAAACCCCCAAAATGTCGACCAAGAGGAAATTATCTTTGTCTACTCCTCAACCTGCCAAGGCAAGAAGGAAAGAAAGGCCTTTGATCTCGCCACGAAAATGCAGGTGATCAAACAGTACGAAGGAGGAAAGAAAGTGAATGCGATCGCACGTGATCTTAAGTTATCATACTCTACTGTGTTGACGATTTGGAAAGATAAAGAAAGGATTCGTGAAGCTGTGAAAGGTTCTGCACCCATGCGATCGACAGTTATAATGACGCAACGGACCAGGCCCATCCACAAAATGGAGAAATTGCTGCATGTTTGGATGGAAGATCAGATCCCCAAAACGGACACGTTTAAGCCTTTTTACTGTGCAGACGAAGGCTTGAAGTCCATTTCATTAATGAGCCAAATGAGACGGACGGAATTATTTTGGGAACCGCGCCGGCTCCACGGGACGCTGCATGCCAGATCTGTTCCGTGTTTTGCAAACCGCCCAAGCGCGGACGATTACATGATGGGAAGGCTGCGTTGAAACGATCCGTTTTTTGTATTTTTTTTAATTTAGTATGTTTTGTAACTACTGTAAAATGTTTTCTATTTTTTGTATGTTTTTGCAAATAATAAACCAGTTGTACTGCAGTATGCAGTGTTTCACTTAAACCTGACGGACGTAAAAACGTTATACAGTAACAATAAAAATGGTTTTTATAACCATGGCTATAACAATAATGAACAAAGAAAATGTTAATAAAATATGACTTACAGATGATCATTATATCATTATACAGTATAATATACATACGGTAATTTTTGCATAGGCCTATACACTATAAATAAAGGTTGGTCGACTTACGACCAAATCGACTTACGACTGGTCGGTCGGAACCGATCGTGGTCGTAAGTCGACGACTACCTGTATAGGCAAAGAACGATTTATTTTGAAGCATAAAATAAACATTGCCATTTTGATCTAATACTTCCGTGTTCATAAATAAATAAAATTGCAATAAGAAGATTATGCACAATAATTTATTTGATTTTCTTTTCTCAGTTTGTTTTTCTTCACATTGACGCGCAATATCAAGTTTCGTTCAAATCGGGCAACGAAAAAAATTATTAAAAAATCAATTACCGAATCAGTCAAGTCCTCTTCGGGAATATTTGATCAATGCAAACAACCTCAGCAGTATAGTTCTCTGGAGCTATCTTTTTTTGTTTTTTTGAAATGATTTATCAACCGTTGTCACACCGGGAAGCTAACAGGTTCACGGGTCATCTAGTCGTAATTTTTAAAATAGAAGAAAAAAAAAAGGACTGATTTTTTCCATTTTCAAAAGTAATGTATTGGAAAGTTTATAGTTATGGCTTATCGCTTTCAAAACAACACTTCTGTGGTATAATTGGGCAAATTATGTTAATTATGAGAAAAAGAAACATTCTCTCAGACAGTGCAAATAATAACTTTAAAAAGTAAAAAATTATAATATCCCCACTCAGAGATAACAAACATGCAACATGGAGAGTGCCTGGAGTCAATGTGTACATGATTGTGTGACGTTTGTTACAACTGGCCAGAACTAATCAAAGGGAAAGGGAATAATAAAAGTGCGTTTGAAATTTTTTTTATGTCTACACTGACAAAGTCGTTCACACATGTTTTCGGGTGGTCCATCCGTCCGTACGTACGTCTGTCCATGCTAATTTTCTATGTTTTCTTTGCAACCACTTATCCGATTGACACAAACTTTCACCATAGGTGTGAATACTCATGTAGAATGTTTTAATGACAACTATGATGGCATAGGTCACGTGGTGTGGTGGCCATCTTGAAAAAAGGAAAATGGATGTTTGTCGCCCCACAAAAGTGCTGGTCGAGGCGGCAAAACCCGTTCGCCCCCCCCCTCCCTCCCTGCTACGCCAGTGTCTGTGGCAAAACTTTGGGGGGAAAAAGGAAAACATTTGGACCTCTATCTCCAAAACCGCTGCATGGAAAAAATTGAAACTTGGCACATGTCAAGTACTCTCCATTGGAAATGGGGGTGATTTTTGTTTTGATGATTTCACAGGTGGCTTCGTTTTGGCATCATAATTACAGATGCCAAATACTTTATCCGATCAGTATGATCATACATATATATATATATATATATATATATATATATATATATATATATATATTATATATATATATATATATATGCGCCTGGTGTTGGCTAAATAGTTCGGGAGGTGGGCTTGGGATCTCAGGATCCTGAGTTCAAATCCCAGTTGCTGTTGAATTAATGCCAGGTGGGGTTGAATCTGCCTGTCATCCTTCCGAAGTTGGCAAAATGAGTGCCACCTTGCTGGTATCCTGTGTCGTAGTGGCGACCTGTCCAGGATTGTGTCCAATAGCCAAGGAGAGTGCTGAGGCAGCACCAACGCTCTGCACAGAGTGTGGTCCCAATGGACGGACAGACGGACGGACGGACGGACACACACACACACACACACACACACACACACACACACACACACACACACACACACACACACACACACACACCTGATGTTAGCTTAACGGTTGAGATGGGTGGTTTCTGGATCTTATAATCTTGAGTTTGAACTCCTGTCTGCCATTGAATCAACACCAGGTGGGGCTGACTCAGCCTGTCATCCTTCTGAGGTCGGTGAAATGAGTACCCGTGTACTGATAACAGAGGGCATAGCCTTGCCCCCAGAAGATGATGCAACCAGCAGCCACAGGCTGCACACAATAGCTATCGATTTGATAGCAGAGTATCCACCATCTGGGTAGGTCAAGTTTGCACATTACTTGGTGAAAAAAGTATCGTCTGTTTTTTGCAAGAAGACTATCGATGTGGTATATGTTTGTGTGGTATACGTTTAAAATGTTCAAGATGGTCTAAATGTTTAAAGGGTATGTTCCAAAATAGTTAGTGTCTTTTCATTCAAAAGGGTCTAAACTCTCAAGCATGTAAAAAGGGTGTAAAAAGGTATAAGTGTAAAAGTAAATGGGGTCTGAAGGGTCTTATGAGTCTTTGGGGTCTTCAAGGACTTGAAGGGTCTTTGGGGTCTAAAGGGTATTAAAGGGTGTAATGGGTCTTAAAAGTGTTTGAAGTCTTAAAGGGTCTTTGAGGTCTTCAGGGCCTTAAATGGTCTTAGGGGGTCATGAGGATCTTCAAGGTTCTAAAGGGTCTTATGGTCTTCAGGGTCTTTGAGGCCTTAAATTGTCTTTGGGGTCTTCAAGGTCTTAAGAGTCTTATGGGTCTTTGGGGTCTGATGGGTATTTAGGGTCTAAAGTACCATAAGGGTATGCAGGGTCTTAAAGTGTCTTGAGAGTTTTTGAAGTCTTATGGGTCTTTGGGGTCTAAAGGGTCTTTGGCATCTAAAGGGTTTTAAGGGTCCTCGGGGTCTTAAAGGTCTTCAGGATCTTACAGGTCTTTGGGGTATAAAGGGTTTTCAGGGTATTAAACAGTCTTAGGGATCTTTGGACTCTGAGGTCTTAAAGGGTCTTTGGGGTCTTAAAGGTTATTCAAAAGTCTGAGGGGTCTCAGCAGTCTTAAGGGTCATAAGAAAGTAATTATTGGACGTCTGTAGTCGGGATGCAACTAACATTCAAACAGTGCGAAATTAATAGACAAACAGCGACACGGCTTCACTGACGAATGGACAGACTGTGTTTTTCGTTTTCATCAAGAAGTTGGTGGACTTCTTATCTTGGGATGGCCCAGACACCCCAATGGCTCAATACAACAAAAATCCTCAAAAAAATCTGCCAACAGAGATAAAATTTATAAACCTATAAATTACCTTCCAGTCATCTGTGGAGAATTTCCCATCCAATAACACTCATTAAACTTTGGGACATCATCGTTGTCCAAGCAAAATGTCAGGTAAGGTCAGGTCAAGCATGGGAGCATGCGCCAGAGCAGCATGCCACTGCGTCCACTTTCCTCCGGTATTCCAGGGGCCTATGTCTGGCCATCCCCATCTCCTTGAGATTCTGATCAACCTGCTGCAACCACGATGCACATGGTCGGCTCATTGGCCTCCTCCACTCACGAGGCTCCCTCACTGAGAGAATCTGGTGAGCAGGATCAGCGTCACAAAATCGAGCCACATGTCCATATAGCCGCATCTGACACTCACGGACTATGCAGGTAACAAATCTCATTTGAGTCTCTGTCAGCAACTGCTCGTTGGACACAAAGTCCGACCAGCGAGAGCCAAGGATTCTCCGAAGAGACCTGGTACCAAAGGAATTAAGTCTCCATCTCAGATCCCTGGTCAGAGTCTAAGTCTCACATGTGTAGAGCAAGACTGGAAGCAGCAAGGACCTGAAGACTCGGACTTTCGTCCTCCCACACAGATACCGGCAGCGCCACACCTCATGATCCAGTGAATCCATGACTCCCCAGGCCCGACCCAGACGTCTGTTGACCTCTGGCTTACAGCCAGCAGAGACATGAATATCACTGTCAAGGTGAGTCAATCTCTGTGACCTCAACATCCTCACCACAAACAAGTACAGACAAGATAGCATTTGCCCAAGGGTAAATCAGACCAACATGGCTGTGGTTGACGGTGGAGTATTAATTCGCCTAATCCATGCAGGGCAGTCACAGGGGCAATTGACAGCAACAACACACATGTTTCGATAAAGTACATACGATTTAGAATATTACATTGTCTAGACTCTCGAGAGTATGTGCAGTACCAATACAATGTGAGCACGTCAATAAAGTTTGTACTCCAACTTTTGTAAATCAGTCATAGAACATCTTTACATATATAAAACTCAGTTCATCTCTGTGTGTCACAAGACGTCTATTAATTATATACTACAGTATTTGAATATCAGTTGCACGTTGACTACATGTACGTCTATTAGTTACGTACAATTGGAATGTACCTTTTAAACCAATCAACCCTTTTATGCTGCTGAGACCCCTTAGACTTTTCAAAACCCGTGAAGACACCCAGCTCTTAAGATCCCCAAAATCCTGAAGACCCTTTAAAATCTCAAAGACCCCTAAAACCTTGAAGCCCTCTAAAACCGTTAAGACCCCCAAGACCCCGACCGTTTAGACACCAAGACCGTTTAGACCCTCAAGACCGTTTAGATCCCCCCAAAAACATTTCTTCCCTCAAGATGCTGAAGACCCTTAATAGCCTCAAGACGCAGGATGATTTTCAATTTTGTTTGACGGCAAGGTTGGCAGACAGAGTAAAAAGTATTATCTCACTCCTCTGAGTTTGCGCGTGTGTAGTCGGGAAGAATTCAGAGCAAAGGTACTATAAAACGGCAAATATGTCTTCCTGTTCAAAATATAACATTCAATTTAAATAAGTTGATCCTCGATCATAAACTGATAAGATGGATGGACCTGTGCACACAATGATGAATCAACCTTCCTGTAAAACGCTGGCATGACAGTTTAAAGCTGGGTTGAGATTCAAACCAGGATTTAGACGGCTTAGAGGTGGGTGTGCATACATTGAAGTCATCTTGCCAGCCCCTGTGTTAATGTTATTATGATTATCATTATGCCATTGTCATCAGTTGAAAGTGACCGATTAAGTTGTTATTGTAATAATTTTTACGAGAAATCAAACTTGGATGACATGTAGGCTGGAGTCAGGATTGGAGGAACATGCATCAACTGTCTAAGGTATGCTGATGATACCACTGTTGGAGCCTGCAATGTTCCTAAGGCAACTTTAAACCTAAAAAAATACTGCAATCTTATCAACTTAGAAGATGGATGCGTTTAGATTGGGAGACGATCATGCGGAAACACTGTCGTGGAAAGTTTCATCTTCCTGAGTTCCAAGATTGAAGTGAGTGGAGAATGTGAAGGAGAAATTAATGGACGGTTATCATTGGGGAGAGCAGCAACGTCAGGATTGATAAAGATCTGGAAAGATAAAAATGTGAGCCAGCACTGGATTTATGGTGGTGGAGGCCCCAAGGCACACTTGTGTGGTCGTGGCCCTTTCTGCCACCAACGATGAAGTAAAACAGTGGTTTTCAACCTTTTTCACTGATGGCACCCGAACTCTTACATCTTATTCTGTGGCACCCCTAATTAATTTTCTATTTGTTTTGTTACCTGAAGAACATTGCAGGCTCCACGAGTTAAATTATTGGATAAAATACATAATTTCAGGAGTGCTTTTGTGGGTATTTATTACCACCAATGGATTCCAGACACAACTGAAGATTGACAAAGCATGCAATTCGCCTGTCAAAAAGCTATTCTATTACTGTTACAACTTCCAAGCTGCATTTGATTTAATTCGGCAATGTAACTATAAGTAACGAAATGAGAAGCATTGCTTTATATGTTCCTGGTATCGGATTCCACGAACACAGAAAGCAAAAAATCCCTCAAATAAGTGAATGCAGATGACATTAGCAAAACAATTTCCAACTGGACTTGCCAAATACCCACTGAATGCCCAATTTTTGTAGCAAATTTGCCGCACTGGTTAATAAGCTACAATTCACAACAACAAGAATAATTCAAAACACGAGAACACTGCTTTTGTGTGCACTGTCAGCTGGCTAAGTAAGATGTGCAAAAATTAGATATATATCATGACAATAATCCTGGATGACCCCTTGGGTGGTGGAGGCCCAAGGGTACGTGTTGGGTGGTGGAGGCCCCAGGGTACGTGTTGGGTGGTGGAGGCCCTGGATCACATGCCCCAGTTGCCCTTGCATAAATCCTGTCCTGGATGTGACAATACAAACCAAAAGGAGGTTGGTGAATGCGAATCCCCCAACTTGATGATACTGCATTTGCAAGGGACATTTTGAGTACCATAAAAGCAAATGTTTCAGGACCTGTTAGCATCAAGCGTCCTCTGCTACACATACACGTTGTCAAGGGACATGTCGAGTACCATAAAAGCAAATGTTGCAGGACCTCTTCGCATCAAGCTTCCTCGACCACACAAACATGTTTGTCTCTGCCTGCAAGTCAGCAGTTCCTCGCTTCCTCTCTCTACTCTTTTCCCATTAGTCCATTCCTCCACTTAAGGTGCCTCCGCTGCCCCATTGTCAGTTCATAACTTCGTCATCTCACTCTTCCATGAACCTCAATCTTGTCAAAATATTTTTTAAAACAGAACATAATTTGAGAGCATTTTGTAATGAGACATATGAGGAAGAGCTTTTGTAAACATCATGTATGCAGTGGTCCAAACCTTCTGCCTCCCCACATTTGTGTGCAATATTTATGAAACCCAAAGACTAGGTTAAAACGGTGATCATATTGATAGGAAAAGCATGTTTGTGAAAAACCTTCAACGATTCATTGACTCTGGTCTCTCATGTAGGTCACAAAGACCGCAGGCCAAAGTGCAATAAAGTAAAGTGTACAATTCAGAATCGCATCATGCTTTGTTGTAGCGTGTGGCTTCAAGCTCCTACAGCTAGTTATAGGGATTTGTCAAAGGCTGACTTGCTTTTGCAAAACAAATGCGACTTCCTGTCAGAACCAATTACAGACCTGTCAAAAAATAATGTGAAGTCTGAGGAAGCACAGCAGGGACTCCAGGCCAATCAGGCAAAGGAAACAATGTGGAGAGGATAGGCCACTTATGTCCATATTAGCATGCCATGTATGGTGGGACTAGGGGAAGGGGGAGTTGGGGTGGGAGAGCTTATTTAACTTGGGTAATGAGAAGAAAGGAAAACCTGGAGCAAGCATTACAAGCAAAGGAAATGGCAGGTAAGATGGTCGTATAAATATATATATAAATATATATATATATATATATATATATATATATATATATATATATATATATATATATATATATATATATATATATATATATATATATATATATATATATATATATATAACAATATATATATATAACAATATATATATATAACAATATATATATATATAACAATATATATATATATATATATATATAACAATATATATATATATATATATATATATATATATATATATATATATATATATATATATGCATATATTATGGATGTTGGATGGAACCAAGATAATCCAGTTTTGTATTTTTAATTAATTTTCGACATTTGTTTTTCACTTGGAAGTTGTGGGTTATGATGTGAAAGTAAAGGTGGAAAAAGTCTGATTTATTGCAATTTAATTCCAGGCTAGAAGGCTACAAAAGGTGAAAATTTTGAAAAGGGGGTGTAGACCTCTCGGCACTGGAAAAAAAAACAATATATATATACATATATATATATTATATTGTTGCGGTCTTCGCGCCCGCCGGCGTGCGACCGGCCACGTAACTCGAATCGCGGCACGTCGCCCACCGGACGGACAATCCAGTCGTGACCCTCTCGGACTAACGCCGGGAACCAGTCACGGGTGGACCTTTCGGTCTCACCGCGATCGAGCCAATCAGCCCCCGCGTGGGATAGGGTTGCTCGCCAAATTCGAACTACCTAAGTACCCACGCGGAGGGTAGACCGGGCGATCGCACCTCGCCGCAGGTCGACCCCGGACACGGGCCAGCGACCCGTTCCGTGCTATCAGAATAACCGGCGGTGTTATCGTCGACCTCGGACGGTTCGATTAATTATCGGGCGTATTCAGCCCACTACCAACCCTTTCGTGAAGCAAGATGGGGATTCAATGGAGGGAAAAGGAAACGAAGCGAGCGGGAAACAGTTCAACAATAAAGCACATTTATTCTCGGCACACGGGAAGCACACAAATACAATTCCACCAAATGCACACAAAAAAGAAAACACAATTCCATTTACACAAAAGCAAACATAAAAGTGAAAACACAGTGCAGAGCTAATACCGACTACCGAGCACACGGCAACACCCTTATACAATTCTACTTCTACAGACGGCGCCGACAACACATACCCAAAACCAAGGAAAGAAATACCCTCAAGAATGAGGTAGGCCTGGGAGCCGAGACCGGGTCGGGCCTACCCGTCTGGTGATGAGGACGCGGAGCGGCGATGGCGCCTCTCTCCGCGGGCCTCGTGGACAGTGCCTGGCAGGGGGTGGGAGCAGGGCCCCCTTGGTCGCACTATCTCAGCGCGGGGGGAAACAGGAGGGGTTGCTGATGCTCGGGGTTTCGAGGATCTTTATTATGTGCGACGAGCGTCTCCCCACCTCGGCCAGGTCGCGCTGTCGGCCCTCCCTCGGGTGCAGCTTCCTGCACGGCAGAGCACCCCTCGTCTGGGTGTCGCCGCCTTTCCACCGCTCCGTCCCCTCCGTTCCGACTCCAACGCACACGACGAGCAGCTCCACCGCCCGCGAAGTCTTGACCCTCTGCTTCCGACTCTCCTCTTCTTGACTCTCCGACCCGTTCTTGTTTGCGACTCTCTCTTCTTGACTCTCCGACCTCGTTCTGCTGACTCTCTCGTTCCGACTGACGAACACCGTCCTTTATCCCCCCGTAACTTCGCCTTGACCCCCTCCCTTTGACCTTTCACCTCGCTCCCCATTGGCCCGAGAAAAAGTGGGCGTGAAGGCTTTTTGATCCATAAATTTGCATATATCGATCGTTCTGGAGGCGGGGCCAAATGCGCCCCTCGCTCACCGATTTGGACGGCAAAAGTGGGCGTGTGTCGTTTTTGATCCGTTTTTGAAGCAGAAAATCCGTGATTTTGTACATGCTGTTCGACGCGCGTCCTACACGAGTCCAGCATCGGTGCCCATGAGTGGCGCGAGATGACGGTGATGTGCGATGGTGGCGAGTTGTGACGGTAAAGGTCGTGGCGGTTGTGGTGAAGCGGCGTTGTGGTCGGTGGTTGATGTTGTGGTTGTGATCATGGCGGTTGGTCCAAAATAAAGATAGTAAAAGAAAAACGGCTATCCTGAAGAGTCGCAGCTCGCATAAATGACATGTATTCCCACTAGACAACGGGTTTGGGCCTAACTACACATGCACTTACCGAGATACCTCACCTAAGGGACCTGAATGGTGGTTTGCGAATTTGGTAACCACAACACTACCCCCTCCCCTTTTTACAGACTCGTCCCGAGTCGTCAAATTTTCGTGTGCCATCATGTGTAGTTTTCCCCTAGTACATTTTACCTACGGATCCCTGAGTGCGACATTCATGGTATTCGTGTCCCCAAAATAAATAACCTAAGGGCTGCGTAACTACCTAAACAAACTCACTCACACGGACGACTTAAATAAAATTGCAGGCGCTAAGACAAACATGCCGGGGGCGCACTCATATGTACAGTACATCTTAACCTTAACTTACAAATTTTACACTAAACCATGGCCCAGGATCATTGAACTCTGCAAAAGAAAGCAGTTGTGAGAGCCAGGCTGCCCACATGCAGTCTCTGACTCAAACAATGCAGGTGACAGGGAACGTGGCTGGCTGCTCACACGCAGTCCAAGGCCTTCCCTTTTGAACTGAACTCAGTGAACCACAACAGTGCTTGGGCTGCACAAAAACGCAGTCTCCGTGCCAGCTCAAGTGGCACACGCAATGAAGCACAACGAATGGATGGATGCAAACACGGTGCACGGGCTGCCACTGCAGGCCCGTGTTGTACTACCAACAGGGCAGTTCTTGCAGCTTGCAAACTGTTGCTTTACGATCCTGGCGCACATGGCAATGAACAGGGGGGGGGGGCAAAGCAAAATTGAACGGGGCTGGTGAACATGGGCAGTGGGCATGGCATGGCAAGGTGCAGGCAACACAGCCCGCAGAAGAGAAAGGCCGCTGCAGGCAAACACAGCCGGCAGATGAACTGGCCCCGGCACAGGCCTTGAAGAAAACAGCCAGCAGATGAACTGGCCGGCACAGGCCTTGCAGCACACAGCTGCCGATGAAGTTGGCGGCCTCCGCCTTGAAGCAAAACACGGCCAGCCGATGAAGTTGGCCAGCCTTTGCCGTTCAATGGAGGTTGGTGGAGGGAGTGCGGTGGTGCTGGCCACTTGGAAGGCGGGCTCGGACCTACCTACCTGTCTCCCTCCCAACCTATCGCCTTTGCCTGTCACTGTACATACCCACTCCCTTAATTTGTCAAACCCCAATTTAGCCCCAACTTATTTTTTTGTTGTTTTTATTTTTACTCCCCACTATAAATCGTCCCCTAACCCCCTTTATCGTCTTTGTTCGGCTAACCTATCCTGTCACCTAGCCTACTCCCAACCCCTACGTTCCCTTCCCAGGAGGAATAAGGGAGAGCTAACGTCCTGTGCTGAGGCCCAACTCAAGCCTCAGAATGGCCTCCCAGGAGTTCGGCGATCTTAACACCAAGTGGGTCCAGCGGCCCACAACGACAACGAGGGGATGGATGGTGCGGAGGGGTACATCTCCTAATCTACCCTAACCATTTAACTGTTAAACTACCCCGGGGCTTTCCAGCAAGCGCCTCTCGCTTAAACTATTGGTTCTAACAACCCAGATTCCCGTCGCCTGTGTTGGTGTCCTCACAATTTCGGGCCTCGCCCCCAATTTTCTCTCCGTGCCCTCACACGGTCTCCTGGCTGGGACACGTGGCTCCCTTTGGCAGGCACGACCCTCTGCCGAATCTCCCGCTATGGCACCCCGGGCACTACACTGCCTCCGAGCCTACCAGCTCCCTAACACCGGGGAGTGCCCCCATGGCACCTCCCCTGAAACGCACACGTGGCAGGCCGGCCTCCCGGGCCCCTTTCCGAGGTCACCCGTGCCCACTGCACTGCCCACGCGGCTGTGGCGCCCCGGGCCCCGCACCAAGCAGGCGCACCCGTGCCCACTACTCTATCCCGGCCCCCATGGGCCCTTGGCCTACCGCGGCCGACTAGCCTGGTGCCCGGGGTACCCACTCAGCGATACTCACCTTTCGCAGCCACGCTCCCAAGCCCGTCAACAGGGCTCCTGCACCCCTCAAATGGGTCTCGAGGCCGACTTTCCACCAACAGCAAAACGACCTCCATTTTCAATTTGACTAACCCAGCTAACTCACTCTACACTGGCCCTGGGGTCCCTTGGGGGGGAGGCAGTCCTCCCCCCAGACACTGATCGCACCATGCAGGCCCCATTCGATCCACTCAAACAGGCCCGCTGGGCTGACTCACTCAACATGTACTGACCTCACAACTCACCAACTCTTTAACACACTCACCACTGAACTCTGCCATCCTCCTAACTACCTCCCCTAACTAACTCGTGCTCCCACGTCGTCCCTTAAACTAGTAGCACGTTCCTTTTAACACTACGTAGCTAAGCTACGTCCCCTCTACACATCCAAAGTCTGTCTCTGTCTCCAAATCAATCATTTTATTTCCCAACCTAAATCTGGCTACAATCCCTCTAACTAATCCATTCCACGGACTCCATGAGGACTTACCCCTGCCCCATGAAGTCGGTCTAGCTAAGCTAACCCTTCCCCCTAACTAGTTTCCATCCTGTGCCCAGGTAAGGGGGTCTTCCACCCCTTGCCCAGGAATCCTGTACACCCGAAAGTGAGGCTTGCTCTTCTTTTTTTTTTTTTTTTCCATGCGCAGCACATGCGCGGCAACTCAGAGCTCGCGCACTTTACACCTGCCCGTGACGTCATGCAGCTGCACGTGTCCCTCTTCCCTCCTTGGACGCTACCATCCGGCAGAGATACCCCTCCTGCCGGATTCCAACCCCACGTGCAGCCATGGCGTCACCGTGCGCATAAAAAAAACAAGCCCCACGTCTCGAGGGGTTCCCCACGCGAACACATGTGCTTTGCCCGTTGGAGCTTAACACACACGATCGCGTGGAGAACCCGTCCGGTCCAAATCCATTTACCTGCCTAAACTTTGTCCGTCCGCGGGATCGGCAAATCCACCGCGTGCGTTTCCGGACCGGGACTTCACTCTCGCAAGCGAGCACGTGGCGGTCTCGTGCGTTGCACAGCACGAACCGCGTGCTCACTGCTGGGTGAACCCGGCACGGTCCTCGAAACAACTACAGCCGCTTCTCGGCTTTCTCTCCTCTGTCGCCGTCTCCGTCTCCATTCCACACACGCATACCTGCGTGTTACGACGCACACAGTCCACACCATCACATTCACACCGGGAGACGCGGCTGCGTGCTCCCGCATGCCAACCCGACATCTCCTCTCATACCGCTCTCTCACACACACGGTCTCCCTGGCACACAGCGACCTTGCACACGGCCGTTCACTCACGCGTGCCTCACTACTCACACAAACCATACTACTCACACGTGGTGCTCCATTCACTCGCGCGGGGGCACTCACCCGCGGTGCCTCACCCACACACGCGAGGGCACTCAACCGCTGTGCCTCATCCACACACCGTGCCTCACTCATACACGCGGGGGCACTCACCCGCGGTACCTCACTCATACACACGGCGACACTCACACACGCGGTCTCTTCCACACAACGTCCCTCACTCATACACGCGGGGGCACTCAACCGCGATTCCTCATCCACACACCGTGCCTCACTCACACACGGTGCCTCATCCAAACACGGCGTGCTGGGAAGCACGCACTCTGGCACCATCGCCACCACACCACTCACACACGGGGTCGCTTCCACACACGGTTCCGCACTCACACCTTGCACCACACACACAGGGACAACCACACTGGGGATTCGTGTCCCCACAAGGGTCTCCGGGGCCTCTATACCCCCCAAGCTCTCCGTGCACCCGTCCACAGCACCCGTCCCCTCAACCTCGCAAAACACGACCGAACTCACCTGGTCGTGACTCGCCTCAAGGGGGCATACTCCCTCCCCTCGTTCCTGGAGGAGGCCATCCCGCTGCTCGCACCGGGTCCCCACACGCTCCGCAGGCTCCACCCCCATTATCCTCCACTACCTCCGTGTGCGTGCGCGTCACTTACCCCGTCTTCATCGTGTAGTCTTCCCTCTATCGTTACCATCTCCCGTGTCTCTGCCAACTCTTCACCCT
>NC_140965.1:51618164-51623164 GCF_056783735.1 Eptatretus burgeri
CTTTGACCCCCTCCCTTTGACCTTTCACCTCGCTCCCCATTGGCCCAAGAAAAAGTGGGCGTGAAGGCTTTTGATCCACAAATTTGCATATATCGATCGTTCTGGAGGCGGGGCCAAATCGCTCTCGCTCACCGATTGGACGGCAAAAAGTGGGCGTGTGTCGTTTTTTGATCCGTTTTTGAAGCAGAAAATCCGTGATTTTGTACACGCTGTTCGACGCGCGTTCTGCATGAGTCCAACACCGGTACCCACAGCGGGGCAAGAACGGTGGCGATGCTACGGTTGTGAGGTGTGCGTGAAGGTCGTGGCGGTTGTGGTGAAGCGGTGGTTGTGGTCGGTGGTTGATGTTGTGGTTGTGATCATGGCGGTTGGTCCAAAATAAAGATAGTAAAAGAAAAACGGCTATCCTGAAGAGTCGCAGCACGTATAAATGACATGTATTCCCACTAGACAACGGGTTTGGGCCTAACTACACATGCACTTACCGAGATACCTCACCTAAGGGACCTGAATGGTGGTTTGCGAATCTGGTAACCACAACACTACCCCCTTCCCTTTTTACAGACTCGTCCCGAGTCGTCAAATTTTCGCGTGCCATCATGTGTAGTTTTCCCCTAGTACATTTTACCTACGGATCCCTGAGTGCGACATTCATGGTATTCGTGTCCCCAAAATAAATAACCTGAGGGCTGCGTAACTATCTAAACAAACTCACTCACACGGACGACTTAAATAAAATTGCCGGCGCTAAGACAAACATGCTGGGGGCGCACTCATATTTACAGTACATCTTAACCTTAACTTACAAATTTTACACTAAACCATGGCCCAGGATCAATGAACTCTGCAAAAAGAAAGCAGTTAGCAGGGAGCCAGGCTGCCCGCATGCAGTCTCTGGCTCAAAACAATGCAGGTGACAGGGAACGTGGCTGGCTGCTCACACGCAGTCCAAGGCCTTCCCTTTTGAACTGAACGCAGTGAACCACAACGGTGCATGGGCTGCACAAACGCAGTCTCCGTGCCAGCTCAAGTGGCACACGCAATGAGCACAACGAATGGATGCATGAACGGTTTGAACTGAATGAATGGATGGACGCAAACACGGTGCACGGGCTGCCACTGCAGGCCCGTGTTGTAGCTGCCAACAGGGCAGTTCTCGCAGCTTGCAAACTGTTGCCTTGATCCTGGCGCACATGGAAATGAACAGGGGGGGGGGGGCAAAGCAAAAATTGAACGGGGCTGGTGAACGTGGGCAGTGGGCATGGCATGGCAAAGGTGAGCAGGCAAACACAGCCCGCAGAAGAAGGCCGCTGCAGGCAAACACAGCCCGCAGATGAACTGGCCGGCACAGGCCTTGAAGAAAAAAACAGCCAGCCGGCAGACGAAGTGGGCCGGCACAGGCCTTGCAGCACACAGCCAGCAGATGAAGCTGGCCAGCTTTTGCCGTTCAGTGGAGGTTGGTGGAGGGAGTGCGGTGGTGCTGGCCACTTGGAAGGCGGGCTCGGACCTACCTACCTGTCTCCCTCCCAACCTATCGCCTTTGCCTGTCACTGTACATACCCACTCCCTTAATTTGTCAAACCCCAATTTAGCCCCAACTTATTTTTTTGTTGTTTTTATTTTTACTTCCCCTCTATAAATCGTCCCCTAACCCCCTTTACTGTCCTTGTTCGGCTCACCTATCCTGTCACCTAGCCTACTCCCAACCCCTACGTTCCCTTCCCGGAGGGGAACAAGGGAGAGCTAGCGTCCTGTGCCGAGGCCCAACGAAGCCTCAGAATGGCCTCCCCAGAGTTCGGCGATCTAACCCAAAGTGGGTCCAGCGGCCCACAACGAGAGCGAGGGGATGGATGGTGCGGAGGGGTACATCTCCTAATCTACCCTAACCATTTAACTGTTAAACTACCCCGGGGCTTTCAACAAGCGCCTCTCGCTTAAACTATTGGTTCTATAAACCCAGATTCCCGTCGCCTGTGTTGGTGTCCTCACAATTTCGGGCCTCGCCCCCCAATTTTCTCTCCGTGCCCTCACACGGTCTCCTGGCTGGGACACGTGGCTCCCTTTGGCAGGCACGAGCCTCTGCCGGTTCTCCCGCTTATGGCACCCCGGGCACTACACTGCCTCCGAGCCTACCAGCTCCCTAACACCGGGAGTGCCGCCCCAGGGCGCCGCCCCTGGACCGCACCCGTGGCAGGCCGGCCTCCCGGGCCCCTTTCCGAGGGTCACCCGTGCCCACAACACTGCCCACGCGGCTAATGGCGCCCCGGGCCCCCGCACCAAGCAGGCGCACCCGTGCCCACTACTCTATCCCGGCCCCCCATGGGCCCATGGCCTACCGCGGCCGACTGGCCTGGTGCCTGGGGTACCCACTCAGCGATACTCACCTTTCGCAGCCACGCTCCCAAGCCCGTCAACAGGGCTCCTGCACCCCTCCAAATGGGTCTCGAGCCTACTTTCCCACCAACAGCAAAACGACCTCCATTTTTCAATTTGACTAACCCAGCTAACTCAATCTACACTGACCCCGGGGTCCCTTGGGCGGGAGTCACTCCTCCCCCCAATCACTCATCGCACCATGCATTCCCCATTCACTCCACACACACAGACCCGCTGGCCTCACTCACTCATCATGTACTCACCTCACAACTCACCAACTCTTCAACACACTCACCGCTGAACTCTGCCATCCTTCTAACTACCTCCCCTAACTAACTTGTGCTCCCACGTCATCCCTTACACTAAAGCACGTTCCTTTTAACTCTACGTAGCTAAACTACGTCCCCTCTACACATTCACAAGTCTGTCCATGTTCTCAAATGTCCCAAATAACTTTTATTTCCCAACCTAAAGCTCACTAAATCCCTCTACCTAATCCATTCCACGGACTCCATGAGGACTTACCCCTGCCCCATGAAGTCGGTCTAACTAAGCTAACCCTTCCCCCTAACTAGTTTCCATCCTGTGCCCAGGTAAGGGGGTCTTTCACCCCTTGCCCAGGAATCCTTTGCACCCGAAAGTGAGGCTTGTTCTCTTTTTCTTTTTTTCTACATGCGCAGCGCCAGCGCGGCAACTCAGAGCTCGCGCACTTTGCACCTGCCCGTGACGTCATGGAGCTGCACGTGTTCCTCGTCCCTCCTTGGACGGGACCATCCGGCAGAGATACCCCTCCTGCCGGATTCCAACCACACGTGCAGCCATGACGTCACCGTGCGCAAAAAAAAAAAACACAAGCCCCACGTCTCGAGGGATTTCCCACGCGAACACATGGGCTCTGTCCGTTGGAGCTGGACACACGATCGCGTGGAGAACCCGTCCGGTCCAAATCCATTTACCTGCCTAAACTTTGTCCGTCCGCGGGATCGGCAAATCCACCGCGTGCGTTTCCGGACCGGGACTTCACTCTCGCAAGCGAGCACGTGGTGGTCTCGTGCGTTGCACAGCACGAACCGCGTGCTCACTGCTGGGTGAACCCGGCACGGTCCTCGAAACAACTACAGCCGCTACTCGGCTTTCTTTCCTCTGTCGCCGTCTCCGTCTCCATTCCACACACGCACACCTGCGTGTCACGACGCACACAGTCCACTCCATCACATTCACACCGGGAGACGCGGCTGCGTGCTCCCGCATGCCAACCGACATCTCCCTCACATACCGCTCTCTCACACACACGGTCTCCCTTGCACACGGCCGTTCACTCACGCGTGCGGGGGCACTCACCCGCGGTGCCTCACTCGCACTCCGTGCCTCATCCACACACGGTGCCTCACCCACACACGCGGGGGCACTAACCCGCGGTGCCTCACTCACACTGGCCGTTTCATCCACACACGCGGGGGCACTAACCCGCGGTGCCTCACTCACACTCCGTGCCTCACTCACACACGCGGGGGCACTCACCCGCGGTACCTCACTCATACACACGGCGACACTCACACACGCGGTCTCTTCCACACACGGTGCCTCACCCACACACGCGGGGGCACTAACCCGCGGTGCCTCACTCACACTCCGTGCCTCATCCACACACGGCGTGCTGGGAAGCACGTACTCCGGCACCATCGCCACCACACCACTCACACGTGGTGCCTCACTCATACTGGCCGTTTCACTCACACACACGGCCTCACTCACACACGGTGCCCCATCCACACCCGGCGTGCTGGGAAGCACGCACTCTGGCACCATCGCCACCACACCACTCACACACGGGGTCGCTTCCACACACGGTGCCGCACTCACACCTTGCACCACCCACACAGGGACAACCACACTGGGGATTCGTGTCCCCACAAGTGTCTCCGGGGCCTCTACACCCCCAAGCTTTCCGTGCACCCGTTCGCAGCACTCGCCCCCTCAACCTCGCAAAGCACGACCGAACTCACCTGGTCGTGACTCGCCTCAAGGGGGCATACTCCCTCCCCTCGTTCCTGGAGGAGGCCATCCCGCTGCTCACACCGGGTCCCTGCACGCTCCGCGAGCTCACCCCCATTATCCTCCACTACCTCCGTGTGTGTGTGTGCGTCACTTACCCCGTCCTCACCGTGCAGTCTCTCCTCTGTCGTTCCCTTCCCGGCTACCGTCACCGCCAACTCTTCACCCTTTACCTCCCTTGTCTCAACTATTATTATTTCCTTTGTCGTCACCTCGTGTCTCGTCTCACACGTTTTGGTCTCCCCATTTAATTTTTCCCTTTCGGTCATCGTCACGACCCTCGCCCAACACGTTCCACGAATTATTTTTTCACCCGCCTCCACCGCGGGCCTGTCAGCCGTTGCACCCCCACCCAGCTCGTTTGCTCCACACGTGGAGTCGCCATTTTATCTCCCCGGTCACGGCCTTCATGCCCGCCTGCAGGCTTCGGCCCATGTTCTGCGTCTCACCCCGTAGCTCTTTCATTTCCTCCTTCATGTTTGTTTCCATTCCGTTCATTTTTGTATCCATCTTTTCGTTTATTTGTTGTGTATTCGCATCCATCGTCGTTTTCACTTCATTTGTATTTG
>NC_140965.1:51628164-51645664 GCF_056783735.1 Eptatretus burgeri
TTTCGCGCGGGTAGAATGCGGACTGAGTTGTGGTGAGGTTAAACCCCCACCCGTGACTAGCTCCCGGTCTTGTTCCGAGAGGGTCACGACTGAATTGTCCGTTTCGGTGGGCGAAGCGGCCGCCATTTGAGTTACGTAGCCGATCGCACGCCGGCGGGCGCGAATTCGTAACAATATATACATATATATATATATTTTTCTAAGGCTGTTCTGGCAAAACAGTTGCATAGGCCCCTCCGATTACGCGTGAGCTTAGCAGAGATACAGCCCCCTACTTCCTATGAGGTTGCATTGCAGCCAATACTGGGAAGATAATTTAATTCTCAACTATATATCAGTCCAATCCGGAGAGAGAACATCCACAAACACATGTTCTGGGCTTGTTGACCCTGATCAGCATGTAGCAGAAGCTCTTCCCCATAAGGATGGTGAAACCATGGTCGGCGGCTCCACTGTCCTTTGTTTGTAACCTGTAAGTCTCGGTTTCGAATACACGTGAGTGTGCTCATGGAAGCCATCCGTTGTTTGAGGCAATGTAGTGTGCATGCGCAGCATGAAGTTTATGTTATGCCGTTGCTGTTATTAGGTCAGAAGAGCCATTTCTGGTGTTAAGTTTATTCCCGACCACAATCCTACCTCCTATTTGGTGTGCAGCAGGGCAGAGACAATGTGATGGTGGCAGATGACCATTGTTGCTCACAGGCTGTGCAGTTTTGGCTGTTGTGAGATAGCATCTGTGCCTTGCTGCTTCACCAAGTCAAGAGGTGTTTTGTGCAAAAATGGATGCCCACGCATACACGTACACGCGTACACACACGCACACACACTCCATGTGGAACAGAGATAAGTTTGTATTCGTCGACGTGCTCTCAACAGGAACCATTTTCAACCACTTCGAGGATGATTCTTTCACAGGGCTGTCAGATGGTTCATCATCCGAAGCTAATGGCGACCTGCACAGTGATGTCCCAGTCACTGAGACTGAATCAATTCATCATCCAGTAGATTCAGCACCTGATGTCGATGAAACTTGGCATATCTACCAAATTACCATCATAAAGAAAACCTTGCAAAGAACACTTGCTCTGGACTGTCCATGTCCACCATCTGCCACAAATCATATGCTTGATTCTACTAAATATTGGGTCACTCAGTATCAAATCAGCCAAAAAAATGAAATTCTGCGGTGACCCCCTCAGATTTTCCTGAAAAAATTCTCAAAGCTCCCTTAACATATATGAGGAAGGTTTGCCAAGTTATAGCTCAAAATTCCAAGTAGTGTCCGAGATATGGCCCGACAAACACCCTTGGGGTGTTTCAATTCTGGCAGTCGCGAGTTGCAGATTTGTATCTGAAGCATTTTTGGAGGGCTCTAAATTCCAGAGTTTTACAAACAGATTTCTGAAAATTCACACAAATAGTGTTTATTAGTGATGCTTTCAGAATCTAACATCAAAAATGTTCCACTTAAAATACTTTTTAAGATAAGTAAAATCAAAAGAAGTGATAAATTTGTAACATGCAGTCAAAAAAATTTGAGTTTTCAAATTGCTGCCAACAGTCAGTTTATTCATCATGAAGAATTTTGTTGCCTGATTTACACAATCTCATGGCTGGATCATTTACACAAGAAAACTGAAACCTTTTGGAGCAAAATCTTGGGTGCTATAGGTGTCTGAACTTTGCTCCAGACTCAACGACACTGAAATTTACCCTGGTTTTACCCGAAGTGTTCACCATGTTGACAGTTACACAGCTCTTAAATTTTTGTCACTTAAAGACACATACTTAGGCAAATTGTGCTAGAAAATTCAAGAGTTGTTCTCAATCCCTTATACTTTTAAACGAATTTTTTTTTAAATGCATCAATTTCTAATGATTCTGCAGTCCCAAAAGCTACTTTTTAAAAAAAATAATTTTTTTACGAACAAACATATAGAAAAAATAAAGATATTGTAAGGAAGTATGACTTAAGTGGAATCTAACAACATATAAATCAGTTTAGTAAAGCTTAAAGAAGTGTACCAAAATCATTTCCAAAGTTAGGCATGAAGCACAACTCTATCTTATTTAGGCTTTAACCTAATACACAGCCCTGTAGTAACTGCCAATGCTCATTGTTACATTTTATTACATCCTGGCAATTATAAAACTAATCACTGTTCACTTTGTACAACGGACCCAAGTACATTTGTCCAAACAATTTGATATGAAATTATGAAAAAAAAAAAAGTTGAATCAGATATTGTACCTACATTTACAAAGGGATGTAGACTTTCGTACAATGTACACTAAGTATATCAACAATTAGATATGCAAATGAATATTTATAATGGTGATTATTATGATCACATTATGTGTCTTAATTTGTAGTTGAGATTGGTGGCGGCCTTAAACTAAAATATCCTTTTTTAAAAATGTGAGCCAAATTAAAGTAACCACATACTTGTTCTGACCAAAAAACAACAATTTGATCATTGTGGTGCCAACTTATGAATGTTTGGCATGGCTTCCACTTCAAAAGCACACCTATTGCATTTATTCTACATCTTTCATCGAACATGTTTTTTTAAAATAGTGGGCCTTTTTAAAAATAGAAGGGATTGAGAACAACTCTTGAATTGTGAGGTATATCACCATTTCAACACAGTATTCACAACACAGTATTTACACAGTATTCACAGGGTGGGTATATTCACCATGTCTCCACCATTTCAACACAGTATTCCTGTCTGAACATTTTCCAGTGTCGTAAGGTGTTTTGAATTATAAGCAGTCGGTATGTTTTTGCTTCATGCACATAACCCTGGTTATTTATTTTTGTGTATGCAGAGCTACGACTTGCCTATACACCGCCCAAATAAAGGCTTGCGTAAGAAGAACGTGTTGCATGCTTGGAACAAGATCGCCAACAGGGTGGGTACTCGGCTGGTATATTGAAATCATAATGAAGCTGCATGTGTATGACACCTTCAAACCCATTGGCTGGAGAGCTGGCTTGATTCCATCCATAATAATTGCAAGGAGAAAATTATACGTCCACCATGTTGGTTTTCTGGTAAGCCTCAGATGTCTTTGGAAATCTCATTTTCACAATTTGAATTATCAGAGCTATATAACCATGATGTATTATATATGCACATCAGCGGTAGGCATGTTTTTGTTTCACATATGTAAGTTGGGATTTTTTTTTTTCGGGAGCAATCAAGGCAGCGATCTGGCCAATATACCCCCAAAATAAAGGGATGAACAATTTATATGATAAATGACAGTTTTTGTACATAATTTCAGTTTTCGTCCAAGATGTCAAGGATGAAAAGTGTGAAAATACAAAAGGGTTACTGGTCATCATCAACGAATGACAACTGCAGGTAACAATATTCCCGGAATTGCAATGCAGCCCAATGGCGAGTCCTTTCCATTTGTTTGGCAATGACCACAGGTCCCACACATTTGGCATGACAATAAATAAATAAAAACCAATGTCACCCCCAGGGTGACCAGTATCTTGCCAAAATGTGAACATGAGTGACTTATTTATTCGATTAAAGTTACTCAAAAAATAAGGGTTTCGTCGACATTGATGCTTGACCTTTATATTTTTGTACGGTTAATGGTATATCTCCAGGACCGTTGTACATGAAATATCAAGAGATTTTGATGAGAACTGAGGAAATAAAATTTTCATTAAAAATCCGTTTTTTCCGTCAAGACGTCATCAAATGAAGTCATAGCGTCAAACTTTTGACAGATCTGGAAAGCACTTATCAAGCGCTTTCATATGAGGTATTACTCGATATGGTATCTAAGATTTCAAAATTTGACCTTGGGGGTCAAAAACTTTCGACCTCCAGCGCTAACCATGAAGGTCAAGGCCGATCGCCACCAAAAATTAATCAGCTGAGCGCCAGACGATGAACTATATTCCCATGAAGTTTGAAGACGATTCGATCAAAATTACTCAAAAAATAAGGGTTTCGTCGACTCCCCTGATTTGCGACAAAGTGACTTTGACCTTAGACCTTGACCTTGACAATTTTATGCGCTGAAAGGGACCTTTATAGGACACTGATATGCGAAGTTACAAAAATTTCCAATGATAACTGTGCTCTGCAGAGTGATCGATTACGTGATTACAGACAAACAAACAAAAAAATAAAAATAAAAACAAACCAATGTCACCCGCAGGGTGACCCGTATCTTGCCAAAAGGTGACTACGTGTGACTTCTTTCAGGTCACACTGAGGTGAACAGAGCTGCTATCCACCAGGAGCGACTCCTTGAGGAATATCTGCCTACGAGAGATTCTGATGAGAATCGTTCAACAGAGTAACCATGAAAAATATGTGTTTGCCTCATAACGTCACCAAATGACGACATAATGTCTCAAGCTTGACATATCTAGAAAGCACTCATTGAGATGTTCAATTTGATGTGCTACACGATATGGTTCCTAAAACTTGAAAATTTGACCTTGGGGTCAAATATGTTTGACCTTCGGCGCTAACCATGAAGGTCAAGGCCAATCGCCACCAAAAATTAATCAGCTGAGCGCCAGACCATGAACTACATTCCCATGAAGTTTGAAGACGATCCAATCAAATATACTCAAAAAATAAGGGTTTCGTCGACTCCCATGTTTTGCGACAAAGTGACCTTGACCTTTGACCTTGACCTTCAAAATTTTATGCACTGAAAGGGACCTCTATAGGCCTCTGAAATGCGAAGTTACAAAAATTTCCAATGATAACTGTGCTCTGCAGAGTGATTTATACGTGATTACAGACCAAAAAAAAAAAACATATGAAGGTCAAGGCCAATTGCCATCAAAAATTAATCAGCTGAGCGCCAGACCATGAACTATATTCCCATGAAGTTTGAAGACGATCCGATCAAAATTACTCAAAAAATAAGGGTTTCGTCGACTCCCCTGATTTGCGACAAAGTGACCTTGACCTTGACCTTCAAAATTTTGTGCACTGAAAGGGACCTCTATAGGCTTCTGATATGCGAAGTTACAAAAATTTCCAATGATAACTGTGCTCTGCAGAATTTTTTATACGTGATTACAGACAAACAAAAAAAAAATAAAAAACATACAAGCTGACAAAAGGCCCAGTCACACCTTGACGTTTTAGCCAGCAATGGCAACGTATTAAAATGTATGTAAAACGCTGGCTTACGTTGAACTTTTGATGTTTTTTTTTAAAGATTCGGACGTATTCATAACGACTTGGTCTTATGCATAATGTATTAGTAATGGACACAGAATGTTTCGTTGTGTTATAGATAACTTATACCAACGAATGCTGAACCTGTTGTCGGCCTTCACAACCTATGCCCAACGAAAGTCTAACTTATGCATAACGCGCTGCACGCATCGCCGACGATGACGTGGCATAGGTTATGAAAAGGCTGCCGCACAACGATTCAAATCATAACCGCCGCAGAAATGGAAGTGTCAACTTCGCAGTCACACCTTGGCGATGTTGCTAGCGTATGCCGACCTCTGAAAAATGTGTCTAAAACGCTGGCGCACGTCGAATACGGTGTGGGTAAGTTTGGTATGCGTGAATAGAACGCTAAAATACGCTATCATACGTCGTAGTAAGTGGAGTACGTCTTGTAATTTTGAACATGTTGAAAATTTTACGACGTACTTATCGTATGACACACGCTCTGCATGCGATGGGAATAAGTTGTATGCACGATATACGATTGTTGACACACAGACACACGTTACTTGTAAGTTACTCATAAGTCGAAACATGTCAAGGTAATGGTTAGCATCAGTGTTCCAGACTCCCGGTTTTTTTTTTCTTCGGTATGACGGTGTTCAGTGTACAGTGCGGTTATGATTTAAATCGTTGAGCGGCAGCCTATTAATTATATTATAACCGCACTAGAAATCGAAGTGTCAAAATCACCATCATGCCGAAGGAAGGAAGAAAAAAAAAACCAAAAAAAAAACCAGGGAGTCTGGAACACTGACGCTAACCATTACCTTGATGTGTTTCGACTTCTGAGCACCTTACAAGTAACGTGTGTCTGTGTGTCACCGATCGCGTAACGTGAGTAAAACACGTAACTCATAGGTTAGAAATAAGTTTCGCGTACGCTAAACATTACCTCGACGTGTTTCGACTTATGAGTAACTCACAAGTAACGTGTGTCGACGTGTGTCAACGATCGCGTGACGTGCCTACAACTAATGGCCAGCTTTATGTGGAACGTGTGAGTCATACGCTGGCATAAGTCTTCAAATTTCAAGCATGGAAAATGTTTGTTTTTTTTTCAGTGTTTTTTTTTCAGCGTGCAGTGTTTTTCAGCGTGCTCTCAATGTTATCAAAACTTACCCATAACGTATTCGACGTGTACCAGCGTTTTAGACAAATTTTCCAAAAATCGGCATAAGCTGGCTAAAACGTCAAGGTGTGACTGGGCCTTAACATATCTTGCAAAAACTTCGTTTTGGCAAGATAAAAAATAAAAAAATAAGGTTGGTGGGGCAGTGAGGCAAAGGTTATGTACTTGTGTGGCAGATGGATATTACTGCTCACAGATCGTGCAGCTCCGACCGTTATGGGGCAGGAACTGTGCTTTACTGCTCTATCAAGAGAAGCCGTTGAACACGATATTAAGCCAACAAGGTTGACATGGTCACAGGTAAACAATTATGTGGTGCATGATTTTGAGGAGCTCCTAACAATGCCAAAACAATGGTTGGTGACTCCACTGTCCTTTACTTTTGACTTTAAAATCCTTGGTCTTTAACATAGTAGACTCAAGTGTGCGCTTATGAAGCTACCCAGGAAGGAAGCAAAATGGTGCGCATGCACTCAGGTCGTTTAATGCCATGATGCATTGATCAGGTCGGAAGGGCCTCGTTTCGATTATTAATGAATTCATTTATATACGCGGCATATGGTGCCACATTATCGATTGCATGTATCCTGACCAACAGGAAATGCATGCCACACATTAACCTGTCTGTGGTACACAAAACATTTCTGGGAGCAGCCAGGATATTTAAATTTCAAAAGGCTCTGCTGGCGAAACAATTTCATCAGCTCTGCCTATTTGGCATGAGCTTAGCAGAGTTGCAGCCTCCTACATTTCCATAAGATTGTATTGCAGCTAATGCCACGAAGAGAATTTAATATTTAAATAAACATTCACTGCAATATAAAATGGAAAATGAGGAAAGCACAACACCACAGTTCCAGAATGAATAATTTACATGTTAATATATGGAGAACATATCACAATGGTGAGATGGCATGATATGAGCTGAATGAGGAAGGAAAGAAATTCCAGAAATGAGCTTAAAAAAAAAAAAAGTGTCACTCTGAGAGGAAAACTGCAAAGGTAAGACCATTCCATCCATCCATCCCATCCATCCATCCATCCATCCCTCCATCAGGACCATACTCTGTGCAGAGCATTGGTGCTGCCTGAGCAGTCTCCTTGGCTATTGGGCACAATCCTGGACAGGTTGCCACTCCAACACAGGATACCAGCAATTTGGCACTCATTTTGCCAACCTCAGAAGGATGACAGGCAGAGTGAAATCCACCTGGTATTAATTCAACAGCTGAGCAGGATTTTAACTCAGGACCCTAGAATCCCAAGCCCACCACTCAAGCTATTAAGCCAACACCAGGCATACCATTCCATGAACCTCAATCACGTCGAGAAAAAAAAATATTTTTGAGCCTCAATCTTGTAGAAAACACCCAATTTACTTCAGCCAAAAGATTGATCCCAAAATAAAAGAGGGTAATTTAAGCCCCTTGACAAAAATAAATGGTAAAAACTTTTCATTTTGAAAGATTGAAAGACTTGCTGCAAGTTTTCAGTTAGTACGTAAAATTGCCTTTGCTATTCTACACGACTTCCACAACAGCATCATAAATCACAACAGTCGCCAAAAATGATCTTGCTTTTGATAATTGAGCAATGCAAAGAAGTCTTACAAACAATAAAATCAGTTACAAATTAAAGAAACTCTAATTACAGCGAAGTCGATGGCATGCCATCGCAAATCCCGATGCTTCCCTTGTAAAGCAAAGTTGAAAGATGGCATAAAGTTCCACCAGGATTGACCCAATATAAAAATTTTTAGTTCATTTTTTTTCCTGTTTTAACCCTTGCGACACTAAGTCCCCCATAACTACAAGTTAGGTGAATTCCTGCCAAACCGTTTGGGAGATAGCGTAATAGACAGACGGACAGAGCCGATTACGTCTCCCCATTTTTTTTCAAAAAGCGTAGGGTTAAGAGGAGTTAAGATTCACCAAGTGCTGTGGGGTATATAGTTGCGGACTTAGGGTCACAGAGGTCGAAACTAGAAAATAATGTTTAACTCTAAATTTGATATTGGGTCATTCCTGGTGGAACTTTTTCCCATCTTTCAACTTTGCTTTAGGTAGGAAGTGCGGGGATTTTTGATGGCACGCCATTGATTCTGCTCTAGTTATTGTTTTGTTATTGAAGCCGTTTTTACTGCATCAACTGCTGTTTGTCATGAATGTCCTGACTAAATGAGTCATTCCTTCAAAGTTTCCAATGCTTTTTTTGAGATCAATCTATTTGCCATGTCCCACTTGTGTGACAAGATTCATTTACAAAACGGTCAGTTTTGCCTTCCAATTTGTGCAAAACAAAACATGGCAAATCAGGCCAATCTGAATTTCCATTTTCATTTCAGAAAATATCTCTGCAAATGGACATGAAGATTATGTGCCATCTTGTCAGGCCCCGTCGTGTACCACTGCTTGCCATTGATTGGACAGAAAATGAACAAAATTGTAAAGGCATGAAAGGGTAATTGGACAAGACAGACTTTAGACTTGAGGATACTGCAAATATGCAGTATTTTTTAAAACCAAAACTTTATTTTTCATGAATCGTCAAAAACATGGATTCTGTATATAATACAGTACATATATATATATATACATACACGCACGCACGCACGCACGCACGCACACACTATTATACATATTGTGACAGTTGTGAGGCACCAACACAGGGTAAGGCTAGTTATGTGTCATGGTATTCTATTTAGCTCTTAAGAATAGGCTGTATTTATGTTGACAGATATGTGTTGTCAACTGTTCATTAGTTTAAGTGCATGTTCTTTTCTCTTTGCATTCTAGACTTGAGCCACTTCTCACATGCCACACATGGACAGTCCACGAGAGACCCAGATTCGAGCTCGCTCGCACGCAGCAGAAAGCGATTAACCGCCGAGAAGGTACTGGCACGTCGGAGCTCCCCTTTCCTAAAAGCTCCGTGGGTCGGCCAATGACGAGCTGTTGTTGTGGAAAGCGCAGCAGGTGGTGAACGCTGCAGGGAGGTTGGGGGTGGAGAAAAGTGTTATAAATATCTGACAGCACAGAAGGAGGTTCGTTTTTATTAGCGGAGTGTGTGCACGTGGGTGGTGTGGTGTCCGAGGCGCAGCGGAACATGGAGAGCGAGAGCATAGCAGTAACTCCGCTTTATTGCCCTTCCGGATGTACATCACAGCCACCCCTCGCGACCGAGTCATGATACACGAAAACCCAATCACGTGATACAACACAGGCGACTCTGTGCGTACACTTCAACATCCCGCTGAATATATTCACTTTACCAGAATGGGGTGTATGTCGCTTTATTTGCCATGTGAGCGTGGTTCATTTTATTATCTTTCTTGTTCACGTTGTTATTTCTCGCTTATTCTGGAACCTCGTTCTGTCTTTCTCTTTCCTTTTCTTCGCTTCATCTCGCTTCCTCAGCACCTTTCAATTACCTTTCACATCTCTCTCGTCTCCGCATACCCATGCACCCTTTCACCTCATGGCCCGATGCATCTTCGCTTCAAACGGGTTGCATCACCTCATTGTGTAGCTATATTTCACTCCTAACCTCGTCACTAGCTGTTCTCCCCTCATGAACAGCCACAGACCAACGTGTGCAGCCATCTGTACCATCAAGCGTTTAAACTATGGGAACGCAAGTGGAGTAGAGCAGGGAGCGTGAGGAAGTGAATCCAAGGACCATCAGGCCAGCCCATTTGGCATTGGCAAATTAGGTGTGTCGGGTGCATAAAAGACCCCAACTACCTTCCAAACCTCCACCTCTTCTTACCCCCTCCTCCAATCTTTCACTTCTTTGGGTGTCTGAATCCATTAAAGTGCTAAGTGATTGGCTAAGAATTCCGAGGGTGGGTATATGTCACATTAGAGGTAATGGGAAATACTTGCTTGCCTGCCATTGTGAATACAAGCTTGAAACCGTCTTGACTTATCCTGTCCTGCTTTAATCGCGACATAGCGTGCCTGAGGGCCATTGACCTGGGGTTGATTAACTTGTGATAGATGATGGTGTGCGGTACATAAGGCTGGTTTGCTTGGCCAAATAACATCCATTGCACAGCCACCAGCAGACATAGACACCCACCTGCTTTAATCATCTCACGGGTAGAGTAAACCAACCTTGCGCACAATGATCTGGGCAGAGGTTAGTGTTGTAAATGGCGTCCATGGTCTTTTTAGATGTCTCGTAAGCCATCGAAAGACAGGTATTATAAACCCTCCAGGCTGAAACCGAGTTCTCAGAGTTTTCTGAGACAAGTGAGGTCCACCACATTGGTGTCAGGGATGAGATTGAACCCGAGGTACGAACAGGTGCATCTCAAAGTAAACCAGAACTGCACTCAGTAGAGCGCATATCTCTGCCAGGCTGAACAGTTTACGTTATTAAATTCCACTGATAGGCTGGATCCGGATCTGTACCTACATCAAAATCGAATCAGATTGTTTTTGTCACCAAACTAACTCATCTACCTAGTTTGATCATAACTTGTCCACAACTTTAAGATATCATGCTATATATAATTTTTGGCCCCATCTCTCAATGGTGACGAATCAGTTAGAAAGTTTAAAAATCCTCGAATTTGGATCCAGATCTTCATCAAATTTGAATCAGTTCTGTTCCTTGTCATACTCCCAATGTGTCCACCAAGTCTTGTCCAAATCTGTAAACAACTTTTTGAGATGGCATGCAATATATAGTTTTTGGCTTGATCTCTTAATGGTGAAGAATCAATTAAAAATTATAGTAGCTGGATCTGGATCTGGATCTTCAACAAAATCTAATCAATTCGTCCTTGTCGCACACCCAACCTGCCTACCAAATTTCACCCGAATCAGTCTCCAAAGTTTTGAGATATCGTGCTATATATCGGTTTCGCCCTTTCTCTCAACGGTGAAGAATCACAATTCTAGTAGTCAGATCCAGATCTGGATCTTCACCAAAATCTAACCCGCTCGTCCTTGTCACACGCCAAACCTGTTCACAAAATTTCATCCGGATCCGTCCAGAACTTTTTGAGATATCCTGTGCACAGACAAACAAACAAACGAAAAGCACTCAAGTTATACCTGACACACACACACACACACACCAGCTTTGATAGGATGAGATATGCACGTGGCACTTAGTATCACGTGGCTGATACTAAGCGGGTCACTTTGACATGGACCAATTGGCAACTATGTTTAGTCAAATGATGGACAGGCAGGATAAGCTGAACAATGACATGAGGGCTATGAGCAATGAAACGAGGGTTGTTGCTGTGGGGCAGACAATGGCAGAAGAAAACTTGTAGAGCATGAGGATTAGCACGGAGGCAAAAATGGAGGTAAGACAGGCAGAGGTGAAGGATGGAGTGGAGAAGCTGGGGGCTGGACAAGCAGAGGCGAAGGCTGGGCTGGTGGACCATGGCAGGAAACTGGATGTGATATGGGCAGAGCTGGAAAAGGTGAAGGAGGATGTGGCAGGATTGTGGTACGAGAGGGCAGCCAGTGAGGCTAAGTTGATAAGTGCTAAGGAGCACATAGAGAGTTATGAGGGGTGGAGAACAAAGGGAGCATTTGAGAGGGTACAGGAGATAGCACCATGAAGGACAAGGAGTAAAACGGGACCACAGGGGATAGAGATAACTATAACAGAGCAGGAACTCGAGTTAAAATTAGAAAGTAGATTATGTGTACAGCCAGAAGAGAGCTTGAGACAATTAAAAGAGAGACCAGGAAAGAAACAGTGTGAGATATCATGGGCCAGGAAACTAGAAAAGCAAATAAAGTGTACAGAAAGGGAGGAGGTTGAGGCAAGTGTGGTGGAAAATGCATTGAGGGCATGCGTGATGCCACAGGTGAGTGTATCTGTGCAGAAGCAGCCGGCAGAGAAGGCCAATCCAGAGGTGGAGCCAGCATTTGCCATAAGCAGGTAGGTAGACAGCACACACAATAATTATGCAAATGAGAGAATGGGGTTTGCCAAGGGACTCTCCACAGGGATGTGTGCATGCCTATAATGTTTGGTTACATGTGTAAAGTGTGTGAATCCTTCATGTGCACTGGTTGCACTTGCACTCGGGCCGGCGGTATGGCTCAGGGTGGTGGAGACAGCATGGCTGCCTCACGAGCTGTGTGCTTTGGCATGTGGGGAGAGGACGTGTTGTGTGGTTTAAGCTGCTTGGCACGGGTGTGGGGATGTGGAAGAGGGTGATTGCATGGGTGAGGGTGAGCCGTT
Organism: Eptatretus burgeri; assembly: GCF_056783735.1. Classification (NCBI taxonomy): domain Eukaryota; kingdom Metazoa; phylum Chordata; class Myxini; order Myxiniformes; family Myxinidae; genus Eptatretus; species Eptatretus burgeri. The sequence continues at coordinate 51,640,747 of NC_140965.1, forward strand.
GGCTGCACTCGCAGCCACAGCACGAACGTGTGCAGCAGAAATCAAACAGCAATGCATGCATTGGCAATGCGTGTGCCTCGGTGCACATTGAGCGACCATTGTGGGAGATCAAAGCCACGTGCTCCGTGCATGCTGGCATGGGTGCATGCATATATGTGAGTGTGTAGAGTGAGGGAGTGATTGTAAAGTTCAACTAACAGTGCAAAGGCCTTACTTCCACTATAATTATCCCGTACCCCACACAAGTAACATTTGTTTTTACATTCAAAAAATTTTAAAGTGCAAAAACGTTTTCTTATTTTCTGTTTCCTAAAATAGACTCTACATCACACACATGATGGCAAAGCAAGTGCATCATTGGCAAGGATGTACGAGCTGAAAAATGAATTTAAAATGTTTCTTGCAGAATTAAAGCTGAAAAGGGAATGGACTGAACCTTTCAAAGATGAAAGCTGGATGATGAAGCTTGCCTCCTCAGCAGATTTGTTTTACGAGGTAAACAAGCTGAACTTGTCTCAAGGAATGATGGCTTCAATATTCAAGGCATTTTACAAAATCGATGTGTTCAAGTCAAAGCTAGCAGTTTGAAAAACACGAGCGAAACACGGATGTTTCTCTGTGTTCTCGAATCTGTTTAGCTTGTGTGAAGAGAAAGATGCCCAACCCTCATTATCGTTGGTAATCGAGGAACATCTGAGCAACATTTTTTCTGCCATTTGATCACTATTTCAGAACTGAGAATGACCAGAAGAAAGGCAATGGTTGGCTCATTGACCAATTCAAAGTAAGAATGACTTGACGCAGAAATCAGTTACAGACTGGAAGACAAAATCATCAAAAGGAAGACTGATTCTTCCCTAAAAATTAAATTTCAGAGTTGCCAGTCACTTTAATGCTTCTGGATCACCGTGACAAATGAATACCCGGAACTGTCAGTGCTTGCGATCAAAGTTCTTCGGCCATTTCCAACCACATATTTGTGAAAGGCGGGGGTTTTTCTGGAATGACCATTATCAAGACAAAGCAGCGAAACAGACTTCATGTGCATGACGATCTGTGGCATGCACTGACAAAAACAGAGTCTCGTATTGACAAACTTGTGAAAAAAATGCAAGATCAAGTTTCTCACTAAAAAATAAAAGTCAACAAACTTACTGTTGTGAAAATGCTTTTCTTTCTCCAAATATATGTATCGGTGTATTGATCGTTTACTTTTAATTGCTATTATCAAAAATATACCCATCAGAGATGGGAATCCCCCGCCATTAAAAAGTAATTGAAATCAGATAAGCGTTTTTCCATTTATTACAAAAAACATTTTTTTCAAGATGGCCACCCCAGTCGGCCATCTTGGATCCGGCAACACCCAAAATCAATAGCGTTCTTCCTTTTCAGTTGGTACATGTGTGAACCAAATTTTAAATCGATCTGGCGAACAGTTTATGAGTTATCGCACACACAGCTATAAATGTTGACGCCCAGCCAACCAGCCGGACGGACCGCCCCAGTTGGCCATCTTGATTCCGGCCACACCCAATATCAATAGGGTTCTTCCTTTTCAGGTGGTACATATATGACCCAAATTTCAAATTGATATGGCGAAAAAAATTTTTTCAAGATGGCCGCCCCAGTCGGCCATCTTGGATCCGGCCACGCCCAAAATCAATAGGGTTCTTCCTTTTCAGGTGGGACATGTGTGACCCAAATTTCAAATTGACATGGCGAACAGTTTATGAGTTATCGCACTCACAGCTATAAATGTTGACGCCCAGCCAGCCGGACGGACGACCCGGGTGACAACAATCTCCCCCTTCCGCCACACGGCGGGGGATAAAAACAGTTATAAAATGCTTTCTTTATATGTTACATGAACAAAATGGTACCCATGTCAGACCACCTGCGGTGGGCAATATGTTGCAGCATGTTCTTGAAAATGAACTAGATGATTTTTGTAATACATATATATATTGTTGTGGTTGACGAAATTCGCAAACCACCATTCAGGTCCCGTAGGTGAGATATCTCTGTAAGTATGTGTAGTTAGGCCTAAACCCGTTGTTTAGAGGGAATAAATGTTACTCATTCGGGCTGCGACCCTTTTAGATAGCCGTTTTTCTTTTACTATCTTTATTTTGGACCAGCCGCCATTACTACCACCACAACCACCACCAACCACGTCTCAACAGCCATCACACAACAACCACCAACCGCAACGCCGCTTCACAACAACAACAACGCCAACAGCCACGACCTTTACCGTCACAACCATCGCATCACCGCCATTCCCGCGCCGCTTGTGGGCACCGATACTGGACTCGTACAGGGCGCGCACCGAGCAGCGGGTGCAAAAACACCAGCCTTTCCGAGAAATCGGATCAAGAATGATTCACGCCCACTTCTGTTCCGTCCTATCAGCGAGCGTGGGGCGATTTGGCCCCGCCTCCAGGCGCGTCTGAGTATAATCGCTATATGCAGATTCGCGGATCAAGAGTGATTCACGCCCACTTTTCCTCTGTCCAATGGGGAGCGTGGCTCCGCCCCCGAGCCGTTCCTGATCCAAAAATCTGCATATGATTTCTCCTGTCGGACTATAAAGTGCCGAGCGCGGAGCGAATCGAGGCAGTTGGACGGAGTTGAGAAGAGGGGAGAGTTGGAGAGTTGTGGCGGCGGCGAAGGCAGTCGAGAGAGTGTCTGTCGGGGTCCGGAGAGGCTGGAAAAGCCAAGAATCTTTGTGGAGGTCGGCGCTCGTGTCAGAGTCGGGGAGCTGCGGAGAGGGGAGGCCGGTAACGCGACCGAGGTCGTGGTGGAATCGCTCGTCGCGGGACCCAAGCCAGCGAGATATCCTCATTCCCCCGAGCATCAACAACCCCCCTCCTGTTTCCCCCCGCGCTGAGATAGTGTGAGAAGGGGGCCCCGTTCCCACCCCATTCCAGGCAGTGACAGTGAGGCCCGCGGAGTCGGGGCGCCGCCGCCATCTTGCGGCTCATCACCAGACCGGTAGGCTCGACGCGGTCTTGGACCCAGGCCCGTCTGCCCCCCTCATTGTTAAGGGTGGCCCCTTCCTTTTTCTTTTGCTTTGAGTATATGTGTTGTCGGCGCTGTCTGTGAAGTAAAACTGTATAAGTGTTGCCGTGTGCTCGGTAGTCGGTAGTAGATCTGCAGTGTTTTTCTTTTGTTGCATTTGCTTTTTGTGCAGAATTGTTGTGTTTCTTTAGTTACTTTTACATTTGCTTTTGGTGCATAATTGTATATGTGTGCTTTCCGTTTGCCGCGGAATAAATGTGCTTTATGTTGAACTGTTTTTCCCGTTTCGCTTCGTCTTTTCTTTTATTGAATCTCCATCGTACTTCACGTAAAGGGTTGGTCGTGGGCTAAATACGCCCAATAATTAATCGAACCGTCGAGGTTGACGATAACACCGCTCGGTTATCCCGATAGTACGGAACGGGTCGCTTAAAGTGGCCCGTGTCCGAAGTCGACCTGCGGCGAGGTGCGATCGCCCGGTCTACCCTCCGTGTGGGTACTTAGGTAGGTCGAATTTGGCGAGCAACCCTATCCCACGCGGGGGGCCGATTGGCACGATCGTGGTGAGGCCGAAAGGCCCACCCGTGACTAGTTCCCGGCGTTAGTCCGAGAGGGTCACGACGGGATTGTCCGTCCGGTGGGCGACGTGCCGTGATTCGAGTTACGTGGCCGCTCGCACGCCGGCGGGCGTGAAACCGCAACAATATATATATATATATATATATATATATATATATATATATATATATATATATATATATATATATATATATATATATATATATATATATATATATATATATATATATTGTTGCGAATTCGCGCCGCCGGCGTGCGAACGGCCACGCAACTCGAATCGCGGCACGTCGTCAACCGGACGGACAATTCAGTCGTGACCTTCTCGGAAAAACGCCGGGAGCCAGTCACGGGTGCGTCTTTCGACCTCACCACAATCATGCCAATCAGCCACCCACGTAGGATAGGGTTGTTCGCCAAACTCGACCAACCTAAGTACCTACGTGGATGGTTAATTGGGTGATCAGACTACGCCACAGGCCGACTCCGGACACCAACCGCTTCGTTCCGTATTACAGGGATAACAGAGCGGAGTTATCGTTGGCCTTGATGGTTCCGATTAATTACCGGGCGTTTTAAACCCACTACGAATCTCTTACGCGATGCAGGATGGAGAGTCAATAAAAAGGAAGGAGACGAAGCAGAGCGGGAACAGTTCAACAAGCAAGCATTTTATTTACACACATAGACACAAAGCAAGCACGTATCCACAGTCATACAATTATCCAACAAAAGCAAATGCAGAGTTAAAACCGAATAAGACCGACACACGGCAACACTTACGCAGTTCTACCTTACGGAGGGCACCACCACAAGCATTTACACAAAAAGCAAAGGAAAAAGAAAAGAAGTCACGACTTCCCTTTTTGTGGCTGGTGAGTCCCTTTCCCACGACCATCAGCGTGGTCGCGCCTGGCCCCGACCTCTTGCGGCCGGCGAACCCTCTCCGGCACTCCTCGTCCGGACGCGCAGGTCCACCTCACAACCGGCGCTGCCGCGTCTCCCGTCCGTGCCTTCGTTGACAGGCCACTCGCCAAGCCACGAGCGCAGGACCTCTTCCCCCGACAAGAAGCCTCGAAGACTCTCTAACTTAGGAGACAGGAAGCCTCGAAGACCAGACTCCTTTCAAGGTCCGTGCTGTCCGCCTTTTGTAGCGCGGGGCTCCGCCCTTCGCCCCGCCCCATTTCTGGCTCCACCTCCCTTGTGGAAGCTTCCCAAAAAGGGGCGTGCCCTCTCGCTCCCCCTTCCCCGCACCGTGTGGGGGACGAGGAAAGTCAGTTTTTGGCTTGGGGCCAGGGTATCCCACAAAAAGAGGTCC
>NC_140965.1:51650664-51705664 GCF_056783735.1 Eptatretus burgeri
TTCTAAAACACTGGCACATGTTGAATACGTTATGGGTAAGTTTTGATAACATTGAGAGCACGCTGAAAAACACTGCCATACGTCGTTGTACGTTGGCTTTAAACGTTGTACTTTTTGGTTGTCCTCAAATTTTTTCATGCTTGAAATTTCACGATGTATGCCGGCGTATGACTCACACGTTCCGCTATGCTGGCCACAAGTTGTATGCACGGTCTGCGATCATTGACAGACGTCAACACATGCTATTTGTAAGTTAATCATAAGTTGAGACACGCCGAGGTAATGTTTAGCGTACTCGAAACTTATTTCTAACCTATGATTAACATGTTGTTGGCACGTTACGTGATCGTTGCCACACAGACAGACGTTACTTTTAAGTTACTCATAGGCTGAAAGACGTCGGTATAATGCTTTAGCATGCCTGAAACTTATTTATAACCTATCAGCGACAAGTTGCCAACACGCTACGCGATTGTTGACACACTTCGACACTCCTTGCTTGAAAGTTACTTATACGTCGAATCATGCCGAGTTATTGTTTTGGGCAAAAGAGGCTTTTATCAAACCTATGAGTGACGTGCTTTGCACCTGTGTGTAACGCACCTCCGGCGCATACTGGCGTATGTGGACGTATTTGACGTTTACCGGACGACTACAGAACTTAACGAATGAGTTCCGAACCTACAGATACCAGATAATGATGTAATGGCAGCGATTAGGGGAATTGGTAAATAAAAAGGGGTTTCACAGGAGGAACCCGTCAGTGTTGCAGACTACATAGCGAGTACATGTCCATGACATTACGAGAGATGGAGTATCCGGCAACGATGACACTACGATACCTACCTGTCCTCCAACATCAGCATACCCTCATCGATTTGGCACTGCACCAGTTGCGTGCCAATAGAACCGAGAAAAGAAGACGTGAACGGAGGAGAAGGCACTGGGTGACACCATGAATCGGGAGGCGACGGCATTTTGGTTTGTATAACCAGCTCATGGTGGAACTCCGTAAGGAGGACCATTCAGCCTTCACCAACTTTCTCCGCATGACCCCAGCGATGTTCGACGAGCTGCTGGCCAGAGTGGGTCCACGGATAACAAAGCGGCACACCTTCTTCAGGGCTCCGCTTGAGCCTGGCATGAGGCCGGCACTGACTTTGCGTCACCTTGCTATGGAAGCAAGTATCACTCGATGAAGTTCGGATGGCGGGTCCCTCATAACACCCTGTCCCGAGTGGTAAGAGACGTCTGTCAAGCTATTGTTGACGAATATGTGGATGAGGTGCTTGTTTTCCCAACAACTCCTGACGGTTGGCGCGTCATAGCCGACAAGTTCTACAAACGATGGAACTTCCCCCATACATGTGGGGCACTTGATGGGAAGCACGTGGCCTGCCGCTGTCCTCCAAGGAGTGGATCACTTTTCTACAATTATAAAGGATTCTACTCCATTGTTGTTCTGGCGCTTGTAGATGCTGACTACAAGTTCATTTGGGCAGATGTCGGCGGTGTCGGATCCGCATCAGTTGCACAAATTTACAATGACTCTGAGTTGAAGGAATGCGTGGAAGACGGTACCCTTGACTTCCCTGACCCTGAGCCTCTTCCAGACGACAACAAGGACGTACCGTACTTCTTCGTCGGCGACGATGTGTTTTCCTTAAGAACAACCATGATGAAGTCATGCAGCTTCCGGGGTATGAATAATGACCAGCGCATCTGAAACTACAGGCTTAGCCGAGCAAGGAGGGTGGCAGAAAATGCATTCGGCATTTTGATGAACAGATTCCAGGTTCTGCTTAGTGCAATGCAGCATCAACCCTCCAATGTGCAGGTCATTGTGAAAGCATGCTTGATCTTGCACAACCTCTTGCGGACAAGGTAATTCATGTTTACATAGCATATGTTATACAGAATAGAATGCAATAGAACTTTTAGCGTATCCTTCGAAAAAATGTTCTATTCTGACTTACCTTCGATGTTATATGTATCATTATATTATTTGTTATTGTACAGCGCATTTGAATACGTGTTTTTATAAAAGGTGCGCTTTATAAGTAAATAAAATATAATTTGAATCCAAGGTACCCCAGACTACAGAACCCGCAGCTTGAATGGGAAGACAATGGGAAATGCGACGTTGTTCCAGGAGCATGGCGAGAGGGACGCCACTTGGAGGATACGCAGACAGCTACTGGTAACAACACTGCCTCCAAGGATGGGAAAAAACAGAGGAATCTCCTAAAGCACTGGGTCAACCTCCCAGCTAGCACAATTCCATGGCAACAAAAAATGCTATAGATGTGTTAATGCAAAAGTTCATGCAATAAAGAGCCACAGAGGATTTAACATTCCTCTGGAAATGAACATCGTTTCTGTTATTTATTACAAAGGACAAATACATAAGGGAAGACACCATAATGTATTGGCTGCTCTTCCAGCACCCTTTTTCGGGGAATTTCCATGACTGCCTTTCCCAAATCCTTTGTCAAGCTAAACAGCTAAACCACTGGAAGGATTCCTATGAAATTTGTTACGTATGCCCAATATATGTGTGAATCGTGTTCTTTCCAATAAACCACCACGGGTCCTATCAACGTCTTGCCAACGGCCCCTTAAATTTTTCCGAAAAAAAAAAAAGATTCTGTGCGCAATCTATCTATGTCCCTTCGTGCCAATTTATAGCCTTAACCCCCAAAAGGGCTAGGAGGATATAGGTTATGGCCCAGTACATTTCTAACAATTCAGAATTGCTAAATTGTTAATATGTTGAAGAAAAACATTTTGCTGTTCATGGCACTTGGGTGAATGGTGTGCAATGTTGTTCTTTTGTGCACAAAATTTAATGGTTGCTCTGCACACCTCCATTGCTTTGGAACAGCTCAAATACTTTATCGAAAAACGTATAGTTATTGTGAACTGTGCAAAATAAAAAACACCTCCAGAAGTGGAGTTTGAGTGATTTAGCACGTTCAATAGAAACGATTAAAATTTCCGAGCGCCAGCGTCAAAAAACAAAGGCGAGTGACAGCAATTTAAATCGTTCATTGTAAACAATGAAAATAGCTGAGTGGTACCGTTTAAAAGTCGTTGAGTGTAAAAAAAAATCCAATTGTTGAGCGCAAGCGTCTACTTTCAATAGTGGAGATGCACCCATTTAAATCGTTGAGTGGCAGCCTATGAATAGCAAACCCCACGTCACCGGCAAAGATAAACTGCCGCACGATATGGATAAGTTAGGCTATCATTGGGCATAGTTTGTGAACGCCGGCTACACGATAATTATTCGTTGGTATACCGTATCTATAAGTTATCGAAGCGCTCTATGCACATTATTAGTTCATTGTGCATTTCTTCAACCCGTTATGAATAGACCTAAATCGTAAAAACAAGCCACAGCTCATTGTTGAAGAAGCCCCATAAAAAATTAGCCGCGAAGAACTTCGAACAATGGTGCAAAGATGTCTCTGATCCATGGACACGTGGACACAAGGAGGATCCATCATAACCCACACCCTCCCCCCTCACACTCACCTATTACTGCCAACATGAACAAACTACGACTAATACTAATACTGATACTGATACTGCTGACATGGACATCGACTCAAAAAGGACTCGAAAACACTGTTGGGTTCCCCTTTTATGAACACCATTTTTATATACCATTCCCAAAATCGCTGGGAACACGTCTTTATTTGGCAGTTGTAAGTTAGAAACACGTTCATTTATTTTTTTGTCGACCGGAAGACGTCATTGGAATACGTCTACATACGTCAATGTGTGTTGGGACTACGTAAAGAATTGGTTCAGAGCACGTCAAACATAAGTTAGAAATAAGTTTCGCGTAAAAAAGACATTACCGCGACGTGTTTCGACTTATGAGCAGCTTACAAGTAGCCTTTGTGGACGTGTGTAAGCGTCCACATATCGTGTGTACAACTTATCCCCATTGCATGCGGAGCGTGTGTCATACGCCAAGTACGTCGTAAAATTTTGAACATGTTTAAAATTTCTTGACGTACTCTAATTACTACGACGTATGATAGCGTACTTTAGCGTTCTACTCACGTATACCAAACTTACTCAAACCGTATTTGACGTGCCCCAACGTTTTAGACACATTTTTCTTAGGTCGGCATATGCTGGCAAGATCGCCAAGATGTGACTGCGATGTTGACACTTCCATTTCTAAGGCAGTTATGATTCGAATCGTTGTGAGTCAGCCTTTTAATAGGCTACGCCACAACATCGTCGGCGATGCGTGCAACGCGCTATGCCTAAGTTAGACTATCGTTGGGCATAGGTTGTGTAGGCCGACAACAGTTTCAGCATTCGTTGGTATAAGTTAGCTAGAACACAAAGAAACGTTCTGTGTCCGTTACTAATGCGTTATACACAAGACCTAGTCGCTATGAATAAGTCCGAATCTTAAAAAAAAAAAATCATCAAAAGTTCAACGTAAGCCAGCGTTTTACATAAATTTTAATACGTTGCCATCGCTGGCTAAAACGTCAAGGTGTGACTGGGCCTTAATAGCCAAGGAGACTGCTTAGACAGCACCAACACTCTGCACAGAGTATGGTCCCAATGGACGGATATACATGTACATATTGTTACGGCCACGGGTACCGAGCATATTATGAGGAGGTTAATCCCCGTTTCTCCTCGGAAGAGCCCAACCTAGGGCCACCACTCACAATTAACTTTGTGGTAGGTGGGTTGCTTTACAACCATGAACGCCAATCGGTTAACCACAAGTTCCAGTGTCCACCATCTAATTTTGCCGTTTAACTAGAGGTCACGTGGCTTCCTGAACAGAGAGCATGCCCTCGGCAAAGCACCAATCTTATCTTGATTATATCTTAATTAGGATGGCCGGGCATTTACCGCTGGTGCGTACCGACTATGACAGGTTAATTTGTTTGGTAATTACCTCCCAGTCTATCTAGGTTCAGACAATGCTGGATCAATGGAAGGAAAGAACAAGCATGAACAGGTTGAAACATCAACAATGAATTTAATAAAAAGGAAAAAAAAATAAAGAAACAGAAGAACTTTGTATTTCTTTGTGGTGAAAATATGTGAATTCAAATCAATCAAAATAATCTCAAGCAAATGAAGAATTAATCAGGCATTGATAGAAAAACAGAAAAAGAGCAGATGTTTATCACTATGCCTGACTTAACAATTGAACACGAGACAAGGGTACCCAGCAGATCATTCAGGTGGGAGAGAAATCTGGTCTCGGCGTACCAAGGTCGAAGTCGTCGTGCATCAAATAAAATGTCCCGAAATGTGTGAGCATGCCTTGGTCTGTTGCCTGCGCCCTGCCTTGCCGTACACCCACCCACAAACAGGCTCGAACACCAATCGATGTCAAGTCATCACCTTCAGGAACCAGGGACGCCAAGTATCAAGTACGCTAATAGCAGGTCTCGAGCAGAACCAGCAGGAATGGTCCAACCGTCACCCATCGGGAGCCAAACGTCGATGGAAAAAGGTGGACGTCAACGTCGGTGAAAGAGTTGGGTGTCGAACGTCAATTAAAGATTGGTTGGTGAGGTAAATGAGCCGTATTTGACCGTCAGAATCACTGCTCAGGAAAAGCCCGTGGTGTGCATAATCAAATGTCCTGTAAATCCAAGGTGTAAATAAATTGTCCACCTCCAAGTCAATGTGTCCTGATGGAAAGGGGGTAGACGAGCCACCGTTAGGCTAACGTCGATCTCACGTGAATTAATATGTCGTTAGTAAAGATAAAAAAAAGGCCATCCCATAAGAAAGGGAATCTATTCGATACCATTCTCAATGCATCAAAGTTAGAATCCCACCAGACATGGGGATTGGGCTATCCTGGATATGCATGGAGAGAAATAACTGTCTGGGGATCTAAATGTTTGTATGCATTCGTCGGATCAGATTCTGAAATTGATAACAATATACACACACACACACACACACACACACACACACACACACACACACACACACACACACACACACACACACACACACACACACACACACACACACACACACACACACACACACACACACACACACACACACACACAGTGCCTTCAGAAAGTATTCACATGCCTCAACTATTGTCACAGCCTCTCACAGTTGTGTTACAGCCTGAATTGAAAATAGATTGAATTTAATTTTTTTGTCACTGATCTACACAAAATACCCCATTTTGACAAAGTGACAACATATTTTCGAGTTTTTTGACAAATGAATTAAAAATGAAAAGCTGAAATGTCTTGCGTCAATAAGTATTGTGACGTCCACGGGACTTGAACAGTCCCGCCAACTTAGAATGAGCCGAAACGATTGAGGCGGTTTATTTATTTATAACCCAAACATGGCAGTTCTAATTGCTCTACCGCAAACGGGACGAGGAAGGTGGCACGAGTCACTTTTCACTGAGTTGATGATGTTTATTTGTTTTTACTATTAACCAGAAATAACAAGACTCGGCAAGAAAAGGGATCCGGGGCGATTCGACGGGATGGTGTGGGATCGGGCGTGGGGAAAACACAGACAATTCCAATGAATATACAGATCTCAAACCCTCTAAGTCGCCAAGTACACACACACACACACACACACACACACACACACACACACACACACACACACACACACACACACACACACACACACACACACACACACACACACATACACACACACACACACACACAAACACAAACGTAGCTATTTCTGGTGGTCAGGCTGGACCGTGGTGTGGACGCAACTGTCCCTGGATCGGCGTCGGACGAGCTGGCCTTGCTCTCGTCAGGGGGGCAGGAGAAACCGTGGTGCTGTCGACCTCCTGGTCTTGGCCCAAGTCCGCTCACAGCCGCCAGGGAACCAGTTCTGGCGCCAAGTTGCGAGCAGGAGAGGGAGGCAGGTCCGCCCGCCGTTCGACCCCGTACTCCGAGTCAGCAGAACCCCAGAGCCAACCAAGGTGAGGCACGAGGCTCAGCAAGGCTCCAAGATACGATGAAGAATGTTATGATGATGATATGCTAGGTGGTCATATTTTGGACCATTAGTTGTGTGTTAATCAGCTGTCGGGATTCTAACCTTGCTTGTAATTGTGTATTATTCAAACCTTGCTTTAAAATGTTGCTTTAAATGTATCATGCTGTTTTCACTATGTCTTTGATAACCCTTTATGGCTCTGCAGCTGCACAACAGCATGTCCTTGGGAAAACTGTGTATGCTGATATCCCACACATTCCTGTTCTTAGTCATCACCAGAGTTTCGCCTTTGCTATCAGCAGGTGCCAGTGTAGGGGTGTAGGAGTCTTAGAAAGTTATTAGTTTGCAAGATGAAATGTTGGGTTGCGAATCTGAGGATTGACTGATTCAACTTCCCTGAGGGCCCCTAGGGAGGGGGGAAAGAAGCCCACTGCCGCATTTATTTCTTTATCCCTTAGCACACACTTATAGTCCACACCCAGTTTTGCTTTTGTGTGATTATATATACAACTGTTTTGAAGTAAGAATCTCAATGTGGTCCGGGGGCACCTGACTGAAGGGCCTTTGGGCTGCATTCCGCATGCGTAGTGCCATCTTCTGAAATAAATCGTATCATTCGAGAACCCTCATTCGACTCTGTCATTACTCGGCCGAGTGAAGAGTCATAACAATTGGCGACGATGATGGGATGTGACTGATGCTGGCGGTGTGGACGGCGGGACTCCACTTGGTGTACAGCGATCGCAAGGGTTCAGCTAAAGGTACGTGGAAATTGCACGTATAGGGCACCTAAGACAGGGAGCCCTAGTTAGGTGAAAACTGTACACTTGGTGGGCAGTGCCCCGCTGGACGCAGCTCCAGGATCTGCTCGGATCAAGAACTGTAACGGTAAAACATATGAGGTGATTCGAATGCGGTTTGTTTGAAGGGCACAAAGAGGGCTGGCAGGCCGTATGTTAGAACCGGTAAGGGTCGAGGATAAAGGTATCCGTGTGAAATAAGGAGGAAACAGGTTGCAATCCTGTACCATAGAGAGGGAAGGTTAGAGGCCTTCATTGGGTTTGAGGCTATTAGGCGGCGGGTCGAAAGGGATCTCGGTCCCGGTGTAAAAGGAGAAACGATTTACAGCTATTAGGCGGCTGATTGAAAGGGATTTCGGTCCCGGCGTAAAAGGAGAAACGATTTACAGCTATTAGGCGGTTGGTAAGATAAGAACAAAAGATGGGGAATAACTCTGCAAAGAACATAGAGTTACCCAAAGGAACAACACTTAAAGTTATCGGTGAAAGTGGAAAACACTGGAGAGCGTTTGCAGCGTGGCTAACGGAGTCACAAAGTGAGACAGGACGTAAGCGATTCGATTCAGAGGGAATCTTGAACCAACGGGAAAAGAACACAAGGTTAATGAGCCAGGAGAAGGGCTGTTTGTAGAAGTTACCTGTTTGGATGTATTTGTGAATACAATGTGGTGGGGAAGGTTGAGTTTTGTGTTAGACGTAAGTTGAGTGTTCCAACCTGGAACTTGTATGTGTGGAACAACTTGTATGTTTGTATGGAGATAATGATTGGTCGTCATCGTTAATGCGAAGACTTTGGACGAGGTGAATTGCGCACACCAAATCCGGAGGAAGGACGATGATGACCGATTCTGCACGTGTTGTTAATTCAGTGATGGGCAAATGTCATTGAGAGAGTGTGTGTGTGTGTGTGTGTGTGTGTGTATGTGTGTGTGTGTGTGTGTGTGTGTGTGTGTGTGTGTGTGTGTGTGTGTATGTGTGTGTGTGTGTGAGTGTGTGTGTGTGTGTGTGTGTGTGTGTGTGTGTGTGTGTGTGTGTGTGTGTGTGTGTGTGTGTGTGAACTGGATGGGCAATTGAATAATTAAAACCACTTCAGCAGACAGTTTGTCAAATGGGATGTCAAATGGACCAACGTTCGGGTTTTCTCATGGTCCGATAAACTCTGTATGCTGTTTTGGCTTTGAACACTGTACGTGATAAATGGATGGTCTCCACGGAGCATCATTTCGATTTCAAATTCAAATTCAGTTCTGTTTCCACTTTGCATGTTTCGTAAGGCTGATCGACGTTACGGGTTCGTTTTAACGTCAGTTTCAATTCTGATTCATTGTTGGGGCCATTAAGCATGTTTTATACTTGATTTTCGTAAATCTGGGAAAAAAAAAACTTATTTTATGGGGTTTTGCGAGTCACGTGACGTGCCATAGGATTTAACAGGCGCGACGAAAGCACGAAATCGTCCCGTCGAAGGACAGCTTATCGTGAGGGTTTACGAGATGGATTAGCACATTTTACAAGATGGGGACGCCCTTCTTAGGATTCTGTAAAAATTCCGATTTAAAACGAACGTATTTGAGATGTCGTCAAATATTTGTTACGTGAGTTTGATCGTAAAAACCAACGCGCTGATAAGACGTATTGCTCATGTGAGTGCGTGATGACGTAATCACGCATGGGCCCAGCGCGCTTTGTCAAACTTGAAAGTGCAATTAACACCCTGCTGTGAACGTGCCTGCTTGTCGGAGCAATGTACGAGAATTTCTCGAGGCGGCTGATTTTGAATATGGTGGACAAACTAGATTTTAAAGAGATAGCTTTGTGGTAAAATTAATTAATAAGGACATTGACGTTTCAAAGGATCGCTCGATTTTGTGTTTCGAGGCGAGTGCACGCGCTATCGGTACGTAGAAGCGACAATACTTTGAAACAAGGCTGTGATATATGTTTGTTCCGGTTGTTGTTGTTGTTGTTGTTGATTGGGCTTCGTGACCGGAAGAGGAAAAGAGAAAAAAAAAATAGACGCGGAAGAGGCGCAGGACCGAGGGATTTAGGATGGATGGAAAGGGGATTTAAATGCTTTGAACAAGGAACGGATTTTATTTAAAGTGGGTTTATCTTTTTAGCCGCATCTCGCGTAGTGAACGCCGGCTCTAAGAGAGTTCCGCGTTGTTCTTATTATTATTATTATTATTCTGGTAAAGACAAAACCTTAAGGACGTGGCTCTTGGACACATTTGTCCTTGTTTACATGTCAGACATCCACGAACAAGGACGTTTGGTAGGCTACGCACTTATCAGGATGGCGGTGTTTTTGGGGAAAATTACGGGCGGAGCTTGTGCTGTTTGAACACGCAGCCATCGTGGGCCTTGACGAGGGAGCGTTTCGATTCTCTGCCTGTCGGGGTCGAGATGTTTGTCTGGAAGCGGACAGAAAAGCATGTCTGTTGTCTTTATATGAGCCTCTATCTGTCAGGATAAATTCATTGGATTTGGGAAGTATAAGCGGAATTAAAGGGATGTAGAGGAATGGTTGCTTAGCAACGACATCGATCTGGAAGGAATGGAATTGGCTTTGCACTGCACTCACTGTCGACTACGATGAAACAGGGCAGGATTATGAATACGTGGCCAAAGCACATAGAGATTACACCATCAAACGCTCTCTGATGACAACCAACCGATGGATCGGGAAGGAAGGAGCGGCGGTGGAGGTGAAACAAGCCGCCAGAGAGCGCGAACTAATGAAGCACAGAGAAGGACTAACACCGCACATCTCAATGGCAGTTAGTAACAGACAAAGTGCAGGGGAGTTAGGAAGAATGGTGAACAGATTGAGATGCGCCCCAGAACCACAAGATGGGGCAACGAACACCAGAACACTTTACTGGCCGTCAGACAAGGAGATGGATGGAAGGTATGCTTGCCTGATCAAAATCTACAGTAGTGTACAGTAAGGTCTCTGGCCTTCACATCCACTCACCACGCACCCAGAGCAACTTCCAGTCCTGCAAGCTCTAGTCATGGTGGGAGCCTCATACGGAGGTATCATTTAAAAATAATCTTTTACACAAATACTTGTCATTATGTTGCAGTTGACTGCAGTGTTCAGTGCAGTGGCATGCTGTAAACCTTGTAGTAACGGAGACAGTGACAGAACCTTTGACGACACAACATGCAACTCCTGGTACTGACACTACTCCTTTGTGGGGGGGACCTATCACTAGGCAACACACTCAAGCCAAAGAAACCGTATACACCTCCGTGGCAAAGGGGGACACGGAAATGAACCAGTACCAACCCCACAGCGACATAGGAGGGGAGCGGCTGGAGAAAGAATGGAAGCAGGTGAATACGCAAGGTTGGGGAAAACATACAACCAAGAACTAGATAAGGTAAAGATATTTTCAAAGGAACCTGGCAAGACCGCACCACTCATTTCCAGAGGGCTGACAACCATCCAGCCACAGCAGCTCATAGAACTGTCTTGCGTCCAAGCCGAGGGAACTTATGATTTGATAGAACGAAACGAGGAAATAAAATCGATTCGATGGTCTTATGCTATGACAAAACCTGTTGGGAGGGGGGGACGTCAGAAAATGCAGAAAAGACAGAAGTGGCTTGGCAGAACAAAACTCAAGACAAAACCCAGTGGGGGCATTTTGCACAAATAGGATTCATATGGGGTCAACACGCATCTCTAATTACCCAAGTTCCATGGGCCCCTAAAGAACCCTTTTGGAGTATAGTTGTGAAATCTTGTGAAAATACAGTAACCTCCCGGAGAAGAACACATTTCACTTATAGGTGTTTTCACCTATACGGCTTGAAGCTCTCACTAGCAATCGAGTGGAACGCAAGGAGGGTTACGCAGGGTGGAGATCTATATTTCATGACTGGGGAGACTGGTTACTGTGCCTGGTAGGGGCAGCAATCCTAATCATCATGGGAATCATTTTTGGAGTATTTCTGATCAAACGTCTCATTTCCATTCGTCGAAAGAAATGCTGTGAAGCCTCACCCCTCACCCAGGCCATCATAATAATTAACAGCGAACTCATGGAGGAAGACCCCGAGGACCTCTGTATGGGGCCACAACCAGACCCGACCCCCACCGGCTGAGGAGCCAACAAGGTGTTCTGGCGGAGGGCGCCCTGGGGAAGACTCTTCCAGGTATTACTGATTACTCAACGAACTTTCAAGTGAAAAGGTAAGCCAAACATGGACTCACGCATCTCACTACACACGAAGATACAGGAAGTTGTAACAAGAAAGAAAGGAAATCTACAAGTAAAATGCTGATGGAGGTTTATGATAGATGTGGCAGTGTTTTGACTAGCATATGCATAATCGTGGAAAATGGACAATACCAGATAGTGAAGGCATGTATGGAAAATACTTGTATGACCCTTATATGTAAATATGCATCTCATGAGACTCTTTTGTCTTCTAGCGCAAGTTGAGAAAGGAGCTTACACCATGCCTTGAGCGCTCACAGTGCTGCTCACCCATTATTACATTTGCATATTGTAAATATTATTGTTGTAATTAGTGTTGAGTATAATTGCCTAAATAATAATGTTGCTGTTAATATTGTATAGACTTGTAGTGCCTTTAATATTGTGTGGACTTAACATCAAATTTGTATATGACAACTTAATGGGAGACTTGTGGCAGTGGGCAAGACAAAAGGCAACAGAAGCTAACCTGAACCACCGGCAGTTGGGGACTTCTCATTTGGGGAATGTTGATGGCTATCCACGGCATTCGCAAATCCCGTTTGGCAGGCGCGGGGGCCTAGGGGTAGCTGCTACAGGAACCAAATAGGGGTCCACTCGGTTGGTGAGTATCAGGTGTGGCTGGGTATGGTCAAAATATGACCAAGGAGGGAAACTGTTATGATGATGATATGCTAGGTGGTCATATTTTGGACCATTAGTTGTGTGTTAATCAGCTGTCGGGATTCTAACCTTGCTTGTAATTGTGTATTATTCAAACCTTGCTTTAAAATGTTGCTTTAAATGTATCATGCTGTTTTCACTATGTCTTTGATAACCCTTTATGGCTCTGCAGCTGCACAACAGCATGTCCTTGGGAAAACTGTGTATGCTGATATCCCACACATTCCTGTTCTTAGTCATCACCAGAGTTTCGCCTTTGCTATCAGCAGGTGCCAGTGTAGGGGTGTAGGAGTCTTAGAAAGTTATTAGTTTGCAAGATGAAATGTTGGGTTGCGAATCTGAGGATTGACTGATTCAACTTCCCTGAGGGCCCCTAGGGAGGGGGGAAAGAAGCCCACTGCCGCATTTATTTCTTTATCCCTTAGCACACACTTATAGTCCACACCCAGTTTTGCTTTTGTGTGATTATATATACAACTGTTTTGAAGTAAGAATCTCAATGTGGTCCGGGGGCACCTGACTGAAGGGCCTTTGGGCTGCATTCCGCATGCGTAGTGCCATCTTCTGAAATAAATCGTATCATTCGAGAACCCTCATTCGACTCTGTCATTACTCGGCCGAGTGAAGAGTCATAACAAAGAACACGATCGAATCAGCACAACAAGGACGCTCTCCGCGCAACAGCCTCCACACCAAAAAAACACGATCGTTTTGTCCCGATCTTCTTCCTCTTCCTTTTCGACCCCGAACAGAACCTTTTTATCCTCCTGTCCTCGTCACTTCCAATCGAGCCGTTTATTGGCCCACCGCCGTCGCCTTCTGCCAATCGTGACCACGGGGCGGAGCCATCCGCTGCACTGTCCTGTGACGTCACGGCCAGCCTCCAGAGAATACCAAAAGGGGTTTACGCAGACACTCTTACCCTATCCCGTGTCCCTATATAATTACGTGACAATTATCATTTCCCCCTTGAAGAAATGAACATTTACTAGACAACTTATCACCACTGAATTGCTACTTATTACATCGAGATCCTGGTAAACTCGAAGAGCATGGCATACCTAATTAAACATCCTAATTCCCCTTTGAATGCATACCCCCCCCCTCAAATGTAACAGTATTCAACCCCTTTGCTGTGCCACTCCAAATTGAGCTCAGGTGTAACCAATTACCTTTGATAATAATCATTGAGACGTCTCTCAAACTTAGTTGGAGTCAACCTGTGGCCAATTAAATTGATTGGACATGATTTAGGTCGAAACAGACCTTTCTACAAAAGGTCCCACAGTTGACAGTGGATGTCAGAGCAGAAACTCTACCATGAAGTGCAAGGAACAAGGAACTGTCCATAGAACTCTGAGATAAAATTGTGAGGTCTGTGGAATCTGGGTCTGGGGAAGGATCTGATCTGATCATAGATCTGGGAAAGGGTATAAAACAATTTCTAGAGAGTTGAAAGTTCCTAAGAGCACAGTGAGCTCCATCATTCGGAAATGGAAAAAATATGGAACAACTCGGACTCCTAGTGCTGGCCATCCAACCAAACTGAGCAACATCTCAATTGGCACAACCCTCCCCCATGTAAGGTTCTCACTCCCAACAAAGTAATTGAATTCGGCACAATCCTGGTTCCCTCAAAACCCAGTCCCATGTGGGGGAAACTTGGAAAAAATGGAGACTGCAAAGCACGGACTTTTGTTCTCAGCATGATGGGGTCGGCAAAACGCAACAAGCCGCAAAGCTAGGCAATTTGTGTGACTCCAGGTGCGGCATGCATGGACCTCTACCTCACCAAAGCTGCCATAAACAGCTTGGTTCTCACTCCCATCGAAGTTGTATTCGGCACGGTCGTCAATCCCACAAAACACATTCTCTCTTGTCCTCAACGGTCAGAACTTTGCAAGCGGGAGTTCGCCAAAGCTTGGGCTTTCCATCCTGGCAGCACTGAGTCAACAAGTCTCACCAAGCTGCAGGGCGAGGCCACATCATAAATGCATTTCGGCCAGTGTGATACAAAGTGCCTCGTGCACATCTCATCCCATCGAAGCTGGCGTGTGTGGTGTGTGTGGTGTGTCAGGCATAACTGTTTTTTACCATTCGAGTTGTCATCAAATGTTAAAGAAACCTTTATTATGAGAATGTGAAGAATACGGATTCATAAAATGTGACAATTTTTTTTTAGCTGTTGTTATCGTCAAGTTTAGTTTGAGTACAAAACGGTCATGGACAGACTTTGCATTTTGAAATGCTTTCCAGTTGATATATGCATCTCGTTTTTGGCATTTTCTCAACTGTTGTTTCGTGTTTGTAGAATATTTGAATGCCCAATGTGTGAACCACCTCGATGTTGTTCCTTTATATATTAAACAAACATAGAAACAATTTTCTGCATTAAAAATGAGTCAAACCTTTGATATGCAAATTTTCAGGCAGATAATGAACATTTTTTTTTTCTGAAAGGTTAAATGAAAATTGCTCTGCTGTACACACTAAACTATAAGGGCACTCTGGAGAGCGCAAAACTCCGCCCTGTAATCCCTGATCCACGAGAACATATCTGGCCCAATACATTTATGAAATATCATGCTATACAGTAAAATATCGTTTTTGAGCCATATCTCTCAATAGTGAAGAATCACTTTAAAATTCTCGTCATCAGATCCGGATTCGGATCCTCAACGAAATAGAATCAATTTGTCATGGTCATACACCCAACCTGTCCAACAAGTTTCATCCGAATCCATCCACAACTTTTTGAGATATCGTGCTATATATCGGTTTAGCCCTTTCTCTCAATTGTGAAGAATCACAATTCTCCAGATCCAGAGAATCAGAAGTAGTCAGATCCAGATCTGGATCTTCACCAAATCTAATCAGCTCATCCTTCACACACCAAACCTGTTCACAAAATTTCATCCGGATCCGTCCACAACTTTTTGAGATATCCTGTGCACAGACAAACAAACAAACAAGCAGTCATAGACTGGTACTTACGAAATCGTCAACTTGACCGCTGACCTTGTCGAATAAAAGCTGTCTTGAGAAGGTAGCGACGCAAACCAGAAGTTTCTACGATGATTCTGTACCAAACCATCAAATATACCATTCGAGATGGGGAATCCCTGCCATTGAATGAAAAAGGTCATACATATTCCAGATAATGAGGGAGGTGAATTGGAAACAAGACACCATTTGGTCATCTCAAAAAAGTTCCCCAGGGGTGAGGAACGTAGTAACCAAAAATAATTGAAATCAGATAAGCGGTTTTCCATTTATTACAAAAAACATTTCTTTCAAGATGGCCGCCCCAGTCGGCCATCTTGGATCCGGCCGGGCCCAAAATCAATAGGGTTCTTCCTTTTCAGGTGGTACATGTGTGACCCAAATTTCAAATCGATATGGCAAACAGTTTGAGTTATCGCACTCACAGCTATAAATGTTGACGCCCGGACGGACAGCCGGACGACAGCAATATCCCCCTTCTGCCACGTGGCGGGAGATAACAATCGAATGTTTGACCTCACTGTGACCTTGACCTTTGACCGATTTTGACCAAAAGCTAATAAGCACCAGCCATCACCTTCCTGAATCATGTGGTGTGATTTGACATTGGTAGCTTCTTCCGTTCGAGTTATCGTGCCGACAAACAAACACACAAACAAACAGATGACGGAAGTCATCAATATACATACGAAATCTTTAGATTCCGTAAGTAACAAACAAACAAACAAGGAGCCATAGACTGGTACTTTCAAAATCGTCAATTTGACCTCTGACCTTGTCTAATAAAAGCTGTCTCCAGAGAAGGTAGCGACGCAAACCAGAAGTTTCTACGATGATTCTGTACCAAACCATCATAAATAGAATGTTTGACCTCACTGTGACCTTGACCTTAGACCGATTTTGACCAAAATCTAATCAGCGCTAGCCATCACCCTCCTGAATCACGTGGTGCAATTTGACATTGGTAGCTTCTTCCGTTCTCGAGTTATCGTGGCTACAAACAAACACACAAACACACAAACACACACACAAACAAACAGAGGACGGAAGTCATCAATATACTTACGAAATCTTTAGATTTCGTAAGTAACAAGCAGTCAAAGACTGGTACTTACGAAATCGTCAACTTGACCTCTCACCTTGTCTCATAAAAGCTGTCTCTGGAGAAGGTAGCGACGCAAACCAGAAGTTTGTACGATGATTCTGCACCAAACCATCAAAATTCGTAACGTCGACCGAAGCAAAAATCTCCATTTCTCGACGCAATTATTTAATATTATTTTATCAGTCACAAAACCGTAATATTCGGCCATCCACCAACAATCTTTGCATAATCCGACGGCTTCACGAGTCAGGCATGCGACGATAACCTTTATTGGGATAAAAATGACTTTTAAAAACCATCTTTATCGAAAACACCGTCAGCGCGCACACGGAAAACCTTTACGTGATCAACGACGCCTCTGCTCGAGCGCGCAGCACCACGTGACCACCCGGGACGTGGCCAGTGAAATATTTTTTATACAATCTTAAAACGTCTCCAAAACATCCAATTTTTACCAGAATTTCGACAACCAAGTTTTAAGCGTCCTAAGCGATCGCAAAAACCGAAGACAAAATTAAAATCGAAGTTAAAACGAACTAGTAACGTTGAGCGAAGCAAAAATACTCCATTTCTCCACATGAATTTACGGAATTATGTTTGACCTCACTGTGACCTTTGGCCGATTTTGACCAAAATCTAATCAGCGCTAGCCATCACCCTCCTGAATCACGTGGTGTAATTTGACATTGGTAGCTTCTTCCGTTCTCGAGTTATCGTGCCTACAAACACACACACACACAAACACACACACAAACACACACACACACACACACACACACACACACACACACACACACACACACACACACACACACACACACACAAACACACACACAAACAGATGACGGAAGTCATCAATATACTTCCGAAATTTACAAACAGACAGAAAGGGGTGAAAACATAACCTCCTTCACCTTCGGTGGCAGAGGTAATAAAAGAGTTGCCATTTTTGCAGTTAAAATAGTGTCTACAAAGTCAAAGAAACAAAAAGCTGTGTTGATAAAGTGGCAAACCATTTGCAAAGTCATCAATTCAGAAGAGACAAACACTCAAAACAAGAAGTGGTCTTTAGAGGAGCAGAAAATAAGATCCTCAGTAACATCTATTGTGTAAAAACTATTCTCATCAGTAAACATTATTGTGTTCCTTTAATCACTTTATTCCCCCAAAAATGTATTAAGTGGAAAACCACAGTTTGAAGTGTACCACAAAAGGGATGGACCACCTCGCCAAAATGTTAAAGCACTTTGTTGTGACTTTAATGTACAATCTGTTTAAAAAAAAAAAATAAAAAAAAAAAAGACATATTCCATCAGGGTGTATCTCGTTAATGTCCCCTTTTCACGCCACGCCCATGTCTGCCAAGCAGGAAAAGAGAATGAAAAATGAGGTACTCTGGGTTATTTTAAGATATTAAAGTCACACACGGAGGCAGAAGCAAGAGCATGCAGGTAGCCCAGGTTCAGGTTAATGGAAGAGAGAATACAAATGATGTGAAATTTCTTCAATGAGTAATAACCTACATGAGGTCGACATGGAATCTCCCTGTTCATGTGCACTCGTTAACTTGCCATTTTATCATTTCCTTTCCCCAATGTCAAGCATTTGCCAAAAAGAACACCCAACCTCCAACTACCCCTCATAATCCTCCAATAACACGAGATTAGGCATGAGAGTTAATGGCATGTTCTTGTGGCCAATACTCTGTAGTATTGGCCACAAGAACATGCAATTAACTCTCATACCTAATCTAGTGCTCGTGACCTGCTAATTACAGAACTTGGATACCATGGAAAGTAATAACCAACAAATAATAATGTGGAATACAGCTCAGAAAAAGTTCCATTTGCTGCATCTTCGCTAACTGTACCCATGCTTATTAAACTCTGGCAATTATGAAGAACACATTACAAAATAGAGGGGTAAAAAAAGCAATGCTCTTGAGACAGAGAGCGAGAGCAAAAACAGAGAGAGGGAGACAGAGAGTGGGAGACAGAGAGAGGGAGACAGAGAGAGGGAGACAGAGAGAGGGAGACAGAGAGAGGGAGACAGAGAGAGGGAGACAGAGACTTTTGTCTGCTTTAATTATAAAAGTATCAAAACACACCAGAAAAAGCACACTCCATAAAAACAAATCCAAACGATTTTACAGCAAAAATAAATTCAACAAAAGCAATACAAACTAGAGGGGGAGCACTCGGGAGAGTGCAAAACCTCTGCCGCCAAATCTGCTGGGTCACTCAAGTGAACCTTATATCTTATTCATTACATATTATGTCAACAGTGCCGACAGAGTTATGGTTCTTTTCTCCAACATTTTTTTTTTTGGGGGGGGGGGTGGTGGTTGGAAATCACTTAAAACATGTAGAAATGCAAAAAAAAGAAATCGAAATTTTGTTGAAAAAAAAGTTGCAAAAAATTTTTTTCTCACAATTTTTTTTTTTGGGGGGGGGGGTGGTAATCACTTAAAACATGTAGAAATGTAAAAAAAAAAAAAAAATTCCCGAAAATTTTTTTTGGGGGGAGGGACCAAGTCCAAAATCGAATGGCATGATCCTTGGACCATACCGAACCTCCCCCCCCCCACCAAGTTTCGTTGAAATCCGTCGAGGAGTTTTTCCGTAATACTGTTCACAAACAAACAAACGAACAAACAAACAAACAAACAGAAAGGGGTGAAAACAGTAACCTCCGATGGCGGAGGTTACCTAGAGGGGGAGCACTCGGCAGAAGGCAAAACCTCCACTGCCAATACTGCTGGATCACTCAAGTGAACCTGATATCCTATTCATTGTAGGTCAAAATGGATGAGACTCAACTGAACCACGATTGAATAAACTAAACGAGATCGACGTGCATGTAGAAATGCAAAAAAGAAATTCAAATATTTTTTCAAATAAAATCGAAATTTTTTTGAAAAAAGTTGCAAAATTGTTTTTTTTTTTTCTCTAACAAATTTTTTTTGGGGGGGGGTTGGAATTCACTTAAAACATGTAGAAATGCAAAAACAAAAATTCAAATTTTTTTTTTCAAAATGGCCACCATAGCGGCCATATTAGACTTTGTACCAAGTCCAAAATCTAATGGCATGATCCTTGGACCATACCTAATCCTCCCACCAAGTTTGGTCAAAATCCATCCAGGAGTTTTTCCGTAATACTGTTCACAAACAAACAAACAAACAAATAAACCAATGTCACCCGCAGGGTGACCCGTATTTTGCCAAAAGGTGACCACGTGTGACTTCTTTAAGGTCACACTGAGGTTAACAGAGCTGCTATCCACCAGGAGCGACTCCTTGAGGAATATCTGCCTACGAGAGATTCCGATGAGAATCGTTCTACAGAGTAACCATGAAAAATATTGTTACGTTTGAGGGGGGGGGGTATGCATTCAAAGGGTAATTAGGATGTTTAATTAGGTATGCCATGCTGTTCGAGTTTACCAGGATCTCGATGTAATAAGTAGTAATTCAGTGGTGATAAGTTGTCTAGTAAATGTTCATTTCTTCAAGGGGGAAATGATAAATGTCACGTAATTAGATAGGGACACGGGATAGGGTAAGTGTGTCTGCGTAAACCCCTTTTGGTATTCTCTGAAGACTGGCCGTGACATCACAGGACAGAGCAGCGGATGGCTCCGCCCCGTGATCACGATTGGCAGAAGGCGACGGCAGTGGGCCAATAAACGGCTCGATTGGAGGTGACGAGGGCAGAAGGATAAAAAGGTTCTGTTCGGGGTCGAAAAGGAAGGAAGAAGAAGATTACAACCAGAACGCTCGTGTTTTTTTGGTGTGGAACCTGTGGCGGCAGAGAGCGTCCTGGTTGCTGTGCTGAGTCGATCGTGCCTGGGAGCCTTGCCGAGCCTCGTGCCTCGCTTTGGTTGGCTCTAGGGTTCTGCTGACTCGGAATACGGGGTCGGGCGGCGGGTGGACCTGCCTCCCTCTCCTGCTCGCGGCTTGGCGCGGGAGCTGGTTCCCTGGCGGCTGTGGGCGGACTTGGGCCAGGACCAGGAGGTCGACAGCAGCGCGGTTTCTTCTGCCCCCCCCTCTGGCGAGAGCAAGGCCGGCTCGTCCGGCGCCGATCCAGGGACAGTTGCGTCCACACCACGGTCCAGCCTGACCACCAGAAATAGCTACATTTTGTGTGTGTGTGTGTGTGTGTGTGTGTGTGTGTGTGTGTGTGTGTGTGTGTGTGTGTGTTTGTGTGTGTGTGTGTGCTTGGCGCCTTAGAGGGATTGAGAACTGTATATTCATTGGAATTGTCTGTGTTTTTCCCCACGCCCGATCCCACACCATCCCGTCGAATCGCTCCGGATCCCTCTTCTTGCCGAGTCTTGTTATTTCTAGTCAGAATAAAAAAGGAATAAACATCAACTCAGTGTAAAGTGACTCGTGCCACCTTCCTCGTCCCGTTTGCGGTAGAGCGATTAGAACCGCCATGTTTGGGTTGTAAACAAATAAATCGCCTCCATAGTTTCGGCTCATTCAACGTTGGCGAGACTGTTCAAGTCCCGTGGACGTCACATTGGTGTCAGGGTGTTGGATGTTCGAACCCCTCTAAATTATATACCAGGATTAAAATCTCGCCACGAATTGGAATCCAAAATTACTACAGAAAAGTGCGCGAGCGTGGGAAAATTTTGGCGGGATTTTTCAAATTTAAATTAATTGGTGGCAAACGGGACTTCTGCACCATGGCGGATGTGCAGATGTTTGAGGAGGAAGGCCACGTGTCTGGCAGCGAGTTGGGGGAAAAGGGGAGAGACGGGGGTAGGGTTGGAACCTCCCCCATTCCGAGCGTGGACCGTGTTTCTTTGCCCGTAACGGGGCCGGCAGTGCCGGAAACCGGCGCGATGTCGATCTAGACACTGTTGGAACGTTTAATAGGGGACATGACGGTACAAATGGCAAATCAATTCGTGACACAGAGGGCAGAAATGACAGCACAAATGGAAAATCAATTCGTGACACAGAGGGCAGAAATGATGGCACAGGGGGCAGAAATGACGGTACAAATGGAAAATCAATTCGTGACACAGAGGGCAGAAATGACGGCACAGAGGGCAGAAATGACAGATCAATTGAGGGTAATGGGGGTACAGTTGGGTGCACGGATTGATTTAATGAGGGATGAATTGGGGGAAAAGATGGAGAAAATGAAAACTGAGATGCAGGAGTGTGTGGATGTTAAATTGGGAGAAATACAAAGTAAATTCGAGGATAGATTGGAGGAAACAAAGGTAGAAATTACATTGGAGGGGGAAAATATACGGAAAAAATTGGTAGATAAAATTGATGCAACGAACATTCGGGTTGATAAAGTGGATGAAAGCCTGGAACGTCATCGTGCCTGTGTGGATGCTCGTATGCAGCTGCAAGTTGAAGAGTGGGGAGAGCTGAGGAAGCAAGGGATGAATTTGGCGGAGGAGGTAAAAGGATTGGAGGCTCGTTTGGACGAACAAGATAAAATTATGAGCCAAGATGAAGTCTTGGATAAAGGCCTGGTAGAGCCGTCTTTTGTAAATAGAGTGTCTGGGTTGGTTGAGGAGCAGCTACAAACTCGCGACGGAGCCTTGGAGGAGGTTGTGCGGGCCCAGAAGATCCTGCGGGAAGAGGTGAATCGGTCCATTCAACGTTTGGAACAGGAGGCAAAATTGACCCATGAGACCCTCACCACAAAACATTTTTGGCCACAGTGGGCTCCGAAATTGGATACGCAGCCACAAGGGTGTTTGATCCCTGGGCTGGATTCGGACAAGGGAGAAACTGAGAAGCGGGCCACCGTAAAAGTGATCCCCCTGGTAAATTTTGACGGGTCAGGGAGCGTTGAAGCTTTTCTGACGCAATTTGAGTGCATTTCCCGACTAAACGGGTGGAATGAGCGGGAACGTACAGGGAATTTGGTGGCAACGTTGCGGGGACCAGCCGCAGATGTGTTAAACGTGATCGCGGAGGGGATGTTGACCAGCTCCCACATTTGCAAGGCGTTGAGCCGTCGGTTTGGGTTCGCGGCAAACTGTGATCTGGTGCGGGCCCAGCTCCAGCATCGCAGATTAAAGCCGGGTGAGACAGTGCAGGAGCTGGCACAGGACATTTACCAATCAGTCAGGATCGCGTATCGGGACCTTACAGTGGAGGCGTGGGACAGACTGGCACTCGAGAAATTTTTAGCTGCTCTTCCTGACCCTGAGGTCCGAGTGCTGGTGGAGCTACAGGATCCACCCACCGTTCACCGAGCGGCCGAGTGCGCGGCCAGGCTGGCCTCGTGGAGTCGGCCGGGTCGGGTTCCAGAGAGGCCATCGGTGACGATCCGACAGGCGGAGATCCAGGATCAGGGAGGGGGGCTGAGAGAAATTGGCATTACCCAAATGTTTCAGGAAATTTGCCAGAAACTGTCGAGTTTGATAAAGGGTAATCCGATAGTTAGTGCGCCAAAGCGGCGGGGTCCAGCCCAGCCAATAGAGCAATTCGATTATGGCCGAGGGGGTCCGGAACCGGAAGAGACATTTCACCGATACTCACGGGGGCCTTTTATGGGGAGTTGTTTCCGGTGCGGGCGAAGAGGACACATGCAACGATATTGCCGGTACCCGGCGATGGAGGGACCCTCCAATAGACTTTTAGACTCGGAGAGGGTGAATCCTCCTGCTGAACCGCCAGGTCTATCCGAGATGCCCTTTCATAGGTCGGGTCCGGAGATCACTGTCGGGGGTCGGGGAGACTAGATTGGGCTGAGCATATACGGCCATGCTCGGCTGCTGAGATTGTGGCGAAGTGCCATCCTTTGGTGGAAAAAAATGAATTGTAGGATAATTGGCATGGGTTTGTAAGTTCTGCTGGGTTTTAGAGTGACAATCGGGACAGTGGGTAATTGGAAACAAAGCGGGCACGAGTGGCTGTCCAATAGCTGGTGCGTGGATCGGGTGAGAAGTGCTGTGTGAGTTGTTTTAAGTGAAGAAGTGAAATGTATGGTGCACACATTGTTTTTTTATTGGGCATGGTGTGGTAACAGGGAAGGTCATGGTCAGTGAAGTGTTAGAAATGCAGGTGTCACATGTAAGGCCGATGGGGTGGGGGAGTCATGTGGGTTTTGTGCGTGGGGATGATGTGCTTGTCCACAGGGATTGCTGAAGCTCACGGTGAGCGGGAATTGCGACCCCCTTCAAGGAGATTCACCACCTGGTGGCTAATGGTGACAGTGTCTGGAGGCAACTGGGAGAGGGTCTGGTTGGGCGACCAAGGCGGGTAGGACCAAGTAGGAGTCCTTGGTAGGACTCACCAAGGCCAGTGAGACCCCTTCCAGAGTGTTGTATGGGATTAGAGCTGATGGCTACCAGGGGGGAGGGAATCAAAGGGAGCGGGGCGGAGAAACGTCCGGGTTGGACTAAAGCTTAACTGTGGGCATGGTTACACCTGAGATGCCTCCATCATCTTGTGGTAACCCACCCCACGGCCATGACGGGATTCAGCCTGCATGATTAAAATGAGGACAATGACCTAGAAATGTGATGATGACCATGGTGTGAGTGTTGTGAAGATGTGTGAGTCCCACCCGAACCCGCACAACTTGACAGGTGCAGCAAGGGCATGATGTCCGCATAATTTTGGGGCAAGCAAATTTGAAAATTGGCTCCCCAGGTAACGCTGGGTCTATTAGCATCCACTGGGGGAGGCGGTCAAGTGTAAATATCCTGTGAATAGTGTCGTTAAGGCTTAGAGTAGGAATGTAAAGTATAAGTGTTGTGTTTTTGTTGAACCTTTTGTTTCCCCTCCCCAGATCACTGGAAGAGTGCTGGGCAAGAGCGATGATCCAGAGGATGGAGTGCAACTTCGCTCAGTGCTCTCATGTGATAAAATAAATAAAAATAAAAAATAAAAAGGAATGATTGTTTAGGCGAGGATAAGGCCATAAGGGGGTAGTACATTAAGCAGGATAGGTAAGTTAGCTGCGACTCGCTGCCCATTGCCCCTCCTACTTTATTTCGTTAGGTTAATTAGGTGTGAGTCAGTAAGTGTTAAGGCTGGTACGGTAGCGCCTGTGATATACCTTGCAGGAGCTGCGGTACCAGAGGAGGGGGCAGTGTTACGTTTGAGGGGGGGGTATGCATTCAAAGGGTAATTAGGATGTTTAATTAGGTATGCCATGCTGTTCGAGTTTACCAGGATCTCGATGTAATAAGTAGTAATTCAGTGGTGATAAGTTGTCTAGTAAATGTTCATTTCTTCAAGGGGGAAATGATAAATGTCACGTAATTAGATAGGGACACGGGATAGGGTAAGTGTGTCTGCGTAAACCCCTTTTGGTATTCTCTGAAGACTGGCCGTGACGTCACAGGACAGAGCAGCGGATGGCTCCGCCCCGTGATCACGATTGGCAGAAGGCGACGGCAGTAGGCCAATAAACGGCTCGGTTTGAGGTGACGAGGGCAGAAGGATAAAAAGGTCCTGTTCGGGGTCGAAAAGGAAGAAGAAGAAGATTACAACCAGAACGCTCGTGTTTTTTTGGTGTGGAACCTGTGGCAGCAGAGAGCGTCCTGGTTGCTGTGCTGAGTCGATCGTGCTCTTGATCGTGCCTGGGAGCCTTGCCGAGCCTCGTGCCTCGCTTTGGTTGGCTCTAGGTTTCTGCTGACTCGGAATACGGGGTCGGGCGGCGGGTGGACCTGCCTCCCTCTCCTGCTCGCGGCTTGGCGCGGGAGCTGGTTCCCTGGCGGCTGTGGGCGGACTTGGGCAGGACCAGGAGGTCGACAGCACCGCGGTTTCTCCTGCCCCCCCCTGGCGAGAGCAAGGCCGGCTCGTCCGGCGCCGATCCAGGGACAGTTGCGTCCACACCACGGTCCAGCCTGACCACCAGAAATAGCTACGTTTTGTGTGTGTGTGTGTGTGTGTGTGTGTGTGTCTGCTTGGCACCTTAGAGGGATTGAGAATTGTATATTCATTGGAATTGTCTGTGTTTTTCCCCACGCCCGATCCCACACCATCCCGTCGAATCGCCCCGGATCCCTCTTCTTGCCGAGTCTTGTTATTTCTAGTAATAATAAAAAAGGAATCAACATCATCAACTCAGTGAAAAGTGACTCGTGCCACCTTCCTCATCCCGTTTGCGGTAGAGCGATTAGAACCGCCATGTTCGGGTTATAAACAAATAAATCGCCTCCATCGTTTCGGCTCATTCTACGTTGGCGGGACTGTTCCAGTCCCGTGGACGTCACAATATGCTTTTGCCTCATAACGTCACCAAATGACGTCATAATGTCTCAAGCTTGACATATCTAGAAAGCACTCATCGAGGTGTTCAATTTGAGGGACTACACAATATGGTTCCTAAAACTTGAAAATTTGACCTTGGGGTCAAATATGTTTGACCTGAGGCACTAACCATGAAGGTCAAGGCCAATCGCCACCAAAAATTAATCAGCTGAGCGCCAGACCATGAACTATATTCTCATGAAGTTTGAAGACGATCCGATCAAAACTACTCAAAAAATAAGGGTTTCGTCGACTCCGCTGATTTGCGCCAAAGTGACCTTGACCTTCAAAATTTTATGCGGTGAAAGGGACCTCTATAGGCTTCTGATATGCGAAGTTACAAAAATTTCCAATGATAACTGTGCTCTGCAGAGTGATTTATTCGTGATTAGACCAAAAAAAAAACAAAAAAAAAACATATGAAGGTCAAGGCCAATCGCCACCAAAAATTAATCAGCTGAGCGCCAGACCATGAACTATATTCCCATGAAGTTTGAAGACGATCCGATCAAAACTCAAAAAATAAGGGTTTCGTCGACTCTGCTGATTTGCGCCAAAGTGACCTTGACCTTCAAAATTTTGTGGACTAAAAGGGACCTCTATAGGCCTCTGATATGCAAAGTTACAAAAATTTCCGATGATAACTGTGCTCTGCAGAATTTTTATACGTGATTACAGACAAACAAGCAAACAAACAAACAAAAAAAAACATACAAGCTGACTAACATATCTTGCAAAAACTTCGTTTTGGCAAGATAACAAACAGACAGGGGTGAAAACAGTAACCTCCGTCCATCTTCGATGGTGGAGGTTAACAAAAGGGGGAGCACTCGGGAGAGTGAAAAACCTCCGCCGCCAATACTGCTGGGTCACTCAAGTGAACCTCATATCTTATTCATTAAATATGAAGTCAACAGTGCTGACAGTTAGAGTTCTTTTCTCCAACATTTTTTTTTGGGGGGGGGGGGGTTGGAAATCACTTAAAACATGTAGAAATGCAAAAAAAAAAACATTTCTCTAACAATTTTTTTTTGGGGGGGGGGACCAAGTCCAAAATTTAATGGCATGATCCTTGGACCATACCTACCCCCCCCCCACCAAGTTTCGTCGAAATCCGTCGAGGAGTTTTTCCGTAATACTGTTCACAAACAAACAAACAAACAAACAGAAAGGGGTGAAAACAGTAACCTCCATCCATCTTCGAAGATGGCGGAGGTTAAACATGCAAAAAAAAACAAACATTTTTCTCCAACAATTTTTTTTGGGGGGGGGACCAAGTCCAAAATCTAATGGCATGATCCTTGGACCATACCTAACCCCCGCACCAAGTTTCGTCGAAATCCGTCGAGGAGTTTTTCCGTAATACTGTTCACAAACAAACAAACAAACAAACAGAAAGGGGTGAAAACAGTAACCTCCGATCTTCGATAGCGGAGGTTAACAAGGGTGTCTGTTCATGTCAAATCCACCACAGAATAATACATATATGCAAAAAGTAAGTGCAAGTACTTTACACTCTTACAAACAGATTCCATCATGAAAAGAAACTCAAAACCTCATCAGTGTACCACTGATCACCCACAATATCCAGGCTCAAAAGATAAGCCTGCTCCATTTTTACTCGTGCCGAAACCATACCTTTAAAGCACAAAAGCAAATGTGCATTTTTCCCCTTCAATTTTGCTTTCCTGGTTTTATAAATTGCCAGTTTAGCAATGCCCAACAGAAAAGACAAAAACGAGAGGACTGGTTTACTTTTATAATCCCCCACCCCCCCCATTCCATAAATAGAGAAAGAGGGGTCACAGCAGACAAACAAGCAGTCATAGACTGGAAATTACGAAATCTTCAACTTGACCTCTGACCTTGTCTAATAAAAGCTGTCTCTAGAGAAGGTAGCGACGCAAACCAGAAGTTTCTACGATTATTCTGTACCAAACCATCAAATATACCATCAGAGATGGGGAATCCCCTGCTATTGAATGAAAGAGGTCAAACATATTCCAGATAATGAGGGAGGTGAATTGGAAACAAGACACCATTTGGTCATCTCGAAAAAATTCCTCAGGGGTGAGGAACGTAGGAACCAAAAATAATTGAAATCAGATAAGCGGTTTTCCAATTATTACAAAAAATATTTTTTTCAAGATGGCCACCCCAGTCGGCCATCTTCGATCCGGCCACGCCCAAAATCAATAGGGTTCTTCCTTTTCAGGTGGTACATGTGTGACCCAAATTTCAAATCGATATGACGAACAGTTTATGAGTTATCGCACTCACAGCTATAAATGTTGACGCTCAGACGGACGGACGGACAGCCGGACGACCTGGGTGACAACAATAACCCCCTTCCGCCACACGGCGGGAGATAAAAATCAAATGTTTGACCTCACTGTGACCTTGACCTTTGACAGATTTTGACCAAAATCTGATCAGCACTAGCCATCACCCTCCTGAATCACGTGGTGTAATTTGACATTGGTAGCTTCTTCCGTTCTCGAGTTATCGTGCCTACTTACTCTTACATTCAATAAAAACGTGGGCAACATTTTCAATCAAATCACAAAAAGGACAAAAAATTAGAACAGAAGAATTAAACTTATGGAGTAATGTCTGTGTGACCAGGGCTTGATGTGCTCGTCTCCAATTCAGGTCTCCAGTTTTCCCAAGAGTTGGAGAACTATACATTTTGTTCCACACTGGAGTTAAAAAAGCTCCAGCAGGTAAGGTCTCATTCCACCGATTTTTAAACAGTTTTGTAAAACCAGGAATACATGCTTCCAGACATATGTTGTAGATAGCCGTTTTCCCCATGACGTGAAACACACCAATTTCCTCCAAGTTTGAGGAGAACACACCCTCTTGTTTGTTTTTGAGGCAATTTGAAGTTCAGGGAAATAGAGACTTGAGTCTACCACTTCATCCACCCCAGTCCACCCGATGTTTCGTCCATGAAAGGTTTGAATTACTGCTTTCAAGACATTTTCCACAATACGAGCAGAACGAACACCAGTTTTTAATGAAAGTGAGCTTACAGGTAGCCAGGCATTCAAGGATGGCTGCAACAGATCTCATACTCTGTTTATTCCAACACTGGTGAAACAATGCATAAACGACCTGGAGGTTGAAATTCTAATGAATAAAAGGATTCCGAACTGACTCATGTACAAACTTTTGGGCATCGTATGACACCTCTAAACATTGCACTCCGAGGACTTGCCAAGCATTCAAAAGGCTCTAATGAAAACGGGGAGCTGAGACATGTCAACGTGTTACAGGTCGATGAGGAAAAGTTCACGGTCATATTTCAGACCTTCCACTTTCTGCAACCAGGCATTAGTGAGAGGTCGCCAAGGAACACACTCACTGTACAGTAGGCGCTTAATCGTGGAAATTCGGAATGCCATTATCCGACTTGGGATATGCATCAGATTTTGACCACCCGCATTTCGGGGTCTGCAGACCACGTCTGGGCCCAGCCAATGGTGGCCACCCCAGAAAAAAAATCAGTCAGAACCCTCTGAATGCTTGTGACCAAGTATCTCAGAGGTTCAAGTGGGATAACTTTATGCTAAATAAAAGGAACCACCAGGTTGTTTATGATTGACACCCGCGTCTTAAGCGAGATAAGTTGGTACAATCTTCTCCACCTTGCCAGTTTCAATTTAAAATTCTCCAGGTAGTTCTCCCAATTTTTTTGTTCATACGCTTCAATTCCTATAAATAAGCCTAAATATTTAAACCCCTCACTACTCCACTGTATTCCTCCTGGTAAAAATGGCAGGGACGAGGAAGGCGATCTGGGGCCCACCCAAAAAACTACACTTTTTTCCAATTTACCCTTGCAGTAGAAGCAAGCTCAAACTGGGTAAGGCAACAAGAGACCTCAGAAACATCTTTTTGATTTGCAATAGCAACACAAATATCATCAGCATAATCTGAAACAATGACTTTGGAGTTTTGTGAAAGAGAGACTCCAAACACTGAGTTCCGAAGCAAAACTAATAAATGTTCAACGGATAGATTGTAGAGCATGCCTGATAGCGCACAGCCCTGACTGATGCCTCGCTGAAAGGGGAAAGGGTAACAAAGACTATTATTAACCTTCAGCAGACAAGATGCATTTTTGTACAATAACTTAACATAAGCAAAAAAAAATTTCCCCAAACCCTGTTCTCCTTAATACATCAAACAAAAAAGAATGGTTAACACTGTCAAAAGCTTTTTCTTGATCTAAAAGTAATAAACCAAAACCAGATGTAGTTCGACCGAGACTGATCAAGTTTCTCACCAAAAAAATATTATCGTATATGGAACGTTCTGGAACACAGTATGATTGATCAGTGCCAATCAAGAAAGAGATGACTTCCTTTTGATGGGTTGCAAGTGCTTTTGACAATATTTGATAGTCTGTGTTTAGGAGCGACACAGGCCGCCAATTTGCGGTCTCATGCAGGTTTCCTTTCTTTGGAAGGAGACACAAAACTGCCCTTTGGCAGCTCAATGGCAATTCACCTTGTTCAACACTCTCCTGAAAGACCTCAAGAAGAGTAGGGCCGAGAATGTCCCAGAAAGCCTTATAAAATTCAGCCGGAAGGCCGTCTAGTCCAGGGGCTTTCCCATCCTTGAGCGCAGCAGTAAGTTCTCCAAGAGAAATGCCAGGCTCAAGCAATTGTTATTGGTCTTCAGACAGAGAAGGGAGCTGTTAAAGCATCGCATTCCTGTTCTCCTCATTCACAGCTCTTTTTGCGAAGAGTTTAGAAAAATTGTCTTGTCGTTCATGCTTGATATCACTCTGGGACGTCAACAAATCACCACCAGAAGAGCGCAAAGCATGGATTTGTTGAGAGGTCTTGACCGTTTTTTCCAAATTGAAGAACCCTTTGTTTGTTGTATCAAGTTGGATTTTTTCGTTCCGCAGTCGGACGAATGCACCGGCCGCCCGCTCTTTCACCATTTCAGCCAGAAGGGTCCTTTTCTCCGACAACTGTTGGATATTCACGCTAGACAATCCAGCTTTCTGCTCACGGATAAGTATATCGTTTTTTAAAGCAGATATCACACCAAAAGCGTTGTATGTGCTGTAAGAGCAGTATCGTTGGCAAAAACATTTGATTTGGGACTTTGTGCAGTCCCACCATTGTCGCAAGTTCAAATATGAACCCTTTTGTGACTTGCATTTTTCCATACCATTTTAAAAGCTTCTATAAAATGTGCACTTTGTAAAAGTTTCAAATTAAAAGTCCAATATGCACTTCCACAGACATGATGGTGAAAGCCACACACCATAACAATCATGCATGCGATGATTGGGAAAACTAGACGGCCTAATATAAGAGTTCTTAACAATGTTTACCATTTCATGATCAACATAAAATCTGTCAAAGCGAGCCTTCATCAAAACATTTCTTGATGCACAAACCCATGTATAATGACGGATATTACGGTTTTGTACTCGCCACACATCCACCAGTTTAAACTTTTTGACTGGCTGTGCCAAAGGCCTTGCACTGGGTGGATGAGGCTCACAAGTGTTCCGATCAAGTTGTGGGTTGAGGGTGCAGTTGTCGTCACCCCCCAGACACAACAACATGGTTAAGTCAATGGTGCTTCCAAACTCTGCCAACTTGTACAGAAAGGCACCTCTTTCAGAGTGAGCACTAGGAGAGTAAACATTTGTCATGCAAATCTTTAGGTTACTACTGACAAATTGCACAGACAGTAAGTAACCTTTGCAAATTTCCTTACAAGTTATCTCCCATGGCTGGAGTTGAGGACGCAACACTATTGCCACACCAGCCTTGGCCTCAACAAGCGCACTCGAGAAAAAAGACAACCTTTAAAGATTTTACACCACTCATCCTCAGAATACTGATTTGCATGCGTCTCCTGTATCATTAGCACATCAATTTTTTTTCATTTTAGAAGAGCTGAAATACCTGGAGGCGACGCACACAACTGCGGCCTCCATCGACGTTCAGGGATGCTACTTTTATCTCCATTCTGTTCGTTATTCTTGAAGCTCTTTTCCAGCCTGAGTAACACATTTCCTTAGCCTTTGGAATTGAGGATCTGACATGTTAACCTGATAAGGTTCACGAATCATACTCCTTGCAGTTTTAATGAAATCGTGTAAATTCGGGAAGTAATCTTTGATTTTTACATATCTTTTCCTGAATGTATCATCCAGGAATTGAATCACATTTTCTTGAGACACTAAGGTTGTGTCGTTTCCCACTTCATCCTCTTGAGAGCTTAAAGCACTGAAATGTGGGGTGGAAGAGGTTTCATCTGAATCAAGTACTTCATCTATGGCCTCTCCTATTACTTGTAGAACACTTACTTTTGGCTCAACATAAAGTTCTGCTCTGTTTACTGACCCCTCCGAATTTTCCTTGTCCATGTCCTTCTCCTTTACAACCCTTACATCATCATCTGTGAGGGATGGGTTGACATTCAACTCACAGGGATTTTCCCCTTTATCTATTTCTCCATCACTGTCAGAAATAGCTGTTAACTCGTCTGAACAAGTTTGGCGAACAGGACAAACACTTAAAACATCCTGAGATACTTCACTGTTCTCTGTGTCCCGCTCAGAGTGGAGTGGAGTGGAGCAAGCGAAGTTTCCACATCCGCACATGACTCAGGTACCACCAAGGGGTTTCCAATGTCAGACGTACCTTGGTGCGCCACCGAGCCTGACACGATCTGGACCTTATTCTACTCCTCAGCATCAACATTTGACCATTTTTGGCCTTTTTTCCTGGTATCCGTAACAGATACCTCCATATCATCCACACTGTCCTGTACAGTGGATGGTGAAGGAGAGAAAGCAACCACTTTCACTTCCTCGTTTGGTGGGGGTGGATTATTTACGTCACGATTACACACCCTCTCTCCAACGCCGGTCGGGGTGGACGAGTCCATTTCGTCGAACACCTCAGCCGGTGGGGGTGGGGGGGGGGCTGGGCTCCCGATTCAACTTCTCCCCATTAGTTTGTGATGAGGAGGAATCGTCCTCACCGCACCTTCACGTTTTTGCGGTGTAACCGCATTGGGACAAACACTCTTCATGTGCCCGTAAGCTCCACACCCAAAACACGTCATAACCTCTGAGGAGGAAAACATTTTATATTCAAACCCGTCGATTTTTACACTCAGTACAACATTCAGTGTTTTACCATTTCCAGGTAGTATCATATAAACCACTCTTTTAAAGGACATGACGTGGTTAAATTTATCACTAACATGACGCATTGGCAACATTGAGATCCTGGACACAACCTTACCGAACTTGTTTAACTGGTTACACAAGTCCTGGTTCCTTATAAATGGTGGAATATTATTAATATTAACTTTAACCGTTGGGGCCTGTAAAGCGAATACAGAGAGGTGAGTGTTCGGTTCGATGAACAGGCCATGCTCAACCACCGTGGCGACTACGTGTTCCTCCGACACAAACACCACAAACTTCTTATTCATGCGAGAAGCAGCACGAACATTATGTAATCCAACGATGTTACCAATGGCGGAAAGCACATCGTGAAGTTCCACCTCACTGGGAGGGAAGTAAAAAACAGCTTGGTTTACGAGTTGGTGACTCAAACATCTCGACACGGAAACGTTCACTCGCCATTCTAACTCAGGAAAACAAGTTAGGAAACTTTATCGAGAGAAATAAGGGGTTTTCACAAACACCAAGAAATCAACGATTAAAGTTGAGAATTAACAAATAACAAGGTCACAGTGAACGAGGAAAACCTCCCCGGCGGCCATGACAGGCCTTCGGCCTACGATTTTCTCGACACGAGACCGTGGGCTCCCTCTCCCTTTCTTCTCCAGACGGGAAGGAAAAAAAACACGGGAAAAGTCCACAAGTAGAAAACGAACACATGGGAAACTAAAAATGGGGAAAGTGGAAACACCAAAGAGCACGGCATAGGAGGGGTACTCACGACACGAAGCAAGGAGCGGCCATGACAGGACACACAACGTACCAACAGCCAGCAGGGGGCGAGAGAGGGAAAGTGGAAAAACAAAAAAAACTCAACATTGTGCTGTGTCACGTGATTGGGTTTTCGTATATCATGCCTCGCCCGCTAGGGGTGGGAAGAGTGTGCTTCTGGTCGCGCAATAAAGCGGAGTAGATGCTGGCCCGCGCGCTTCTTGCGTCCCACCGCACCTGGTACACTCTAGTTGGCTGACGAGGATGGTTGAATATGGACTTATGCCCGTTTTCGACGGGGACGACTTCGAATTGTTTTCGGAGCAATTGGAATGCTATTTCCGCGCAAACGATGTGGTCGACGAGAGCAAGCAAAAGTCGATCTTGCTCGCTTCGCTTTCGCCGGAGCATTATCGGCTGCTGGGTGATTTAGTGGCACCGACCAGGCCCCGGGATGACGGGCTATCGTTTCGGGACATTGTGGAGAAAATGAAAGCACACATGGCGCCAGAGAAATCATTGCAGCTCGCTCGATTCCAGTTCGATCGCCTCTCGAAAGGGGCAGAGGAACGCGTCGCTGAGTTCGTGGCGCGGATTAAGCATTCTTCCGTGGCCTGCAAGTTCACAGCGGGGGAGCGGCCAGCTCGGCTCAGAGATCGTTTTATTGCTGGTTTACGAGATGCGAAAATGGTTTCAGCGGTTTTACGGCTGAAGGATGAAGCCATTACATTCGACTCGGCGGTCACCACGGCTACAGCGGTCGAGCAGACTCGCGGGGATGTTCGAGCCATCACCGGCCACGCGGGGTCGCGAGCACCCCGGGACGCGCGCACGACCTTCGATGCGGGTCGGACGTCGCCACGCGGCCGCGCGTGCGGTGAGGTGACCCCGCGGACATGCTTGGGATGTGGAGGTCGACACCTTCGTCGTGCATGCCCGTATAAAGGCAACGTGTGTTTGAATTGTCACAAGTTGGGTCATTTGGCGCGTGTGTGCCGTGGGGCGTCGGCCACAGTTAAAGTCGTGGACGGCGATGTGCGAGGCGACTCGGGGCGGAACCAGCGGCCGTTGTTGAGCCTGTTTTCAATTGGCCCGGCGACGGCGCGCCCGATGACGGTGGAAGTCGAAGTGAACGAAACGCCGATCACGTTCCAGGTCGATACGGGAGCAGCGGTGTCGCTCATCGGCGAGCAGACCGCGCGTAGACTCAACGGCTTGAGGCTTATCAGGTCAAACCTCGCGCTGTTCACGTACACCCGCGAGAAGATAACGCCAGTCGGGATGGCAGACGTGTCTGTGCGGTACCAAGGCCAGGTCGCCACACTTCGGGTGTACGTCGTACGGGGGAGGGGCCGTCTCTCCTCGGCCGAGATTGGATGATCCGCATCAGGCTAGACTGGGCCGCAGTTAACCTTGTGCAACCCGTGCCGAGCCAGTGGGAGGATCAGTTGGAGGAGATTCTTCAAAGACATCAACGGTTGTTTAGCGACGACCTTGGAAAACTCAAGGGCATGGAGGCGAAACTCTTCTTGAAGGAGGGGGTGGTTCCTCGGTTTTGTAAACCGCGTCCGGTGCCGTATGCCCTGCGGGACAAGGTCAAGGGTGAACTGGATAGGCTGGAGGCCTGTGGAGTGATCGAACGGGTGTCATGCTCAGATTGGGCCACCCCGGTTGTCACGGTGCTGAAACGGAATGGAGACGTCCGATTGTGCGGGGACTTCAAATCCACGGTTAACCCGGGGCTCAGCGTGGAGCAATATCCACTGCCGTCAATCGATGAGATATATGCGCGATTGGCGGGGAGTCAATACTTCACGAAGACCTCATTCCCCACATTCAATACTAGACCTGCGTGATGCATATTTTCACCTGCCGATGGATCCCGGGAGTAGCGAGCTTTTAACAATCAACACATGTCAAGGACTCTATCGATATACCCGACTCTGTTTTGGGATTGCTTCGGCCCCAGCTTTGTGGCAGAAAGCTATGGATCAGGTTTGCATTGGCCTGCCCGCTCAGACCTACCTGGACGATGTGCTCATTGCGGGGAAAACGGCGGACGAGCATCTTGCGAACATTGCCCGAGTGCTGACAAAGCTAGAAGCGTGCGGCCTGCGCTTAAACAGGGACAAGTACGCGTTCTTCAAGCAGCGCTTGGAATACCTCGGGCACATCATCACGCCGGAGGGGCTGTTGAAAGGTCCTCGGAAGGTGGAGGCGATTCAGCGCATGCCACCGCCTCGCGACAAGACGCAGCTGCGCTCGTTCATTGGCATAGCCCAGTATTACCAAAGGTTCGTGCGCGGGCTCAGCTCACAACTTGCGCCGTTAATGCGGTTGCTCA
The DNA here is from genome assembly GCF_056783735.1 of Eptatretus burgeri. Taxonomy (NCBI): domain Eukaryota; kingdom Metazoa; phylum Chordata; class Myxini; order Myxiniformes; family Myxinidae; genus Eptatretus; species Eptatretus burgeri. The sequence goes on from NC_140965.1 coordinate 51,687,003, forward strand.
AGAAGGACGAGCGCTGGGCTTGGGGGCCTGCACACCAGGCGTCGTTCGACCGCGTCAAGCAGCTGCTCACAGAGGATACGGTCCTCGTGCACTACGAGCCTGCGCGTCCCCTCCTATTGGCATGCGACAGCTCTGCATATGGCATCGGGGCAGTGCTCTCCCACAGGATGGACGATGGTTCCGAGCGGCCTGTTTGTTTTGCATCCCGGACCCTGTCCACAGCAGAGCGCGGATATGCCCAGATTGAGCGTGAGGCTCTCAGCCTCGTCTGGGGTGTGCGGAGGTTTCATCAATATCTGCTGGGGCGGCATTTCACTTTACAGACGGATCACAAACCACTTCAATTCATCCTGAGACCCGAACGCGGGGTGCCAGTGGTAGCAGCCGCGCGAATACAGCAGTGGTGTCTGTTTCTGTGTGCTTACGATTATGATATTCAGTTCCGGAGCACCAAGAAGCATGCTAACTGTGACGGGCTCTCACGCTTACCGTGTGCGGAGGGCCCAGCTGCGTCTGAGTTGGGCGACCGGGTCGATGTGTTCGCGCTGGACCAGGTCCAAAGTGGGCCGGTCACGGCCAGGCAGGTCGCGGTGGAATCGGCTCGTGATCCGGTGCTTGCCCGTGTCGTCCAGGCGATTTCTACGGGGAATTGGAGCGATCTGCTTTCGACACCGGCATTTCAACCTTTCACGTCACGCGCAGCGGAGCTGTCGTTGGTCCAACGGTGCGTAATGTGGGGAATGAGGACCGTGATTCCACCGAGGTTCAGGCAGCGGTGTTTGGAAGAACTGCATGTCAGTCACCTTGGCATCGTGAAGACCAAGAGTCTTGCTCGTAGCCTGTTGTGGTGGCCGGGGTTGGACAAAGACATTGAGCAGTTGGTTAAGCGTTGCGCCACGTGCCAGACAGATGCTGATAACCCGTGTCGAGCTTCGGGTCTCTGGCCTGTGCCAGACCGAGCTTGGCAGAGGGTCCATGTAGATTTTGCGGGACCGGTTAATGGCAAGATGTTTTTGATTGTGATTGATGCATTCTCTAAATGGCCGGAGGTTGTAGTAATGCAGCATACTTCAGCAAACATTACAGTAGAGAAGCTGCGGACGATCTTTGCTAATAAAGGGTTGCCGGAGATCCTGGTCTCTGATAATGGTCCGCAGTTCATCGCGGGGGTATTTGATGAGTTTATGCGCCAGAATGGTATTCGACATCTAAGGTCCGCACCGTATCATCCTGAGACGAATGGCCAAGCTGAGTCGTTTGTCAAGATGTTGAAGCGGGCTTTGCGCAGGGGGGGGGGGGGGTTGCACCTGTGCAGGCGGTGGTCGATGTCTTTTTGCTCCATTACAGGAACGCAGTTCATCCTGTCACGGGTGATTCGCCGGCCATTCGTCTCTATGAACGGGCTTTGCGGTCCAGGCTAGATTTGCTATGACCTGGAGGGTCGGGGAGTGGGGCGATGTCGCGTCCGACGCGGCTGCGCAGCTTCGAGGTGGGGCAGCGGGTAATGGTGCGCGATTATTTCCACGGTTCCAAATGGGTGCTGGGGCCGGCGAATTGCATGGTGCGGACTGATGGTGGGGATGTGTGGAAGCGGCACGTGGACCAGATGCATGATCGCTGTTCAGCGTCACCCCCCACACCTCCCCGAGCTGCACGATGCGGGACCCCCACCGGTAGTGTCGCCGGCACCTGACGTTGTATCACCGGGGCTGGCTGGGCCGGCGCCGAGGGGGGCTTCGCCTGATGCCGTCCTACCCGGGGACGTCGAGCAGGCTGGGCAGTCGGGGGTAGCTGGTGTTGCGGAAAGTGCGAGTCCGGCGAGGGTGTCACCTCGACCGGGCCGGGAGGTGTCTGAGCCTGGGCTGTCTGGTGGCGCTGCCCGTCCGAGGCGGGTCAGGGTGCGGCCGCGGTACTTGGAGGATTATGAGTGTTGATGGGTTTCCGATGGTCATGTTGTGATTATCCGTTCGTTATGTGACGGGTCATTTTACGAGGGGAGGAGTGTGCTGTGTCACGTGATTGGGTTTTCGTATATCATGCCTCGCCCGCTAGGGGTGGGAAGAGTGTGCTTCTGGTCGCGCAATAAAGCGGAGTTGATGGTGGCCCGCGCGCTTCTTGCGTCCCACCGCACCTGGTACACTCTAAACATGAGATCCACATTCGTCGATATTCTGTCACATTCCGACAATCTATTATAATCAATTTAAGTGTGTTCGTGTGTCTCCTCCCGTGAAACCCAGTGGCCCCAAACGTTGCATGCATACCAAGAGAACTCCGATGAAGCGCACGTGGGTTTGGGTTAATTAAAACATTCCCTTTTGAAGATAATTAATGGAATTATTTAATTATCCTTTATCAAGGCTCAGCCTTGGTCAGGTGGATGGCGTGGGTTTTAGTTTTTAAATACTTCTGTCCAGTTTTATATCAAACATGGTATAGTAGTTTAAAAAAAAAAAAAAAACTTTGTTGTTACCTTCGCAAACTTTGTTGTTACCTTCGCAAACTTTGTTGCGAAGGTTATGTTTTGATCGCTGTGTATTTATTTATTAATTTATTTATTTGTGAATATGTGTTTGTTTGTTTGTTTGTTTGTTTGTTTGTTTGTTTGTTTGTTATTCGCATAACTCCAAAAGTATTGAACTGAATCGCAGCAAGTTTGGTGGGATGATTGGTTATTATCTGAGGACCATTTGATTAGATTTTGGGAGCGATCGGGTCAAAGGTCAAGGTCATGAAAAGGTCAAAATCGTCATTTTTGTACAATGAATGTTTGTTTGTTCACAATAAAAAACTTATTTAGAAAAACAGAAACTCGTGTGCCCCTAAAAAAAACAAAATGCCCCTAAAATGCCAGAAAATAATATCTTATAATGTGACCAATTGTCATCAGATTGACTTGACACCGACACCCAAAAAGGTCAGGGAGTTCATACAGAAATTGTACAATGTACGTGAATCAGTGTCAAACAGCAGGAAATTTAATGTTTTTAAGCCATCATAACACATATGAGATGGCAGATGTGGTATGGGATTAAATACCCTCACAATCAACGGTTTCTGGGGGAGGGATGTAGCGTTGGCGAAGGTATGCGCTCTACTGAGTGCCCGTTCTAGTTTTAACTATTTCTATTCCATTCTAGTTTTGACATGTTTTATTGCCAAGTAATGACTTGGTGTGCTGCATACCACCATCCCCTTACACTTCTTTCCTTTGCCCTTACGCTGCCTCACCTCCCCTCACGCTGCATCCCCCTTTTCTCACACTCCCTCCCCCTCCCCTCACACTGCTTCCCCCTCCCCTTGTGCTGCCTCCCCCTCCCCTCGTGCTGCTTCCCCCTCTCCTTGTACTGCCTCCCCATTCCCTCCCCTCATGCTGCCTTCACATTCCCTCCTCTTACACTGCCTACCTCTCCCCCCTCATGCTGCTTTCCACTCCCCTCGTGCTGCCTTCCCATTCCCTCCCCTCACACTGCTTTCCCATTCCCTCCTCTTTCCCTCACGCTGCCTTCCCCCACACTGCCCCCTACACTACCCCCCTACACTACCCCCCTACACTACCCCCCCATACACTGCCCCCACTCATGCTGCTTCCATTCCACTCCTGCTGCCTCCCTTCCTCTTGATGCTGCCTTCCCATTCCCTCCCCTTTCCCTCATGCTCCCACCCACTCACTCTGCCTTCCCTCCTCACGCTTCCTCGCCATCCCTTATGGTACCGCTCCCTCACTCACGCTGCCTCTGCACCCCCTTGTCCTACCTTCACCTTTCCACCCCTTCGTTCCGCCTTCGACTTCCTCCCTCTTCGCACTGCCTTCCCTTCCCCACGCCCTTCTTTCCCTTCCCCTTCCCCTTCCCTCAGGCTTACCCCCATCCAAAGCCCCTCCACCCCCGACGGACCTCTCTGGGTGGTGCCCGGGGATTGTTTAGTATGACCCGTTTGAACGTGCAGTTTTATCTTTCCCAATCTAGTTCAATCCTCTACCAACCAATGCTGGCAGACGGGAACACCCCCCCCGAACCCCCACTTTCACTCAAGTCCCCGAATGAAATGCATGTCCAGAACACCTCTACCCCCCTTCTCTCTCCCCATCCTCCTCTCACCCTCCTCTATCCCTTCCCTCCCTTCTCTCCTCATCCCCTCCGTTCAATATTTCTGTCAGCGACGTGACTGGTTGTATTTGCAAGTTATAATATCAACTTCATGCAGTGGATGCACGAGGAAACACCTGAGCCACTTCACATGTCAATAAAACTCAACACAAAGATATTGTTCATTTATGATCGACACTCTGTCCAAGATCAAGCTTGTACCTTAAATAACATAGGTCCTAACTAATGAACCACCATGGTCTACCAAACAAGTTCTTTGGGCAATACGGTACTTTCAATATGACATAATATGCCCCAGAATGCTTGGTGTGCATGCGCAGAAACCTCAGAAAATAGCGAATTTTTGGGGAGGGCACCATTAAGTATATTGTGTGAGTGAGATAAGGATTGTTAGCTGAAATGGCTCACAAAGTTTACAAAAGAATGCGAAAATACTGAGAAAAGTACCTGAAACAAAGGGCTGTGCCTCTCCCGAATGAAAGACTGAGGGAACTTTCTCAGCTCATCCAACGTGCAGCTGCTCAAACTGCAAACTGCCGACCACATGAGCCATGAAAGGCCTGAGTCTGATTGTGTGCTCCACAAAACTCTTACAGATCACTGCTATTGAATAGACTGTGTATCTGGATTATTTGTTTCTGACCACCGATGGGAAGAACATATCTGGGGCTATTAAAAAAACAGGGTGAGTTTAAAAGGATGACAAGTCTGGAGACGGCGATGGTTCACGAGCAATGTACACGGTTCGCCTTTTTTTTTTGACCTTCGAGGGGACGCCACGGGCAAACTGGCAGGAATCGGGAAAAACGTAAATGATGAAAGTTGTCGGACTCGAAGAGCACTACAAATCGACCACGAATTGCGAAATCCTAAACGTAGTTCGCCTTTCTTATTTTTTTATGGCGGGAATCGGGAAAAACGTGAATGATGAAAGTTGTAGTACTCGAAGAGCACTACTTGCATATCAACTTTCATTCGAAACAGTTGAAAACCCTAGGAGCTTGATGCCCAATTTATTGATTTTTTTTTGACATTTTCTAAGTTTGTGACCTTGACCTTGGGACAAAAATGAAAAATAGAGCTCCGTGGGGCTATGCAGGTGCCATTGGGCTAACGAAATACCGAAACCCCTGCCAGATTCAACAAACCCCCTCGGAGAAGATGTAACTTGAAATCGGCTACCCCCTAAAAACACATGTTTTTTGGGCGTGGTTCCGCCCATAATGGACACAGCATGCCCATTCTCAGGAAAACACAACTAGATCATGATATAAACCTCCCACTCAAATTTTATCAGGATCGGATCAAAACCCACGGAGCTATGCTCGGGACAGACAGACAGACAGACAGACAGGCACACACATAATGAATATAGTGGTCACTCTGACTGGTGTGCGTGAACCAATATTTATGACTGATCATGTTGGGATGGGAGTGGGGATGGGAGCAATCGGAGCTGTGAGGGCTGTTATAAATATATGGTTTGTCCAGGGCCACAAGATAAATTATTCGAGATTTTTGCATCTATAATTGCTGAAAGGAGAAGCCTCTGTGTGTGTGGTTTTTTTTTAAATACACCCACTGTGACCACTAGGTTGTACTAACAGGACTCAACGCCTCCAATCCATGGGTATTTCTCGTATTCCTATATTCCCGAGAGTTTGATTTGCATTCAGGAACAGAACAATTATGGTTAACAATCTTGAAATTGCCACTATTTCGTCTAAATGCTGAGAATCATGTTGAAAAGACGATTTGAATCATAGATTTCGCGCAAGCAACGGCTGGTTAAAAGTGCCCGTCGAGCCGAAGTGAGTCACTGCAAACACACAAAGAGTGTACGCAAAATGCCTCATTTATCAATCATACACCATTTTGAAAGCACGGATTGGGATGAGTATTACATACTCAATATCAACTGCTCCACCCACATTACCTTGACTAAGAGTAATGATAAATAAATGCAGTAATAACAATAATAGCAAAAATAATATTAATACCAAAGTTATAAGAATTAGGAAAACTGGAAAGATGGATGAACGGGAGAGGATGACAAAGAGATGGAACGATGATGACAAAGACTTGAACGTGATGATCCGCAATGACAAAAAAAAATAATCAAGGCAAACAAACATGCTGTCTTTATCGAGGAAAAGAACAAACAGTACCTTGTGATAGATGTGGAAGTCCCTTCAGAGAGGAATGTTGCAGTGTAAGAGATTGAAAAGCTGTTAAAGTATTCAGGCCCACAGACTGATTGATATACAGTCGGTGTGGAGCGTAGGGACAGACTATATCGTGACAGCAGTGGTTATCACAGCAATGGGTCTGATGAAGGACCTACAGAAACAATGCGATAACAACAACCCAAGCAACATGAGACGATACAAAGTGCAAAATAGAATTATCTTAAGCATTGCACAAACACTGTGCAAAATTCTGGACACTAAATTACTGCACAAATACCCATCAATTGCTAAAGACTATTGTTTACTCTTGTGGTTATGAAGTCACTTTGCAACGTATATTTTAGATAATAATAATATTAATAATAACTAGAGCGAAGTCGATGGCGTGCCTTTGCAAATCCATATGCTTCCCACCTAAAGCAAAGTTAAAATATTGCAAAAAGTTTCACCAGGAATTATGATTTCGTATGCAGCCTATGGCCACTGGTTGCATCATTGCTGGGAGCAAGGCTGTGTGCTGATGCAGTGCCCCCTGTTCCAAATAAGATGGTACTCATTTTGCGAACCTCAGAAGGATGACAGGCTGAGTCAATCCACCTGGTGTTACATAACAGCATGACATGGGTTCAAACTCAAGACAATAAGATCCTAAGCCAACCTCCTTAATTGTTAAGCCAACACCAGGTATTCCACCAGGAATGACCTAATGTCAAATTTAGAGCTAAAATTGTTTTCACGTTTTGACCCCTGTGACCACAAGTCCCTATCCATGGGGTATGAACCTGGGGTCAAAAAAAAAAAAAATCGTCACATATTTCATGCGTCTCCCAATGCTGATTGCACATAAGTATGAAGTTTCATTTAAAAAATGTTTAAAAATGTGCTCATAATGGCATTTTTTTGGTATTTGACCATTTGGCCCCAACCCAGGGGGTGGGACAAAAATGACTGCAAGACAGAAAGACAAATGGAGCTGATTACAATATCCCTCATTTTTTTTCAAAAAGCGTTGTGATAATAACAATAATATAATAACTGCATGGAATCCTTAGGATCTGTCAGAGGTTCATATACCTGAAAAAATTGGATATCTAAGACGATCCCACTCACTTTGGCAAGCAGCACATGGTCCTCCAACAATGGTCATCACAAATAGTTTCAAGACAGCGTTTTTATTTTTGGAATGGAATAAATGGTCCAGTAATTCGTGTTCCACTTTGCAATGCATAACCCCCAAGTGCATCACATCCTGGTTATCAACAACTCTCTTCTTTTTGACAGAAAATTGTTCCTGAAAGCACAATGTTCCTGAAACAAATTGTTCCTGAAAGCACATTACTCGATCGTAAGCAAGGCTGTAATAGCAAAAAACTAAAATAGTGTGTTCACGAAAAGCTGGAAAGAAGATACAGAGGCTCAGAGAATAGATATTTTAAAATTGGGATGAGGCTAATGGCTGAATACATCCTACTTCCTACTATTAGTGTGGAGGTAATTGTATTAGAGAATGCTTTGCTTGTAAATTTTTGACACCATCCATTTTCACAATGCCTGGGCCAAAACCTTTACCAAAAAACATGGTGCCAATTTTTCTTTTTCGGTTTAAGTCCACTTTGGGGTCAAAGTTCTTTTTTTGAAAGAATTACACAAGTGCAGGTACATTCAAAGTACACAACCCCCATGTCAAACAAATAAATAACAAATCCTCCAGCATGCAACATCGCCAAGCAGCACATGGAGAAGGAATTGAGATGGAGTGGTGTACAATAATTGATAGATTAATTGCATCATTAAAAAAAAATCGTAATCGTAAAATAATTGATTTCTCAATCAATTGCCGAATAGCATACCCAAACCACCACTGTTTCATCCGAATCTGTAACTTTTTGAAAATTAAGTATTTAATCAAAAAATGAATGATTAATCGATTAATCAAAAATACTCTTTAAAGCCAAATCACTTGGTCGTTGTCTTGTCCAAATATCAGCTTCCGAGTTCAAAAGGTGCTTGAGATATTGCCCAGATGAGAAAGAAAAGAATTAAGTAATTAATCAATTACTTCAATCATCAAAAAATCAAAAAGTCCAGTTTTTTCCAAAGCAGATTTTCAATTTTGTCCCCAAATTTCATCTTCCTTGCTCAAAGGATGGCTGAGATATCGCCCGGAAAAACAAACAAGAAAGCACGAAAATAAGAAAAAAAAATGGAGTAAAAACTGAGTACACCCTTCCTTTGGCACCCAGCGATGAGGTCATGCATCACCTGGATATGGAATTGGGAAGGAGCGGTGTGCAATAAATATCGATAAATATGTATTTCAGAAGAAAATATTTGTACATAGCACCTCAAAATGTTCAGTAGATCGAAATAAATGACAATAAATTCGATGAGATCAACAAAACTTAGACAATTTTATCGAAAATAATTATGATTGCGACCTCTTTTCCTACTTAATTACCCATTTACTGTGCATATGTAAGGATGGGGAAAAAATTAACGTGCATTCAAAATATAAAGTTGGATCCAATACCAACCTTTGCAAAAAATACTGTACCTACTTCTATGGTGTAAATTTGACATGAAAAATTAAATGTTGGCAATAAAAGTTACGTCTATACGCCTAATACTATCACGTATGATGTTCTGTTAACATGGGCCGTCTGTGCTGAGATCCTTGTCCCAGGAAATGGCTGATTGGTTTCGAACCTCCTATTAATCTTTATATTTCCCCAAGGTCGCCCGAATGAGCCTAAATTGACGTCACACACATGGGAAGCAGATTGATCGGACATGCTTTTTGCCTTTCTGAAGGTTTATTTATAAAGAATATGGGGTGGGGAACACGAGCAGTTCGGAACAGTCCAAGCGAATCAACAGACACAAAAAGGGAGAAGGGAACACACAAACTTATATACAATGATAAATAAGAAATAAAAAAACCTAACCCACACCAGGTGACTCATAAAACATTTATACAAACATTAAAATTTCAGGCGAGTATCTTCCTTGGGCAAGATGTGCAGATAGAAAGCGATTATGCAGCCTGTTATGGAAGCCAGCAATGAAGTGAGCCAGCAATGAGACAAGCCAGCCATGAGGGGTGCTAGCAATGAGGAGCACAAGCGACGAGAAGCGCCTGCGACAATGAGCACCTCGGAACATGCACCCTGAACGAGCCCTCGTGATCCTCTGTCCTTCCCAGCTCGATTCTTCTCCAGACTCGTTCTCCGACACTCCAGGAGCTCTGGTGTGTCAGTTCTCTCCACCCCTCTATGCTCTTCTCGGCAGAGGCCTCTTCCAGGCCGTTCCGCCCGTGGGAAGGCTCCAATAACAACAAAAGCCTTATCCTGCTTCTGGGCCCAATAGAAAATTACGCTGCCATGACCGGCACACACTCACCAGGTAGATCATGAGGGCCTTTTTGAAGTGTGTCGCACGTGCCTTTTTGTGATGTGAAGTCCTCACCTGGCCCCTCCCACAAAAAGGGGTGTTTACGCATACCTTGACTATCCTGTTTATAAACTACATATGCTGCCTCCTCAGCATCACGTGCATCAAAACGACTTAATCTGACAGGTCCCGGTTACATGACAATCAAACCCACTTGAAACACACAAACAATGTTACACTTTCCACAATCTCGCTGTGGATCCACTACCCCTTCCACATAATAATACATTTCATGAGATACAAGATTTGATTCCTGTTATTCAAACTGAACAGCAGGAACAACCGACCTTTCAATGTGCAAACACTTTGTATTTAATGTCATCTATTATTTAAGACAGTAACGTGCTTGAATATGTACCAAACCAAGCTTGAAGAAAAACAAGTACATGTATGTAGCCAGTAGCTTTGAGGGGTATTTCATTACTCAAACACAAAAAAATTAGAATGACAGAAACTTTGCCAATCTGATATGACATCATTCAAAAAGATGAAAAAGGGCAGTTTTCATATGCTCTTAATTTTGGTCAATTAATTATAAAGGCAATGGAATGTGTGGAACAGTGAATCATTATACCAACACCAAGCAAGTGCTGATTTTCATGTTTTGCAGCCCAGTGTCAAAGCCAGAATCAAAAGTTTTTGGTTTATACATTTGCCAAGAAGATTTTACTTCAAACAAAATACTCTGACCAATATTGACAGATATTCTTTGCAAAACATCAAACCTTGAATTATCAAAGAATGATCAAACACACATTCCATTGAAGGACAAAGTACAGTTTGAGTTGCACAACATGGAGTGTCTTGGCGTTATTAGGCGTATAGAGGAACCAAAAGAATGGGATCATCCATTAACATACATCTCATTGAAGGACGGTGGTATCATTTGTGTCTAAACCGTGCTTTGATCCACCCACATCACAGAACCCCCAACAACCGAGGGGCTAAATCATCGTCTTGCTGAAGCTAAATACTTATCAAAACTTGATGCCGTCTGGTTACTGGGCTGTCAAACTTGATGCTAATAGTCAGCATCTACTTGCATTTCAGACCTCATCAAACCGATACCGTTTCCAGCGTCTTCCGTTATGGTTGTGCATTAGCCAGAATATTTTATAGCTTGAGGAGGATTGTATCCTAAGGAACTTGAAAGGTGCTGTTAATTAAAATATTGCAGATGGCATTGCTATGTATGTGGCCACAGAACAGGAACATGATCGGAACCTGGATGAGCTATTGCTTGCTGTGCAATGTGAAAGACTTGTATTCACTTGGACCAAGTGTTTCATTAAGAGGAACAGTATCGCATCTGACCGAAATGTGTACCATGCACGGTGCTCAGGGGATCGAGCCAGATCCTCAGAAGGTCAAGGACTGACGTGGTATTCTCCCTCATATGTCCAAACTCGAGCTCCAGCACTTTCTTGGTCTGATGACGTATCTTGCATGCTATGTGGTTAACTTCAGTGCAAAGTCGGCACCACTCCGAGAGCTACTCAAACAATATGCCAATTTTAGGTGGAAACCACATCATTGGAAGACATTTCGATGATCTTAAAACCAAGGTCTCAGTATGCTCACTTCTTCATGACTACTGGCCTGATGAGCCGGTGTACTTTCAGTCAGGCAAGTGTTTAAGGCTTGAGCAACACCCTGCTCCAGGCTTATGGCAACCAGTTACAACCTGTTGCTTTTGCGAGCAATTAAGACACTATGCTTGCATTGAGAGAGAACTGCTTATGATCATTTTTGATGTGGGAACGATTTGATTTCATACCTTCATGTATGGTCACAATTTCCATGTGACAACAGATCACAAAATGCCCCTGATGATTGTGGAGAAGCCCCTTGGCATGGCACCTCTGTGTGGAGAAGTCGCTTGCCGCAGCACCGCAGCATCTCCACATCTTCATGTTGATTTGTCTGCAGGGCATTTTCAACTTCACCATCGAGAATCGCAAGGACACAGACAATCAACTTGCAGAAGGACTCTCTCACCCACCTAGTCCATAAAAACACCTGTGCAATCAAGCTAGATCTATGTGTGGACCCAGTCCAACTTTCGTTGGAGAATGTTTGACTACCACAGCCATAAACGCTCCATAACCCAGATTTTCGTCGACTCTGTGACGTCATCATCATCATTGGCAGTCCAGAATTCACAAATAACACACCAGAGGCCCTTAGAGGGCTCTGGAGCTGTCATGACGAACTGTCAGTTTTAAATGGTATCATTTTCAAGGGAGAGCCAGTTGTTATCCCAAAATGTTTACAACATTGAATTTTTCAAAAGCTCCACTCAGAGCACTTCCGTCAGGAGAAGAACAAACTTCTTGCGAAAGAGAACGTATAGTGGCCTAATATCAATGTAGATATTGATTGCCTTATCAGTAGTTGCCAAACATGTTAGAGGTACCAAAAGTCATAGGTTTTGGAGCCATTGCTCCAGCATGAGATTCCGTTAAGGCCATGGAGTAAGCTCACTGCCAATCCATTCCAAATTGATGGTGCTCAATGGTTAATTCTGTGTGAATACTATTCAAAGTTTCCTGCTGCATGATGACTTCCTGAACTGTGCCTGAGCCATATTGTTCTTTAATGTCTTCAAGGTATTTTCTCTGAGTTTGGCATACTTGATTGCCTCATGACTGGTCACGGTGGACATTTTGAAAGTGCTGAGTTTTCATCAACCAGTCAGGTCAGGGCAGATTAGATCTGTGATTTGCTACAGGCACCAGGTATACCTGTAATAACCTGTTTCATGGTCAGGTCTCACCAGGTTTCCTGTAGGGAAGGTTGTACGGATATGGACAATAATGGGGGAAAAAAACAAAACCTGTCAAAGCACAGAGGAGCTCCTTGTGAGCCAACAGCCATCCATATCGAGTGCCCAACTGTGTCTGCGGACGTCATCCTGCAATTGGGTTACTTTATTACTTTTTTTGAGGTAGTGGGGCAGATAACAGCAATTTTTGAGAGGAATCGTGCAAATGATGATACAAGCATCAAATTTGGCACATTTGTTCTCCAGGGGATTCTAATCAAATCTGCCTGATTAGCCATTTGAAAATCCAAGATAGTGGCCATCTTGAAAAATGGCCACCAAGTTAGCCTCACGAAGTTGACTTTTTGCTTAGAAGTATTTGTAGTTGTCCGATTTGCATGATCTAGGTGTGGATCCCCATGTTTTCAAGCCTGCTGGAATGGATTTTCCTGTTTTTAAAGCCCCCTGACACTTTTTCTGATTTTGCACCACTTTAATGATTGTCATATGCAGCTAAGGCCTTTCTGCAACCGGCCCTGGCTAGTAAATGTTCAAAGTTATGCATACCATGCGAATGTTCCTCCAGCTGCTACGGTCCACATATGGAGCTGCAGAGTGCTGAGCAGGGGAGCCCTGACTGAAAGCACTTGCATTTCCGGTTGCAACCTTTCTTACAGGAACACTTGGTCAGTTCCTGACAGCTGGCTGCAATAGGGGGTAGTGTTGTCCAACATATCTGCCACAGCTCTCCCTTCTGTGTCCATCCCCATTCAGCAGGTCTGCTCGTGTGTGGACTGGAGATGGTTGCCTGGCCCCATTGATCCCAGCCTGATAGGTCACACGCTTTGCATGTTCTCTGAGGGCTGCCTGTGTTGGTGGAATTAAGTTGTACGGCCTCTGCTTGCGGGCAAAGAGATCCAGTCTTGCTCCGTCCACAGCAGTGGCTGCGCTTGATCTGTCATGCATGAGGACAACGAATCTCTCCAGCCTCTGCAGGTCAAGATCACAAATCAATGTTGGATGCTGGCTGAGATTGGTGAATGTTTCAGAAACATCATCAAAGACGTTCCAAGTCTGCCATGCAGTTTTCTTCCCTTTACCGCAGAAGGCAGACACGACGTCACATCTAGTGAACGCATGGAAGTATGAGATCCCTCTCGCTTTCTCAGGCACTATTGCAGAAACTACCTCATGGACTGGAATCCATCGCGCCTTGGCTCTTTGGCCAAAGGCAATCCACATGTTCTCAAGACCTAGTTCCTGTAAGGATGGCAGTACAGATATTGCTATGACGAGTACGTCCGTGTTATTAGCCTTAATGATAATGGACTTGCTACCATCCGTCGTTGCATCCCTGGTGTGTACAAATATTCGAGTGTCAGCTTCTTCATGACAACATGGAGACACAGCATCCAGTGACTTCCTTGTGTTGCTAATGGCATCTCCTTTTGTGACAATGACTGTGATTGTCATCTGTGCTTCACACATCTTTTCCGCAAGGAAATGAAACAGCACAGTCTTATTGCTGTCATCTCAAAGAAAGCTTCTCCAGTTACTTGGGGTCTTACTGGTTCCTGTCACTCTTCTTCTGATTCCTTGCCTCCTTTTCGACTTTGCCTCGGACTTCAGACTTGACTTCTCGTACACATCAAACACTACGTCCACCCTCTCGTACCTGGCACCACAGGATTCCACCTTTGGGATGACGTCTTCTTGAGCATAGTCATGAAATATCTTTGAAGTGCGTGGAGGTAGGGCATTGATAAGTGCTGAGCCATCAATGATGACTGCATCTCCCCTTGGATCTCTGTCTGGGATGTTCACTTGTACTTCAAGAATTTCAGCCAGCTGTGAATTCTGACATGTTTGAAGCAAGCCGCTGTCACTAAGAGATGCAGGGTTTGACTGATTCTCATGCTTGTAGAATTCTTGCAAGTCATACTGCCTGTTCTGGCATGAGAGGAACAGTCGTGAGAACAGCTGACAGTCGTCTTTCAGGACTTTCTCCTTTGAACTTCCCCCAGCTTGCTCTTGTTTGAAGAAAGAAACAATGTTTTTCTTGATTGGATGATAGAAAGGACATTCACCTTCATTCTGTAGCCCCTCCATGAATGAATGGAACTGCTCTTTGCCCCACTTGTGTTGTGTTGCTACCATTTCGGCTCGAGTTGGGTCTGCAATGTTCTTGAAATGGCCATCTTGAAAAATGGCCGCCATCTTGGATTTTCAAATGGCCAATCGGGCAGATTTGATCAGAAAGCCCTGCAGAAGAAAAAAGCCAAATTTGATGCTTGTATCATAATTTGCACGATTTTTCTACTATCTACTACACTAAGGAGGATAGGAGCAGGATTTGCACTCCAGCCACCGTAAAACCCTTCACTCTGAAAACGCAAAGAAAATTTAAAAACCCACACCGTGGGAGTACCTCCTGTGCAGCTGCCCTTCACAGGGCAGCTCATTGGATGACGGGATTGAGGTAAAGCCTTTGGGACCCCCACTCTTTTCTGATAGGAGGAAACTACGGAGTAACCTTCCCGGGTCAGATTGTGGTGGTGTGACTCGGGGTGGTGCTGAGGTGTCGTCCACGAGACAGTGGTCTCCTTGGGATAACCTGAGGCGGTCCCTTTGGATAGGTGCCTGGAATGTCCGACACCTAAGAAAGGATGATCACCTGCATCTGTTATCATCTGAGCTCAAGCATTTGAACATTGGTCTTGCAGCACTCTCTGAGGTTCGGACACTGGATAGTGGCGAGATCATGGTGGGTGGTTATACCTACTATTGGTCTGGTTGCTCTGTTGTTTACCATGCCTAAGGAGTTGCTGTAGCTGTGTCCAATAAGCTGACTGCAATGATAACTGAGGTAGCACCGGTCAACGAGCACATTAGGAGATTAAGGATTCTTCACTCCTTGGGTGTCGTTTCCCTGAACTCTGCAGATGCTCTGACTGAGGCGAGTGATCTCACCATGAAGGAAGCATTGTATACCATGCTCTGCTCGAGTCTGTGGTTGATCAGTGCCCAAGGCGAGATACTCTTCCAGCCTTGGGGGATTTCAATGCATCGACTGGAACAGATAGAGATGGTTAGGAGACATGTGTTGGTCCCCATGGGTCTGGAACTATGAACCAGAATAGCACGAAGTTCCTTGAGTTTGCAAGAAGTCATGGACTTAAGGCCCGGTCACACCTTGATGTTTTAGCCAACGTAGGCCGATTTTTGAATTTATTTTTCTAAAACGCTGGCACACGTTGAATACGTTATGGGTAAGTTTTGATAACATTGAGAGAACGCTGAAAAACACTGCCATACGTCGTTGTACGTTGGCTTTAAACGTTGTACTTTTTGGTTGTCCTCAAATTTTTTCATGCTTGAAATTTCACGACGTATGCCGGCGTATGACTCACACGTTCCGCTACGCTGGCCACAAGTTGTATGCACGGTCTGCGATCGTTGACAGACGTCAACACATGCTAGTTGTAAGTTAATCATAAGTTGAGACACGCCGAGGTAATGTTTAGCGTACCCGAAACTTATTTCTAACCTATGATTAACGTGTTTTTGGCACGTTACGCGATCGTTGCCACACATCGACAGACGTTACTTTTAAGTTACTCATAGGCTGAAAGACGTCGGTATAATGGATCGTCCTTGCGTCAGCGTCCACGGCCACGGCCAGGACACTTATTTGCAGCATTCTTCAAACTTTTCTTCGGCATGACGAGGATGTTCACACTTCGATGTCTAGCTTAGCTATGATTCCAATTGTCCATCGGCAGCGTCTATTTAAAATAGTCGAGTTTGAGCGTTTTAACACGTTCAGAAGAAACGCTTCAAATTTCCAAACCCCAGCGTCAAAAAACAAAGGCGAGTGACAGCAATTTAAATCGTTCATTGTAAACAATGAAAATAGCTGAGTGGTACCGTTTAAAAGTCGTTGAGGGTAAAAAAAATCCAATTGTTGAGCGCAAGCGTCTACTTTCAATAGTCGAGATGCAGCCATTTAAATCGTTGAGTTTATCATTTAAATCGTTAAATCGTTAAACGCAAGGACGATCCATCATAACCCACACCCTCCCCCTCACACTCACCTACTACTGCCAACATGAACAAACTACTACTAATACTAATACTGATACTGATACTGATACTGATACTGATACTGATACTGTTACTGCTGACATGGACATTGACTCAAAAAGGACTCGAAAACACTGTTGGGTTCCCCTTTTATGAGCAGCATTTTTATATACCAATTCCCAAAACCGCTGGGAACACGTCTCTATATGGCAGTTGTAAAGGCCCGGTCACACCTTGACGTTTTAGCCAACGTATGCCGATTTTTGAATTTTTTTTTTCTAAAACGCTGGCACACGTTGAATACGTTATGGGTAAGTTTTGATAACATTGAGAGCATGCTGAAAAACACTGCCATACGTCGTTGTACGTTGGCTTTAAACGTACTTTTCGGTTGTCCTCAAATTTTTTCATGCTTGAAATTTCTCGACGTATGCCGGCGTATGACTCACACATTCCGCTACGCTGGCCACAAGTTGTATGCACGGTCTGCGATCGTTGACAGACGTCAACACATGCTACTTGTAAGTTAATCATAAGTTGAGACACGCCGAGGTAATGTTTAGCGGACCCGAAACTTATTTCTAACCTATGATTAACGTGTTGTTGGCACGTTACACGATCGTTGCCACACATCGACAGACGTTACTTTTAAGTTACTCATAGGCTGAAAGACGCCGGTATAATGGATCGTCCTTGCGTCAGCGTCCACAGCCACGGCCAGGACACTTATTTGCAGCATTCTTCAAACTTTTCTTCGGCATGACGAGGATGTTCACACTTCGATGTCTAGCTTGGCTATGATTCCAATTGTCCATCGGCAGCGTCTATTTAAAATAGTCGAGTTTGAGCGTTTTAACACGTTCAGAAGAAACGCTTCAAATTTCCAAACCCCAGCGTCAAAAAACAAAGGCGAGTGACAGCAATTTAAATCGTTCATTGTAAACAATGAAAATAGTTGAGTGGTACCGTTTAAAAGTCGTTGAGTGTAAAAAAAATCCAATTGTTGAGCACAAGCGTCTACTTTCAATAGTGGAGTTGCAGCCATTTAAATCGTTGAGTTTATCATTTAAATCGTTAAATCGTTAAACGCAAGGACGATCCATGATAACCCACACGCTCCCCCTCACACTCACCTACTACTGCCAACATGAACAAACTACTACTAATACTAATACTAATACTGATACTGATACTGATACTGTTACTGCTGACATGGACATCGACTCAAAAAGGACTCGAAAACACTGTTGGGTTCCCCTTTTATGAACACCATTTTTATATACCAATTCCCAAAACCGCTGGGAACACGTCTTGATATGGCAGTTGTAAGTTAGAAACATGTTCATTTATTTTTTTTGTCGACCGGAAGACGTCATTGGAATACGTCTACATACGTCGATGTGTGTTGGGACTACGTAAAGAATTGGTTCAAAGCACGTCAAACATAAGTTAGAAATAAGTTTCGCGTAAAAAAGACATTACCGCGACGTGTTTCGACTTATGAGTAGCTTATAAGTAGCGTTTGTGGACGTGTGTAAGCGTCCACATATCGTGTGTAAAACTTATCCCCATCGCATGCGGAACGTGTGTCATACGCAGAGTACGTCATAAAATTTTGAACATGTTTAAAATTTCTTGACGTACTCTACTTACTACGACGTATGATAGCGTACTTTAGCGTTGTACTCACGTATACCAAACTTACTCATACCGTATTTGACGTGCCCCAACGTTTTAGACACATTTTTCTTAGGTCGGCATACGCTGGCAAGATCGCCAAGGTGTGACCGCGATGTTGACACTTCCATTTCTACGGCAGTTATGATTCGAATCGTTGTGCATCAGCCTTTTAATAGGCTACGTCACGACATCGTCGGCGATGCGTGCAACGCGCTATGCGTAAGTTAGACTATCGTTGGGCATGGGTTGTGTAGGCTGACAACAGGTTCAGCATTCGTTGGTATAAGTTATCTATAACACAACGAAACGTTCTGTGTCCGTTACCAATGCGTTATACATAAGACCAAGTCGCTATGAATACGTCCGAATCTTTCAAAAAAAACATCA
>NC_140965.1:51710664-51713164 GCF_056783735.1 Eptatretus burgeri
GGTTAGCTTAGCTAGACCGACTTCATGGGGCAGGGGTAAGTCCTCATGGAGTCCGTGGAATGGATTAGTTAGGGGGATTGTAGCAAGATTTAGGTTGGGAAAGTTATTTTTTTGATTTTGAGAACAGTGACAGACAGTGAATGTGTAGTGGGGACGTAGCTTAGCTATGTAGTGTTAAAAGGAACATGCTGTAGTTTAAGGGACGACGTGGGAGCACGAGTTAGTTAGGGGAGGAAGTTAGAAGGATGGCGGAGTTCAGCGGTGTGTGTGTTGAAGAGTTGTGAGGTGAGTACATGATGAGTGAGTGAGGCCAGCGGGTCTGTGTGAGTGGAGCAAATGGGGAATGCATGGTGCGATGAGTGATTGGGGGGAGGAGTGACTCCCGCCCAAGGGACCCCGGGGTCAGTGTAGAGTGAGTTAGGGGGTTAGTCAAATTTACAAAATGGAGGTCGTTTTGTTGTTGGTGGGAATGTAGGCTCGAAACCCGTTTGGAGGGGTGCAGGAGCCCTGTTGACGGGCTGGGAGCGTGGCTGCGAAAGGTGAGTATCGCTGAGTGGGTACCCCGGGCACCAGGCTAGTCGGCCGTGGTAGGCCAAGGGCCCATGGGGGGCCGGGATAGCGTAGTGGGCACGGGTGCGCCTGCTTGGTGCGGGGGCCTGGGGCGCCATTAGCCGCGTGGGCAGTGTTGTGGGCACGGGTGACCCTCGGAAAGGGGCCTGGGAAGCCAGCCTGCCACGTGTGCGTTTCAGGGGAGGTGCCATGGGGGGCACTCCCCGGTGTTTAGGGAGCTGGTAGGCTCGGAGGCAGTGTAGTGCCCGGGGGTGCCATAGCGGGAGAATCGGCAGAGGGTCGTGCCTGCCAAAGGGAGCCACGTGTCCCAGCCATGAGACCGTGTGAGGGCACGGAGAGAAAATTGGGGGGCGAGGCCCGAAATTGTGAGGACACCAACACAGGCGACGGGAATCTGGGTTGTTAGTACCAATAGTTTAAGCGAGAGGCGCTTGTTGAAAGCCCCGGGGTAGTTTAACAGTTAAATGGATAGGGTAGATTAGGAAGTGTACACCTCCGCACCATCCGTCCCCTCGCTCTCGTTGTGGGCCGCTGGACCCACTTTGGTTATAGATCGCTGAGCTCTGGGGAGGCCATCCTGAGGCTTCGTTGGGCCTCGGCACAGGACGCTAGCTCTCCCTTGTTCCCCTCCGGGAAGGGAACGTAGGGGTGGGGAGTAGGCTAGGTGACAGGATAGGTTAGCCGAACAAGGACAGTACAGGGGGTTAGGGGACGATTTATAGTGGGGAAGTAAAAATAAAAAAACAACAAAAAAATAAGTTGGGGTTAAATTGGGGTTTGACAAATTAAGGGAGTGGGTATGTACAGTGACAGGCAAAGGCGATAGGTTGGGAGGGAGACAGGTAGGTAGGTCCGAGCCCGCCTTCCAAGTGGCCAGCACCACCGCACTCCCTCCACCAACCTCCACGGAACGGCAAAAGCTGGCCAACTTCATCGGCAGCTGTTGTTTTGCTGCGAGGCCTGTGCCGGCTGGATCGTCTGCAGCTGCTGTGCTGCAAGGCCTGTGCCGGCCCACTTCATCTGCCGGCTGGCTGTTTTTCTTCAAGGCCTGTGCCGGCCAGTTCATCTGCCGGCTGTGTTTGCCTGCAGCGGCCTTCTTCTGCGGGCTGTGTTTGCCTGCTGCCTTTGCCATGCGATGCCCACTGCCCCTGCTCACCAGCCCCCGTTCAATTTTTGCTTTGCCCCCCCCCCTGTTCATTGCCATGTGCGCCAGGATCAAGGCAACAGTTTGCAAGCTGCGAGAACTGCCCTGTTGGCAGCTACAACACGGGCCTGCAGTGGCGGCCCATGCACCGTGCTTGCGTGCATCCATTCATCCATCCATTCGTGGTGCTCATTGCGTGTGCCACTTGAGCTGGCACGGAGACTACGTTTGTGCAGCCCATGCACCGTTGTGGTTCACTGCGTTCAGTTCAAACCATTCACCCATCCATTCGTTGTGTTCATTGCGTGTGCCACTTGAGCTGGCACGGAGACTGCATTTGTGCAGCCCATGCACCGTTGTGGTTCACTGCGTTCAGTTCAAAAGGGAAGGCCTTGGACTGCGTGTGAGCAGCCGGCCACGTTCCCTGTCACCTGCATTGTTTGAGCCAGAGACTGCATGCGAGCAGCCTGGCTCCCTGCTAACTGCTTTCTTTTTGCAGAGTTCAGTGATCCTGGGCCATGGTTTAGTGTAAAATTTGTAAGTTAAGGGTAAGATGTACTGTAAATATGAGTGCGCCCCCGGCATGTTTGTCTTAGCGCCGGCAATTTTATTTAAGTCGTCCGTGTGAGTGAGTTTGTTTAGGTAGTTACTCAGCCCTCAGGTTATTTATTTTGGGAACACAATACCATGAATGTCGCACTCAGGGATCCGTAGGTAAAATGTACTCGGGGAAAACTACACATAATGGCACACGAAAATTTGACGACTCGGGACGAGTCTGTAAAA
>NC_140965.1:51718164-51875664 GCF_056783735.1 Eptatretus burgeri
TCAAATATACTTGTTCTTTTTGTCAAAAGTTTCACATTTTTTCGAAATTATCAAAAAAAACGGAACAATTAATTGATGATGCTGAATGTGCCAATTTATTTCAAGGCATACTTGATTGGTCAAATAAACAATGCATGAAAAGCGATTGGCCAATTAAATACAACAAAAAAAACAATGCGTATAATGAAAACAGCATTCGGCATGATGTGTTGACTTTGTGCATGCATGTAGCATGAAGTCTGCAACGAGGAGTGTGGCATGCACGTCTTCCGGTTGATAAAATAAAATAAAACAAATCATTTTCCTTGGTAGGCCATGGAACGAATGCTCGAGAAAGGCTTAATTTCCCAGTTTGATTCACTACCTCTGAGGGACTACGCAACACACAGGTCTTAATTTTGATAAAAATGCAGTGAATCACAATAATCTTGTTCTTTTGGTGGAAGCTTGCACATGAAGGAGAAATCTCTGAGCAAACGACACACTTACGAAACAAGAAACATTGAAATTGCTGTGTACATTGATGAATATTATATTTATGAATTATCTTCAATAAAGAGTGATATTTGTGCCTCAGTATTTGTTCCCTGCCTTCAGTGAAGCACTGCTGTCAAAACTGATTGTGTTCTGCTGTTCCTGCGAACTTCAGATTCTTCATCAGCTGTCTAAGTTAGTTGTTGCTACTTTTCCAGATCATCATTAATCATCACAATTGCAGATAATTTCCACTCTTCGTCAATGCATTGCAGAAGGTCAGCTTCATTTAATGTGGCCAATGCTCCTGGACAAGAATGCTGGATTGGTATTTGAACAGAGTTGAATGGATTTGTTATATGGAACCAGGGGCATCTCTACAGAAAATAGTGCCTCTGGCAAGCACTGAAATTGTGCCCCTGTCCTGACACCCATCTTTAAGAAAACATTACCGCAATATCAGCTCAAAAATAAAACCCAAGCTCGTTAATCTTTTCATTTACAAATAATGGCACTACATGAAAATTACAACTGCACCTTCCTTGCTTTCACTGATGCAACTTGGTCTATGATGTGCTCAAAGTCAGTTTTTTTCAGTTTCTTCTCTTTCTACACTCAGCAGGGCAAGATCACAGAGTCTGCCTTGACCCATGGAGGCTCTCAAATACGAAAGTATTAGTTTTGACTTGCTGAATGATCTCTCACAGCTGGTGATGGAAACTGTGATGGTTAGCATTATCTGAATAGCAATGCGAAGATTGAGGAAGACACTCTCATCTCCATACTGAACAATAAATTCGAGAATCTCTTCAGGTCTTGATATTTTCATGTTGGCCAAACTTGATAGCAACATTCCGCAATCCAAAATTTCTTCATATAGCTGCTGTCCATCAACATCAGAGCTGTACAATTTGCCCAAATGTTCGCACTTCTTCTTTAGGTCGTTACTGTTGGCGCCGTAACACAGTCCCTCGACATCGAAAAGGAACCCAAACCTGGCGTCAGTGATGTGCAAACGAGCGAACCTTTCATCCATTTCTCTGTGAATACGGTCGAGTGTTTCCTTCATGACTCTTTCAACTTCAATATTCCATTATTGACAGAGACTGAGTCCTGCTCAGTGGCACCCCCCTTCAAGTGGTGCCAACAGCATGTGCCATACCTGCCATACCTTAGGTACACCACTGTATGCAACAACTACGAATAGAAGAGGATATGGACACACACACACACACACACACACACACACACTTACACACATACACACTTACACACACACACACGCACACCTGAGGTATCAGATATAAAGGTAAATCTCCGAGCTGTTCAAAATCACGAGTAATCTTATTCATCCACATGGGAACACGGGAAAGACACAGCACAAGGTTAATGAGACAGATTAGAGAATGTAATCTGAGCTGTCCTGATTTAGAGTGGCGACCTGTCCAGGGTTGTGCCCAATAGCCAAGGAGACTGGTTAGGCCTAAATCACATTTGCTCTATGGCGAGGATATGGCGGCCGTATGCCCTCTGAATTGACAGAAACGTGCGGCGGCCGCAGAGTTTCTGCGGTGGCCTCAGGATGGCCCTACGCCGTTTGGCTATATTTTACAGGCCGTAAGGTCGCTGTGGAATTATAAAGCGGAGTTATAACCTTTTTCATTTCTACGTTCGCCATAGCAATTGGACAAGCCGAAACAAAAGAAATGGTAAAAAGATATGTTAACCCATTCGTTACCGTCCGTCTGGCCGCACGTTCGCCTTAGGGCCCCCTGTGGTCGCCTTGCGGGCACCTTGAGGCTACCTTGTGTCTGCCTTGAAAATTCGATGGCCGCCGCAGGTGATCGTGTCTGCCTTGAAAATTCTATGGCCGCCCTTAAGGTGACCGTGCGACATCAAATCAAAGACTGTACAGCAACCCCACGTTTTCGGTCTCCACAATTTATAAGACCCAAGGCCTAAGTCACATTTACTCTACGGCGAGGATACGGCGGCCGTACGCCCCCTGAATTGACAGAAACGTGTGGCGGCCGCAGAGCTTTTGAGGTGGCCTCAGGGTGGCCCGACGCCATATGGCTATATTTTACAGGCCGTAAGGTTGCCGTGGAATTATAATGCGGAGTTATAACTTTTTTCATTTATACGTTCGCCGTAGCAATTCGACAAGCCGAAAAAAAAAAACTGGTAAAAAAAAATACATTTAACCCATTCGTTACCGTCCGTCTGCCTGCACGTTCGCCTTACGGCCCCCCTGCGGTCACCTTGCGGGCACCTTGCGTCTGCCTTGAAAATTCTATGGCCGCCGCAGGAACGCCCTAAGGTGACCGTGCGACATCAAATCAAAGACCGTACGGCAACCCCACGTTTTTGGTCTCCACAATTTATAAATACGCCGTGCGGCTACCCGAAAAATACAAACATATGTGACTGCAACATTGTGTGACCGTGGAAATACTGCAGCCGCCGTATAGTTGCTAATGGCCGTAGATTCTGGAGACCCCACGGCCGCCGTGGCAAATGTGACAGGCCTAAATATGCCGTGCGGCTCCCCGAAAAATAAAAACAAATGTGACTGCTACATTGTGTGACCGTGGAAATACTGCGGCCGCCGTATAATTGCTAATGGGCGTAGATTTTGGAGACCCCACGGCCACCGTGCCAAATGTGACCTCGGCCTTAGGCAGCACCAATGCTCTGCACAGAGCATGGTCCGAATGGATGGAATCTGAGCCGTGCATAATGATTTTTTTTAATTCTCAGACTCAGCTTTCACCACATAGACATGTGGGACATGAACAAGGATGAGGGAGTTGAGTGGACAGAGGATGTGCATATATATATATATATATATATATATATATATATATATATATATATATATATATATATATATATATATATATATATATATATATATATATATATAGTCAGCTCGTGAGCACAGTGCAGTCATTCTTCTTTCATTATAATATAATATTGTATCATATTACCCAGGCCAACTTAAAACTTGGAAGTGTTGTGATAGCCTAGAGCATATGGCCTGCACTTGCAGGACTCGCAAGTGCCACCTCTGTTGGCTGTATGAGCAAAAGATGCTCATTGGTAATGCCCTTTGGAAATCTCTTCCATCAAACCCACCACCACTTCGTGATAGAAGTTTTGATGAAAATGTAAAGGATCTTTCAAGTATCTATTATGTCATTGCATGATTATCAAAATGGAAAAATATTGGACTGAAATAGGTTTCTCAATTTTTTGAGGGATTACATATTAGTCAATTTATAGAAAACATCTTAGGTTGACATGATAGCTCCGATGTAATATGCTCCCCTTTGAACAGTCGTGTTTGTGTTTGCTTATCGAGCAGACTGTATCACCCCCTTAACTAATCCATTGTTAATGGGAAGGCAAGGAAGTGAATCAATGACTGTGCCATCCTTCAGAGGAACATTGACTTGTGTTCTGTCTGCTTGCATTCGCTGGTGCACATCAAAGATCAGACAGTCTTTCCAAAGAGTAGGTCAATGTGAGCTGGTAATATGGCACCCTGGACAAATTTCAAATTTCTGATCTGACTGTAGCTTGGAAAGGAGGCAATAACAGACTGCCCAGTGTAATGGTTGTGCTGACACTGCTTCGGCAGCACCAATGCTCTGGAAAATAGTATGGACAATATATTGGATATAACAACTTCAGAATTTCAGCCCAGTTGTGCATAATTGCAGAGGATTTCATTTGAATTGCAGAGGATTTCATTTGAATTGCAGAGGGCATTTAATATCAAATACAATGATTTTACATCTTTATTATTCACAAAATATTGATGACACAAACATAAACTGGTGCCATTATAAAGTCTTGTTCTTCATCTTTAACGGCCATTATTAATTATCCCCCAACCTTTCTTGTGGGGTCAGCCAGAGGAAGCTTGGCCCGAGTCTTCACGAACCAGCTGGCCAGGCCCGACGTTCGACTAGTTAGGGCAGGAATTTAGCCATGGTGTGGTGATAGCTCACCTACTCTTCCCAAAGGACACCATGGGATCTCTAATGTCTACCAACGAATGCTGACAGCCTAGTTAACGTCCATCCAAGGGACAGCACTTCCATTGATGAATCGCCCTGCCTGTAAAATACCAGACTGACAGCTTATAGCTGGGTCGGGATTCAAACCCAGGCTAGACAGCTTAGAGGCGAGTTTGCGTACCTCTATGGTCTAGGCCAGCGTTTCTCAACCTTTGATGGCCCATGGCCCCCCTACCAAGTCGCTTAACATTCGTGGTCCCCTGCCCTTCAATAAAAGATGCAGATTTCGTTTTATGAAATTTATTTACTCAGTCTTAAAAGATAAATCAAAGTAAACATTTTTCTAAGCAACACAATCAATGAGACACTTGCTGTTGGGCTTGTCTGACGAGGCCTCTTATGTTCGGCTCCGTCTTGGACACAGCAAGGTGAATATCGTTCCGAACGTTAAGACGGTTTCTGGACTTCGTTTTAATGGTCGCAAGGTCAGAAAATCCAGATTCACAAAGATATGTTGTGGCGAATTGAATGAGCATTACGGATGCCTTCTTGCTGAGTAGTAGATACGCATCCTGAACAGACAACCAGAAGGTGGAGTGGTCTTCTTTGTTACTGAAGACCAGCTTCATTGCTTTTGAAACCTTCAACTCTGCCAGCTCCTCTGCTTCGTCTTCAGTAGGTTCAATTTTGGCGTTAAACGGGTCTTTGTGCCACGGAACATCCAACGGTGCATCGTCGAAATACGATTTTAACTCAGCGGAGAGATTGTCGAGATGTCTAGTGATGCAATCTTTGATGCCGAAGGGAAGCTCAATCCTCTGCGTCTGCAGGTGCTCGTCCAAGAAAGGAAACGAGGCAGTGGACCCGGCTTTGATTCGTGCCTGCCAGACTTCCATTCTAGCAGACAGTCCGGCAAGCTCGTCTTGAACGTCACTGACTGTCACATCACGGCCTTGCAAGGACTGGTTCATTTCGTTGAGTCGGCCGAATATATCGGCCAGGTAGGCGAGCATCATGATGAACTGTTCATTGTCGAAGTGGACATGGAAGTTGTTTTCGTTGTCTCGCAGGAAGATTTCCACCTCAAACCGGAGTTCATACAGCTGAGAGAGGCATTTCCCCCTCGATAGCCAACGGACTTTGGTGTGGAACAGAAGTCCAACATGTTCCGCTCCCATTTCGTTGGCCAGGAGTTGGAAGAGCCGATGATTTTTGGCCTTCGCACGAATGAAGTTGATCACTTTGACCGCAACGTCCATGACTTCCAGCAAACGAGGCGGAAGAGTCTTTGACGCAAGAGCGTATCGGTGTAGCGAACAGTGGGAGGACGTCACATGGGGCCATTCGTTCTTCACAAGCGTGACGAACCCTCCTCTGACGCCGACCATCGCTGGGGCACCATCAGTACAAATGTGCTTGAAATTCTGCCAACTGAGTCCATTAGCTTCAAAAAAAGAGTCCACAATAGCTTTGATATCTGCCGCTGTCGTTGTGGTTGGTACGGTATTGCAGAACAAGAACTCTTCTTTCATCTTTCCCTTTCTCTCGTAGCGAGCGAAGGCGATCAACTGGCTCTCCAGGGCAGTGTCGGTAGAGTCATCTAATTGAAGGCTAGCCTGGAGCGTGCTTTGTTTGATTTCGGAGCAAACTTGACGGCACACATCAGCGGCCATGTCGTCAATCCGTCGTCGGATCGTGTCATTGGAGAGCGAAACTTGCTGGATCTTCTTTTTCGCCTCTGGTCCGATCATCAATTCCACCATTTTCTCTGTACATGGCTTGGTAAGGTCCTCAGCAATAGTGTGCAGCTTCTTGCACTTCGTAATTCGGAATGCCACTTCGTAGCTGGATTGAAGAGCAGGTTTTTCTTCTGGCCGGAATCCAAATTTGGGAAGTGTCACTTCACGGTCATATCGTGATCGTTTCGCAGACAGAGCGTCGATATTATCTTCCTTCCTTCCGGGATGCATCTTGTCGCGATGGTTTGAAAGTTTGGAAGGACGTAGTGACGCATTTGACATCACGACCGAGCAGTGCAGACATTGCGCGCAGTCCACGCCATCTCGACTGACTTTCGTGAATCCAAACTTGACATAGCCGTCATTCCATTTTCGAACCTTCGACATTTGAGAAAAAAATTGAAAAAAACAAAATTCTAACGTTTTTGTAAACATTGGTTTACTATGAATGCTCTGTGGGCTCCGCCTTCTCTTTTAAAATCGTGGTTAAACTCATCTTCCCTTTTTACTTTGACACTATGACCGGAGACTCGTCACCTTAATTGTACATTACAAGCTTCTGCATTCTGAATCGCAGTTTTTCGGCGTCCGTTCATGGCCCCCCGGTCGAGGGGCCGATGGGGGGCCACGGGCCCCCGGTTGAGAAACGCTGGTCTCGGCCATCCTGTCAGCCCTTACCATTATAGAGTAAAGGTCTGAAGAAGTTTTGTTTCATTTTCAATTTTTGTCCACAAACATTATTGGAGTTTACGGAGAGTGTTTCTTCTGTTCTTGATGTGTTATTTTGTTCTAATGAGGGATACTTCCATTTGACTTGTGAGGTCAACAGACAAAATGTGAAATTTGGGTTCTTTAAAAACATGCACGAGACATGGGAAATGGCACTTCATCCCCTGGTATTGGCATGGTGCACCATCTCCGAAAAGGGAGTGATCGGAACATTATTATTTGATGGTTATGTCGATGAAAATGGCTACTTGGAAATGATAGACAATTTTCTTTGAGGAATTGTGACGTCAACATTTTCCAAATTATATGCCAATGGTCCCAACAGGATGCGACATGCCCACACAGCATGGATGATGTCTTGGATTCCTTATATTCATGATTCATTGACATGGTCTTCTCAAGCCAATTCCCTGCATGCCATTTTAAAAGCCTCCCTGGCCACCGACTAGTCCAGACATCAATTTGTGAGATGATTTTATGGGGTTTGCTCAACGATCAGTGCACAAGATGGCTCCCAGGAATGTCCAACAGCTAAAAACAGTGATCCAGGATTACACCCAGACACTGTGGGAAACATTATGGAGAACATGTGTGCACAGCTACGTGCTATACTTAGTTGAAATTGTGGTCACATTTAACGTATCCCAAAATATTTTTTTTTCACTTTCCTCCATGTAATGGTAAAATATTATGCTGGTCTAATAAATAGTTCATTATTCATGTGTGAAGCCTGGTGTTGGCTTAACTGTTAAGGTGGTGGCTTAAGATCTTAGGGTCTTGAATTTGAGCCCCTGTTGTCCTGTTAAATAACATCAGGTGTGATGACTCAGCCTGTGATCCTTATGAGATTGGAAAAAATGAGTACCAGCTTACTGGAAACAGGAGGCACTGCATCAGTGTCACAGACGTGCTCTCAGCATTGAGGCAACCAGCAGCCACAGGCTGTGTAGGAAATGATGATTAATGTGTGACATCATGATGTTTTATCTGTAAAATCCTGTGTGAGAGAAAAGAGAAATGTCAAACATGTTCTTTTTTGAAAAACACAAATGGGAAGCAACTTATGTAAATGCATACAGTCAAGTAATTGTTCTGATTACTTGGGACGTGAGATCAACAAAATGGCATTCCACTGATATGAGTGCAACCCTGGTGGCCCCATCGCGCCGGATGCTGCATGTTCATTAAACCACAGATTCATCATTTTCCATATGCATGTATCGCTCCAGCAGAAGGAATGAAATCCACAAATTTTCTACTGCAAAAGTGATTGCTCTGAACAATGGGCCAAAACACCGATTATGAGTATGTTGGTATTTTGTATGTTAGAGGACAGACTGTAGCTGTACAAGGGGTCAAACTCACTCCAATCCAAGTCTTAAATCTCTATACAATTTCAGAACTGCAGTGTAGGACTGGTGGTGTTGGAAAAAACGATTTTAAATCCACATGGCCACTGCACAATGTCCCTTTTTGGTGACAGGCTCTGGTATTTCCCTGTGGAGATTGCTCCTTGGATTGATGATTAGTTTTGCTTGAGGTTTCTTTCGTGTGAAACCATCCTTCCAAGTGAAAGGGTGAAAACAACCAATTATGATCATGACATGCAGGAGCTCCAATTGTACAGGGTGGGGCATTTATATCTGACACATTTGCAATCTTTCGAGCCGGAAGCAGTCTTGGCATAACTAATTATTGTTTTCTTTATTTTAAAGATAATACTTGAAAGCTTTTAATAATGGAGCACTTTAAATGCAATGAGCATTTTTTTTTTATGCAATGAGCATGCCAATTTCACAAACAAGGTTATCATGACAGATGAGGCACACTTTGATTTGGCAGATTTAACTCCACCAGTTTTATTCCTATTGAGATTTCTGAGGGGAAAAGTTTAAAAGGAACATCCAACATCGATCGATGAATTGAAGGCAAACATCACTGCAACCATCCGCTCTATTGATCAAGAGACATTGTTTGCAGTTATGAACAATATGATGATCTGCTGTCGTGAATGCACAAATTCGAAAGGGGCCCATTTGTCTGATGTAATTTTTAAGAAATAAAGAATCAAATTTGATTTTAAAATTTGAAGTATGTGCCTATGTTGTATGGAAATTTTATTTTATTTGGTTTAGAAACAAAAAAGTTATAAAGATAATAAAAGCGTCAGATATACATATATATATATATATATATATATATATATATATATATATATATATACATATATATATATACATATATATATATACATATATATATATACATATATATATACATATATATATATATATACATATACATATACATATACATATATATATATATATATATACACACCCCAACCGAGACATACTTTTTGGCCTTTTTCTTTCTATTTTTCTATCTCTGTAATAACTAGTAAATTGCCCAAGCCAGCACGGGATTCCAAACAGGGTCGGGATGGAGTTGGCAAAAATGCAAATGGCATCTTCTTTTATCGAGCCAGCAAGCTGGAATCAACCATTTGCATTTATTGCCACATCTGATGCATTTTAAATGCTCTAATGGCGGAGAGGGAAACTGTTCAATATATTGTTACAGACATGGATACCGAGTGTATTATGAGGGGGTTTAATCCCCGTTTGTCCTCGGAAGAACAGGACCTGCAGCCACCGCTCACGATTAACCTTGTGGTATGGTTGGCTGCTTTAAAACCACAAATGCCAATCATTTAACCACGAGTTCCATTGTCCACCGTCTAATTTTTCCATTTAACTAGAGGTCATGTGGTTTCATGAACGCGCCCTTGGCAAAGCACCAATCTTATCTTGATTAGATCTCAATTAGGGCGGCCAAGCGTTTAACTGCTGGTGCGTGCTGACTATTACAGGTCAAATTGTGTGGTAATTACCTCCCAATCTATTGAGGTTCAGACAATTCTGGATCAATGGAAGGAAAAGACAAGCATGGACAGGTTGGAACATAAACAAAGCAATTTATTAATACGAAAATAAATAAATAAAAATCAATCAAAATAATTGTAAGCAAACAAATAATCAATCAGGCACTGAGAGAAAAAGGGACAAAGAGCAGAGGCTTATCTCTATGCCTTACTTCGTCAACAGACTGGTGGTTGACTGACCGGAAAAGCCGTTTGACTGACGCCGACTCACTGATGCCAACTGACTCTCAAAGCCGTCGCCACCTGACTGGTCCGAATGACTCCTAAGGCCGTCTGACTGATGCCAACTGAGTGGTTGTCAACTGACTGGGAAAGCCGTTTGATGGACGCCGACTCACTGACTCTCAAAGCCGTTGCCACCTGACTGGTCAAGAACGGACCTCTCATTCTCTTTTGATAGGCAGCCCATCTGGGCGGGCGCAGACTCCAGCCAAATCCACCCCACCCCATTTGCGAATCGTTTCCCATGACAACCACCCCATCCTGTGACCATTCCTGGCCAACAACGCCATGCTTGTGGTGCTGGATGAATGGCAGGAAGCAGCCATTTGTCAGAATTACCGAGTGAAAATGTGAAGCGCTAAAAAAACGTCAACAACAATTATCACCTCAATGATCAGCCCGATATGAAAAAGAGCCAGTTAGCGTCCATAGAGCTGCTGAACGGGGTGTCAAGCATCAATGGAAAAAGGCGGGTGTAGGCGTCTGTGAAATAAGCGGATGTCAATGTCGATGGAAAAAGGCAAGTGTTAGCATCGGTGAAAGAAGGGGGTATCAACGTCAATGGAAAAATGTGGGTGTCGAGCCCCCATTGGGCAATCGGCTATCTCACATGCATGAATGTGTCTGTCGTCAAGAGAAAAAGCAGCCTTCCAGAAAATAAGGAATCTATTCTTTACCCTTCTCAACGCATCACATTTAGAATCCTACCAGACATGGGGATAGGTCTATCCTGGACATGCATTTAGGGAAATAACTATATAACAGTCTCAACAGGAAATAACAGTCTCACGAGACCTGATCAAACTATTTGAGGACATAGATGTTTGTAAACTTTCGTTGGATCGGAATCTGAAATCCGTAACAATATGTAGCTTTTTTATGCCTCGGGTCCATCATACATATTTGTATTGGTGTCAAAGCCAGTGACCAATTGTCAATTAAGAGAAGGATACCAATAATATTATGAGTTACCTTGAAAGGAACTTCAACACAAGAGGAGGCCATTTGGCCCATCAAAGCCTGTGCTATTTTTACCAACCTATGGTTGTTTGTTTATCAATGGTCTATCTTGTTTACATGAAAAGCAACAAGCAAGGAAGCCAATGAAAACCTAACATTTTTAAAGTCTTTGGTAAGACACAGTTGGGAATCAAACTATTGACCTCCCAGACTCAAAGCAGATGCTCTAACCATTATGCCACTAAGGATGTAGTCAATAAAGTAAATCTGTGTCTTGCATTCTGATTGTCTTTTTGCATCCTTCCTTCTTTGTCAAACTCCTTTTCTTCTCTTAACCAGTGAAGGCAGAATTTTGATTTGCACTTTATCATATTCCAGTCCTTCAAATTGAGAGCTTAAGCAACTAGCCTTTAAAATCACATTGGAATTGATGATTGATGTCTTTCCACTGCAAACATAAGTTCAAAAATCATTGAGTGTCACTTTAGTTAAGTGGACGAGCAGGAAAACAATCCTGTCATAAGAAATTGTTATGATGCATATTTAATTTCTTCAAGAACAAAATAAATTCATGTTTTGTAAATCTGTGTATTTTGTAATCAAAATAAAGACCAAATAGTGCTCGGTGGTCCCAATAAGGAAGCCAGATAACAACACACACACACACACACACACACACACACACACACACACACACACACACACACACACACACACACACACACACACACACACACACACACACACACACACACACACACACACACACACGTAAGTACTTACAAAAACTAGTTTATTTGAAGTTATAACCTGAACTTATAAGCAATTTACTGATTTCCCAACTGCCCGGATCAGCAGCCGGGCATGGTTTTTCATCGAGGTTTCGATCCTTTGTCCCAGAACCTCTCCAAACTGCAGCTCCACAACCCCGGTCACAGGTCCACATCAGTAGATTACTCAACATCAATGGGCCCACAACCTCAAGGTTGTGTCCAGTCAGTCAACACAGCAATGCAATATCCGTATTCAAACTTCTTTAATTATTACTTTTATTTAAAGTATTACAACATATGACTAACTTTAATCATACATCACTTTATATCATAATATTGTTACGGCTGTGGAAATTCGCATTACACCATAAAGAGTCCTCAGGTAAGATATCTCGATAGGTCCATGTGTAGTTAGCCCAAACCCATTGTATAGAGGGAATTTATGTGATCCATTCGGGCTGCGATCCTTCAGTTAGTCGTTTTTCTGTTCTATCGTTTATTTCAAACAAACAAAAACCACCAACGATGCTGGTGGGCTTTTCCCGCCTGTTTCTCCCGTTTGAGTTCCCCACGCTTGGTGTGAGGGAAGGGGGAAGGGCAGCTCGCCGCCGATTGGTGGATGAACAGCGTGAGGTGGTTGGGGTGAGGGAACGCCCCTTTTCGAGAACCTCCTCGAAGGAGGGTGGAGCCGAAAACGGGGCGGAGCGAAGGGCGGAACCCCGCACTATAAAAGACGGACACGGGCGGGGTGTCCTCTCTCTTCCTCCTCTCTCTTCCTCCTCCTCTTCCTCCTCCTCTTCCTCTTCGCTTGTCTGCGTGTGGTTGTTGCTGTTGGTGGTTCGTTCGTCTACGAGTTCTTCAGAGAGTTCTCCTAAGAGTCCAGCTGGAGGGAGTCGAGTCGGCGCATCCTCGTCCTGGGCCCTGTCGCCGTCTACAGCGGGAGAGGGCGAGCCTTCTGCCAGGTGCCGGAAGCCCCGTTTGTGGCACGGAGCGGCTACACGTGCCGGCGCGAGGTGTGAGTCACAGACCACATCGGGGGAGGCTCGGATTTGAGGTCAAAGACGTGACGGTGGACGACACGTGCAGGGAAGTCGGAACTTTCTCTTTTCCTTTGGGTTCGTGTAAATGACTGTGGGTGGCGCCTGTCCTTGAAGTAAAACTGGTTAAGTGTTGCCGTGTGTTGGGTTTAGTCGGGACATCTCTTTTGCCTGTGATTGTGTATACGTGCCATTTCTTGACTTGCTTTTGCTTTATTGTACATGATGATTGCGACTGTATACGTGCCTTCCGTGCTGGTTTGCGTGTGCAATTAAACGTGCTTGTGTGAACTTGTTCCCCGTTTTGCTGCGTCCTTTCCTTCGTTTGAATTTCCATCTTGCATCACGTAAGGGGTTCGTAGTGGGTTTAAAACGCCCGGTAATTAATCGGAACCGTCAAGGCTGACGATAACACCGCTCGGTTATCACTGCAGCACGGAACGGACAGCTTAAGCGGTTCGTGTCCGGAGTCGGCCTGTGGCGTGGTACGATCGCCCGGTCGACCACTCGCGCAAGTACTTAGGAAGGTCGAATTTGGCGAGCAACCCTATCCTGCGCAGGTGGGCAATTGGCACGATCGTGGTGAGGTTAAACCCCCACCCGTGACTCGCTCCCAGCGTTATCCCGAGAGGGCTACGACTGAATTGTCAATCCGCTGGGCAACGTGCCGCGATTCGAGTTACGTGGCCGTTCGCACGCCGGCGGGCACGAATTCGCAACACTGGTGTCCGGGTGTGGGATTCGAATCCACCCCGCCTCCAAGCTAAATTCACGGGAGCGGACCAGGGGTGTGCGAAGCGACCCCCGTTCCCTCCAAATTAGGAGCTTTTTAAAAAAATTAATCCGTTACGAGAAACAAGATGGCGTTTCAAGGCGAGCGGGTGCCGGGGGTAGAAATGTATGTGTGTAGAAATGTAGAATCCATGGCCCGGGGCAGTACTTGTAATTACAATCCGTGGGGGAGCTCACCCTATTCTGAGCACGAACTTTACCGGCAAACTGAGTCTCATAATGGCGGCGCGATCGCACCTCAGCGCAGCATGGAGCGAGCGGCTATTTATGGCGCTGCGAATGGCGCAACACAAGGCGGGCGCTCCCAATAACCGTTTCAAACCACGTGGGCATGGCAGGTGAGGCAGGCGGACATTGGCGGGCTTTGGAAAGAATTGAAGGAAGAATGGAGGACCGAACTCGAAAAAGAAAAACAGAAACACGAGCTGGAAGTAAAACAATTAAAGAAAGAACTACTGGACAAGTCAAGACAGGCCAAGGAACAAGAGGGAAAAGTGGGGGAAATAGAATTGAGGATCCATAAGTGGGAACAAGGGACGAGCGAGCTAAGGAAGAGAATGGAGGAGCGAATTGGTAATTCCCAGGATAGAGAGAACTTTGAAGAGGAATGGAAAAAAAAAGCTGGAAGAGAAAAAATGTGAACACGATTGGAAAATTAAGCAACTAGAGCATGAGGTAGAACAAGGTGTTCGGGACAGAAGAAGACTAGAAGAAGAGGTATAAAGAGGAGAGGAACATCTGGAGGAAAGGATGGAGGAATGCGGGAAATGTCAGAACAGTTCAAAGAACTGCAGGGAAAAATGAGGGAGGAAGGAGAAAGGAAAACAAAGATAGAAAAGGAAAAACACAAATAAGATGGGGAATTGGAACAACTGAAGGAAGAGGTAAGAAAAGGCCAGATTAAAAGAGAAACCCCGGAAGGGACGATAAAATTGAGAGAGGAATGGCTAGAAATTAACCAGGAATACGGTAAGAGAATGGACGAAATGAGGATGGAAGCATTGGAAAGTGGTGCGGAGATGAGGAAGGCATACGATAAGAGAATAGATGAAATGGGGGAAAAAGCATGCAAATTGAGAGAGGAATTATGGGAAAAAGCTTCTGAGATACTGAAACACGAAACCAAAGAGAGAGGATTACAAAACGAAGTAAGGATTTTAAAAGAGGAGAGGACGAGAACGGAGAATGAAACGTTAAGGAACCACACAGTGCAGATCGAACAGTTCAAAGCCAAAGCAAGGTTGGAGTGTGCGGAGATGAGAAAAGAATTAGAAAAGAAAGCTTCTGAGTTACAGAAATACAAAAACAAAGAGATGGAATTACAAAACGAGTTGAGGATGGTGAGAGAAGAAAGAATGACAGCAGATAATGAAACGTTAAGGAACCACACTGTACAGATCAAACAGCTGGAAGCGAAGGCCAGATTGCAGAATGAGGAACAAGAGAGACAGTGGAATAAAAAATACAAAGAACAAGGCATGAGACAGGAGAAAGAAATCAGTCAATGGAAGGAAATAACGAGATTACAGGAGAGGAAACAAGGAAGAGTAGTGAGAGAACAGCAAATGAAACACAAAAGGGAGATTAACCAAATGAAGCAAACAATGAAACTGGAGAAGGAAGGACAGGAGAGGAAACAAGGAAGAGTAGTGAGAGAACAGCGAATGAAACACAGGAAGGAAATGAGCCAATTGAAAGAAACGATGAGACTGGAAAATGAAGAGCAGGAGAGACTGTGGGATAGGAAACAAAAACAAAATGAGGTTGAAATTAATGAACTCAAGGAGAGAGCAAAATTTGAGTCCACGGAGATCGAAAAACTCCGGAAAGAGAATGAACAACTCAAAAAGCTCAGAGAGGAAGAACGACTCAGATGGGAAGGAAAAAGGAGCCAGAAAGAAACAGAAAAAATTGAGACGAGACACGAGGTGACGACGGAAAGAAGAAAAGAAATAATAGTTGAGACAATGGAGGTAATGGGTGAAGAGGTGACTGAGTTGGCAGAGACACGGGAGGTAGAGGGTGAATTGGACGGGGTTAAGGACGAGCACACACACACGGAGGTAGTGGAGGATAATGGGGGCGAGCTTGCGGAACGTGTCATGACCTGGTGCGAGCAGATGGATGGCCTCCTCCAGGAACGAGGGGAGGGAGGATGCTCCCTTGAAGCTGATCATGACCAGGTGAGTTTGGTCGTGCTTAGCGAGTTCGAGGGGACGATTTATACATACATACATACATACATATGTTTAACCAATAGTACTTATTAAAGAATTTACCTCACTAAAATAATTAATTTATAATTATTATATAAAATGCAATGCAATAGGAACTTGTCGACATGAAAACCAACCAAACTTTAAAAAGAGGTGACGATGGAGTCTAAAGATATTCTCACGAGACCTGATCAAACAATCAGCCAAATATTTAACATAATGGAAAAAAAACCTTCTCAGCACGTTCCACAAAATTATCCTTTACTGAACAAATTCTTGCAAATCTAAGATGCTGAGATGAAAAGACATTATAACCCATTTTAATTGGTACATTGCCACTTGGAAAGATGTACAAAACTACCAAAATCACGAATCACTGCTCATCTTCACTCTTTCATTCCTCTTTTTTCCCGCCTTTGGAATAAACTTCCTCACTCTATTCTTTCCCATTCTTCCCTCCAGGCTTTCAAAACAGCTGTTCACCACCACCTCTTATCTTCCCCCATCCAAATCCTCGATCTTTTCTACCCCCGATAATCCACCCAAGCCCACTTCCTTCAATTCTTCTGCTTTCCTTCCTGAAAGTCCCTGTAATGTCCATCTTCTCCTCGCCATGTTCCCCGTCCCATCCCCATCCCTCTCCCTTCCACAGTTCACCTGTGTCTGTTCCCCACTGTTTTGTCCCTTCCACTCCCGCCCCTCTTGTCTCATGCCTCCTTGCTGTGAGTTGTGTGTTCGCTCTCATACGAGCCTCGACCAAGGTATACAAAAAAAAAAATAAAAAAGACTACAGGGAAACTGAAATCATCAACTTTATGATATACATGAGTCCTAAAACCATTCTGTCCAACTCTAACCAACACATCCAGATATGCAGCAACTGTACAATCATTACCACTCCTGTTTGCAATCAGGCTATCTGGATAAATCTTGTGAAGCTGCCCATCAAAAAAATTATAGTTCACCACACAAATATCTATATAACGACATGTATGACGATACATGACTCCATGTATAACTACATAACGATAAATGATGTACCTTTAAGGTGGAGAACTCTCCCTTCTAAAAATAAATCGAGCTGCTTGTTTTTTTCAGAGGGTATACAACCTGAGTCATGGGTTAATGTTCTTTGAAAGAAGACCTAGCACATAGTAAAGACAAAACCCTCATTTGTCTGATCAACAAATTGCAGGATAAGACAGTTTAATGTACACATCATTCATCTCTTAAGGATGAAAGATTGACTATAAAAAGCCACATTTGAGTTACATTGATTCATTTAGAAGCAATTTCGACTGAATTTGAACCATGCATGGAACAGAAAAGTCAAAATGGGATTGCAGTGCATTATAGGAATTGCAGATGCAAAACTAGAACGACACTTGGTGGAGCATATACCTCCGCCAGACTGAACAGTTTACGTTTTGTATCCAACTGATAGGCCAGATCTGAACCAAAATCGGATTGGCTTCTTCTTGTCACCAACATAACTCATCCACAACTTCTTGAAATATCATGCTAGGCCAACATATCATTTGGCCCCATCTCTTATCAATGGTGAAGAATCACTTAAAAAAAAAATCTCACATCCAGATTCGGATCTTCACCAAAAACGAATCGATGCGTCTGTCACATATTCAACCTGTCCACGCAATTTCGTCCGAATGCGTCCACAACTTTTTGAGATATCCTGTTCACAGACAGTCAGACAGTGGTGAAAACATAACCTCCACCACCTTATAAGCATGACTGTCTTACCATGAATGCCCCTCCCGGATGTTGATGCAAAACCACCTCCATACGTTCATTACCATTTGTCTGGGTCCAATGGTGCGAGAAAAAGATTCTGTGAATATCATAAAAAAAGAATCAACATAGTCTGGGAGGGTACTTATATACTGTGCATGTGATGGACAAACTAAGTACTGTACTATTGAAAAGCTGACATGGAGAAGCCCACAAGGTACAAGGTTTGAACGTCATAGAGGGCACAGGAAGTATGACTGAAACGTTGCAGTGACACCAATTGGCTCTCTGCATTCCTCCATTTTCGGGAAGAAATTATGGTGTTAGCATAATTGTGATTTTGCAATAAGGATATCCACAGAAATGGTTTTGCCCTGTTGACACCTGACAGGACACAGGAGGGTTGGCAGGACAGCTTAAAAGTAGCATACTCACCTCTGAGTTGTTTAATCTGGAATCAATGTCGAAAGGAAAAAGATTTTGTTGCATTCACAAGTGCAAAGAAGTTAAGCTGGCTTTTACATCGATGATCACTCACTTGTGCAAATTTGAAATCCCACAATTACTCTTGAAAAGAGTAGGCCATTGTACACTTGCTAAATGTGCACTTCTTGTCTCCTAATTATCTTGATGAAGTCCTCTGTAGCTTATATGAATGGTGCCAGAAGACAGATTCACACACAATACATACACACATACACACACACATGCACACACATACATACACATACACACACACACACACACACACACACACACACACACACACACACACACACACACACACCTTCTTGATCAATCATAGATTTGAGCTGCAAATGCACCTGTAGGAGGTTTAAGTAGGAATCACAATTTCAAGAAGCATACACACCAATCTCGTGAACCCCAACAGCAAGCGTTGTGATGGCAATCTGCACCACCTAATGACTTTCATTTCACAAGCTCAACTTACAGATTACAAAGTCTTTTAAGTCAACATAAGCCCTTTAGTGATCGCTTTTCCATACAAATGTGTCCTAATGGAGCAAACATTTAAAAGCCATTTGTCTTGTTGTTGATTGATCTCCTGCTGGTTTCATGATACCTCCCCAAGCTGTCTGAAAGGCATTCATTATCCTGCTTTGCTGCCAAGGTGATGTGCATTGAAATCAAAAGGTCTGTCTGGTTTGGATGCTTTGAAACACCAGCAATGCCTTTCCTATACAGTACTCATGCATTTACTCTTAATTTGGAACTTCATATTTAAGGCTGCTGTTTGTGAACAACATGTAATGAAACACGTATATCACATAAACAGTAGGGAATATCTTCAACGTTTAACCTGTTCAAATGTTTAAAAAGCCTTCCTTTTTCACAATGCTTGAGCGAGCCAGCACCCAGGAGTATGATGTTGCCCAAACTAAAAAAAGGAGTATGATATTGCTCATTTAAAGACGAAATTTGCTATATTTTTCAATAACTAGTACGTGCCCGTACGTGCATGGCCGTACGTGCGTGATCGTATGTGAAAAAAAAACTTTCAAACCGTGTGCCAGAAACAAATACACAGGACGTTCCTTCGCTCTCGCGTGCCCGTACGTGCGCGGCCGTACGTGCAAACCAAAATAAGAAATAAAAATAAATAAACTTTCAAACAAACACACAGGCCGTTCCTTCGCTCTCGTAAACGACGACTGGATTGGGGCATTGTGTTTATCTATAAATGCGCATAAGAAATCGAGAAATTATTAGAATACAGTGAGTCATCACTGTCCAGAAGTGGTGCGTGCCCGCACGGAATGTTCACATGCCTTCCACGAATTATCGCTTGCATTGAATTAACAACTGCTGTCATACACACACAGAGTTAATTAAAATCCAAATTAAAATCAAGTTTTCCTCCCTGACTTTGCTCGCCATGACATTCGCTGCCATTGACCATTGCCACTCCTACGCCACTGTAACTAAATGGCGCCCTTTCCCCATCGGCCACGCCTACGCAGTAACGTGCCTTGTCATTGGTTTGGTAAATAAATGGCCATGACTTGGGAAGCACTTGTCCGATTAATATCAAACCTTGAAAAGGCACATACTCAGGTCCCCAGCAATATACCTGGCAAGTTTCAATTAGATCAGACCAGTGGTGGTCGAGAAACAGCGGTCACACACACACACACACACACACACACACACACACACACACACACACACACACACACACACACACACACACACACACACACACACACACACACACACACACACACACACACACCTGGAATTATAGATCGATGAACCATTCAGCACATTATGCACTTTTACATTAAAAAATCCATTGTGTTTAAACAACTGAAACTTTTATTTGCAAAATGTTAGTATTAACCGTTTTATGTCATGTTCTCGCAAATCATACCTCATCCATTGGCAGAAACTATGTGACAAGGGCAACTGTCAAAATACTTATAACATGAAAATCTCAACAGAGCATATCACTTGCATGCTTCACAAAGCAGCACCCTCTGCTGGCACCATACCACAAGCAGTAATTATGCTTGTGTGCACTGCGCAGCAGCATTGTTAAAATGGCAGTTTGAATGGCAATTTGGACATTCCAGTATATTTTACAAGATCTGCTTCCAAATGGATGTAAATCATACGACAGAAGTTGATAACCTAGAATATGTGATCAAGATGCAC
Organism: Eptatretus burgeri; assembly: GCF_056783735.1. NCBI lineage: Eukaryota > Metazoa > Chordata > Myxini > Myxiniformes > Myxinidae > Eptatretus > Eptatretus burgeri. The sequence continues at coordinate 51,738,501 of NC_140965.1, forward strand.
ATGAAGGTCGGTATCTTGGGATTCGTATGCGTGCATTGTATATATATATATATATATATATATATATATATATATACATACATATATATATATATATATATATATATATATAAATATATATATATATATATATATATATATATATATATATATATATATATATATATATATATATATATATATATATATATATATATATATACACGACTCCTCCTCCTCGGGGGTTAATCCACATTTCTCCTCGGAAGAGCCGGACCTGGGGCTACCACTCGCAATTAACTTTGTGGTATGGTGGGTTGCTTTACAACCACGAACACCAATCAGTTAACCACGAGTTCCAGTGTCCACTCTCTAATTTTGCCATGTAACTAGCTGCAGGTCACGTCGCTTCCTGAACGGGGAGCGCACCCTTGGCAAAGCACCAATCTTATCTTGATTAGATTTTAATTAGGGGGGCTGAGCATTTACCACTGGTGCGTTCCGACTATGACAGATTAATTTGTTTGGTAATTACCTAGCAGTCTATCTAGGTTCGGACAATGCTGGATCAATGGAAGGAAAGGACAAGCATGGACAGGTTGAAATGTCAACAAGGAATTTATTAATAAGAAAAAAAAAATAAACAAGAAGAACTTTATAATTCTTTGTGGTGAAACATAGGTGAATTCAAATCAATCAAAATAATTTCAAGCAAAGAAAGAATTCATCAGGCATTGACATAAAAACAGACCAAGAGCAGATACTTATCTCTATGCCTAACTTAACAATTAAACACGAGATAAGGATACCCAGCAGATCATTCAGGGGGGAGAGAAATCCGGTCTCGGCTTACCAAGATAGAAGTCGTCACGCGTCAAATAAAATGTCCCAAAATGTGTGAGCGTGCCTTGGTCCATCGCCAACAGCCTACCTTGAAATGCACCCACCCATAGACAGGCTTTAACACCAATCAACATCACGTCGTCATCCACAGGAACCAGGGATGCCAAGAATCAGGTACGCCAACAGCAGGTCTTGAGCAGAACCAGCAGGAACAGTCCAACCATCACGAGCCACAGCCAACGGACAGCTGTCAGGAGCTGTGAGGCGCTGAGGTGCTGAGGCAAGCAAACCAGCAAGCCAGTGACCGGCATACAGACCATAAATGTTGTGGCCTTCTCAACAAAAATGATCAAAGGAAGCAGAACAAGAACCGAGACACTTCCTCCACTGAGCTGCATTTGTGCAGTTCATGGTCATGGTAATTTGTGTCACAAGAAGTGAAGCAGCGTGGCATGAGACTGGTATGTGGCTGTTATGAAGCTGGTAAGAGGCTGCAGCAAAGGGGCAGCCTATAAGTGTGCGAGCATGCTGCTGCAGTAAATGCAGTTCAAACAAAAGAAAACAAAACCACCATGATATTTGGAACGGTGTCACCTGGAATGAGGCTGCAGCGAGTGGCAGTCCACAGAACATTGGGGGTGGAACACAGGCCACGGACCAAATGGTGAAGTGAGGTGAGTGATGCATTGGACGCAGACCAAGTGATCCAGCAAGGTGAGTGGTGCCTTGATGGTCCTGGGGATGGCGAGACAAAGCAAAACGACAAGGCAAACAGCATGAAAGGAAAAAGGTAAACCAGCTAATGCCATCAAACACCATGTCCGAGCAACATGGTCAGCCGGTCCCTTGATGTGCACATACCTGGGGCAGTGGCGGTGGTGGAGAGAGAGAGAGAGAGAGAGAGAGAGAGAGAGAGAGAGAGAGAGAGAGAGAGAGAGAGAGAGAGAGAGAGAGAGAGAGAGAGAGAGAGAGAGAGAGAGAGAGAGAGAGAGAGAGAGAGAGAGAGAGAGAGAGAGAGAGAGAGAGAGAGAGAGAGAGAGAGAGAGAGAGAGAGAGAGAGAGAGAGAGAGAGAGAGAGAGAGAGAGAGAGAGAGAGAGAGAGAGAGAGAGAGAGAGAGAGAGAGAGAGAGAGAGAGAGAGAGAGAGAGAGAGAGAGAGAGAGAGAGAGAGAGAGAGAGAGAGAGAGAGAGAGAGAGAGAGAGAGAGAGAGAGAGAGAGAGAGAGAGAGAGAGAGAGAGAGAGAGAGAGAGAGAGAGAGAGAGAGAGAGAGAGAGAGAGAGAGAGAGAGAGAGAGAGAGAGAGAGAGAGAGAGAGAGAGAGAGAGAGAGAGAGAGAGAGAGAGAGAGAGAGAGAGAGAGAGAGAGAGAGAGAGAGAGAGAGAGAGAGAGAGAGAGAGAGAGAGAGAGAGAGAGAGAGAGAGAGAGAGAGAGAGAGAGAGAGAGAGAGAGAGAGAGAGAGAGAGAGAGAGAGAGAGAGAGAGAGAGAGAGAGAGAGAGAGAGAGAGAGAGAGAGAGAGAGAGAGAGAGAGAGAGAGAGAGAGAGATTGGCCCTACTCGTCCACACCCAGCCAATGTCTTTTCCCTCATATACACTAACCAAGCTCCCATCTTTTTAGAATTCATGCTATGTCTTGTCTCCTACATTCTACTATCCCCATTGCCAAATTCATACCCAATGCCCCCAAGGTACTATAGAAAGGAAAAAGAGCAGAACTACATGCATTCTTACATTTACGTCGTGACATGTCTCATTCTCAAGTCCTTCAGGAGGGGAAGTGCAGCAGCCGGCGATCATCCTGACAGTGGATAGTACGAAGGGGTCTTCATCAATCCAAACTACGCTAATATTGTTGCACTTTTAAATTGTCCCCAGGGTTATACACTGCCAAGAGGCCTTTATTAAACGATGGGGTTCTAAAATCACAAATTCCCATCGCCTACGTGTTGGTGCTCTTAAAATTTTGGGCCTTGCCCACCAAATTTTCTTTCCGTGCCATCGCATAATTTCATGGCTGGGTAGTGTGGCTCCACGAGCAGGTCTGCCCTCCTGCATACTCACTGTTAGCACCCCCACGATGCTGGAGCCACCTCCGAGCTTGCCTGCTCCTCACCCTAACATGGCGGATGCCCTCACTGGCACTCCCCCCCTCAATGCTCACAGGGCATTTTGGTGCCCCGGGTCCTACTGCTTGGGCACCTGGGTCCATTGAACACTGCACTAAACACTACGCTGGCACGCCAGGCCCCTCTCCTCAGGTACCTGCGTCCATTAATATGCTACTGGCCCCCTGGACCTACCTCTGGCCTCACCTGGCCGAACAGCCCCCAGCGCCCGGGGTGCCTGCTTCATCAGAACACTACGCTCACAAGCCACACCCACAGCTGGTCCATTATCTCCTGCACCCCACAATTTTTATTTTATTTTAAACTTTCCACAATCAGCACCAACCGCATAACGACATCCAGATTTAAATTTGCCAAATCCCCCGATCTAACTTAAAATGAACCCCTGGGTTTCCTTGGGTGCTATTCACTCCCCCCATTCAATCCTTCACACCATACATTCCATTACTCACACTCATACCGGCCATTGCCCTGCCATCACACTCATAATTCATCTACCACACACAAACATATTTCCACTCACCTACACAGCATCGCCGAACTAATTTTCCTGAACAAACTCGTGCACCCTTGTCTTCCCTTGGACTGCGCATGCTCCCATTTAACTCTACCCTCTATACCTCTCTACATTCCAACATGTTCATTGTCTCTACCTAAATAGTCTCTATTGCTGCTCTCGATCCCAAAATATGTCCGAGCCCTCCCTCATAGTCACTGCTTCGGTACCCACATAAAGGCTACCATTACTGGCACCCCCATGTGGGCCTAACAATGCCATTCGCCTTAAGCTAGTGCTCCTGGGCCCCCTTTGTGGGGCTGTTTCACCACTGCGCTCTACACATAGGCGTTATTGTCGCTATCTCTTACCCCTATGATAACGAGTCCTCTGCATCCACGGAGATGTTCGGCCATATGTCTGTCGCCAACCAATTTGTTTTTAAATTTTTGCCACTGGGCATTGGGGTTTTCCACGGGGAACCAAGCAGTCTTCGCCACGCCCATTGCTCATGCAGGGCGTACTGTGCATATTGCACACCTGGTTCCGGTGGAAATTTTTTTTACAGCCAAATTATTTTTGGTTCCCCGTCCATGCTCCTGTGATTTATCTGTCACGGAGCGTTTACACGCCGGCCCCTCAGCATTTGTCACTAAACCAAGAAATCGTCCATGTTTGGACGGTTTGCGAGGCACGGATCATGCACACTCCCAGAAGTGCTGTGCAAGCGTACCTCGCCAGGCTGGCGTGGATCCCAAATCCATGATGATTTTCCCACACTCGAGACCAGAACACATCTGCATTTAAAATTTATTGCTCACGGAGGGCTCACTTCTCCCGTCAGTCAAGCTAACAGCTACCCCCATCTGTGTCAGTGCATGTCCTGTGCTCTTACACTCGCTCATGCACTCCACACCACTCATTCGTAGCAAACACTCCATTTTGCTTGCTCCCTGCACACTCAGCACATACTCCACATCTCACCTCTCCAAGAAAAACCGGGTCCTTTACCTCCACCCCCCCCACCAAGATTGACACACTCAATCGCAACATGCACGTGCCCAATCTTGCCACGACTCACCTTCACTGTACTCACCTCCTCCCGGTTCATCTCAAGGACCTGTATCCTCTTCGCTTGATCTTCGAGCACTTTGTCACGCGGCTGGATTTTATAACCGTGGATTTATAAAGCGGCGTCTACTGTATCTTCTATCTTCTATCTATATAGTAATACTGAAGGACCAATGTTGTGCTCCTCCTAGCGGTCGCGTGACGTTTTTCTCGGTACTGTGACCTAGACTGAAAGAAACTTCGTACCTGTAAGAGTGCATCGCACATAGTGGCAATAGTCAAACTTCAAATCTGAAGCAGAATAAACACTTTTCGTTGAGATGGGGGCGAGGAGTGAAGAGGCGGGGGCGGGGGATGAAGAGACGGGGAAGGGGGATGAAGAGACGAGGGCAGGGAAAGCAAATTTTTGGGCGAGGTAAGCAAATTGAAAGCAGGAGACAGGGGGAAATGGGGCGGGGGCTGAGTTGAATTAGGCGGAGTTGAGTGTGAGGGGGTGGACAGGGGGATGGGGGCCCGGGGGCAAGTGGGGCGGGGAATCAAGAGGCGGGGCCGGGGTAAGCAAATCGAATGGGGCAGGGGCGGGGGATGAGTAGGCGGGGGCAAGTACACCCTGTCCAGTCCATGTCCCTCGAGTGTGTGTGAGCTGGTGAGGGTGGTTGAATGAACGGAATCCGTCTGTGACGGGGTTTCAGCGAGTGTTCAATGTTCATGCATTCTATAGTCTCCTCATTTACTCCACCACCTGTTTCTCGCTGTTTTGCTTTAATTTCAATAATCTCGATTTTTCACCCATCCACCTCCTCTTTTACGTTCGTTAATTCCCGATGCGCCCCTTGTATTTCCCCCTCTAACGTCACCTTCGTTGTTTCTATTTGTGTTTTTAATACCCGTTCCTTTGTCCCCATCGTCCGTCACCTCCTCTTACTCTCTTCATCAGTTCCTCATGTGACGTTTTACATTATTTTTTAATTGCAGTCATCTCTCTTATTGATTCCTTCTGGGCGGCTCTTAGCTCCTTTATTGCCCCTGTGTTCTTCTCCATTTGTTCCTTCAATTCATTCTGTCCGATCATCAGTCCTTCTACGTCCTTTGTTATGTCCCCAATCTCTCCTATCAGTCTGGCCTTGCTCTCCCTCAGTTCTTTCTGGACACCGTTCCTACACTCCCTTACCTCCTCTCGCACCACCGCCATTTATCTGCCCATCGCATCAATTTTGCTGCTCATCTCGTCCATTCTCCTGTTGTTGTTTTGGTCTTGTGCCTTGTTTTCCTTGTGTTTTATTTGTTTTTTTTATTTTTATTTGTGCCTTGTTTTCTTCGCTCATCCTGCCCATTCTGCTGCTGCTGTTTTGATCTATCGTAGTTATTTGTGCCATTAATTGCCGCATGAAAAACATCGTGTTATTCTCGGGCTGCACTGGTGGCAATAACCCAGCGTTCTGCGCTATTGGCGCTGCACTTTCCTGAGGCCGATGGTGGGGGTTCTTTTCCACCTCTCCCATTGCTTCCTCTTCACCCTCCATTGTGACTTCATCCGGGTCCTGGATCAATTCGTTACCCATATTTACATCGTCGACATGGCCCACCGGGACCTGCCCGTGTTGGTCTGCCATTTTCTGCACCAATAAATTTGACTAAAATTTAGTCGAACAGCTCTGAATTTTGAAGTGCATGAAGCGCACCACAGGTCCACCACCTGACACCAACTTATTGATCAAGAGGTTTGAAGAATCCCACTCCTGGACACCAGTTTGTTATGGCCACGGGTACCGAGTGTATTATGAGGGGGTTAATCCCACGTTTCTCCTCGGAAGAGCCGGAACTGGGGCCACCGTTCACAAATAACTCCGTGGTATCGTGGGTTGCTTTAGAACCACGAACACCAATCAGTTAACCATGAGTTCCAGTGTCCACCATCAAATTATGCCATTTAACTAGAGGTCACGTGGTTACCGGAACAGGGAGCGCACCCTCGGCAAAGCACCAATATTATCTTGATTAGATCTTAATTAGGTAGCCTTGCATTTACCGCTGGTGCGCCGACGATGACAGGTCAATTAGTTTGGTAATTACCTCTCAGCCTATCCAGGTTCGGACAATGCTGGATCAATGGAAGGAAAGGAAAAGTATGGACAGGTTGAAATGTCAACAAGGAATTTATTAATCCAGAAAAAATAAAGAAACAGAAGAACTTTATCTTTCTTTGTGGTGAAAATAGATGAATTCAAATCAATCAAAATAATCTCAAGCAAATAAAGAATTAATCAGGCATTGATAGAAAAATAGACAAAGAGCAGATGCTTATGACACTATTCCTTACTTAACAAGTAAACACGAGACAAGGGTACCCAGCAGATCATTCAGGGGGGAGAGAAATCCAGTCTCGCTCACCGAGGTAGAAGTCATCGTGCATCAAATAAAATGTCCCGCAATGCGTGAGCATGCCTTGGTCTGTTTCCAGCGCCCTGCCTTGCCGTGTACCCACCCGCAAACAGGCTTGAACACCAATCAACGGCACGTCTCCCACAGGAACCAGGGATTCCAAGAATCAGGTACGTCAAGAGCAGGTCTTGAGCAGAACAAGCAGGAATGGTCCAACGGTCACCCACCATCAGGAGCCACCAGGAGCCGCAACAAACGGACAGCTGTAAGGAGCTGTGAGGTGCTGTAAGGCTGTCACCAGCGGTCAGAGCTGCAACGCTGCAAGGCCGTCACCAACTGTCACAAAACAAACTGTTGCGAGCTCACCAACCATCTGACTGGAACTAACTGGAGCTGAAAATAACTGTCATCCAGCTCTCACAAAACTGTCAGAAAAATGGTCCTCCTGTTCTTTTTATAGGAAGCCAGTCTGGGCGGAGCCTCAAGTAGTCAGGAGGCCCAATGCAGAATAGTGTACGACCCTGCTGATTCCGTGTTAGAATAGTGCAACAGGTGTAAATTGACTGTCCAGACACACAGAAACGTGAATCAACTTGTTGCCAACTCTGGATATGGATAGTATGGCCGCCATGACAGTTTACAAAATGGTCGCCATTAAATACACTTTTCGTCATATTTCAGCCGCAAATTGACATGAAATTACAAAATTAGGGTCGATTTCCATGTTTTTGAGCATGCCTGAGCTGATGGGAGTATAGAAAAAACATTGCTCCATCCATTTTCCAAAAATAATATGACTTGTTTTTCACTATATTATTTTTAAAGAAATGTTCAGGCTCGAATTAGAATGTCTGATTATACAAACCACAATCAATGAATTTTACAACTTTGCTATAAAATGAACCTAAACTACATAACTGTGTGTTTTTCTGTTACCCAGGACTAACTGAAAAATGAAAGCCGCAAGATTTCTCACAGGGGGTTCAAGGGATCGAGAAGAAGAAGAGCATGTAGACTGGAATAAATGCTTTATTTGCCAGGACAGTTCAAAAACTAGCAAGTCAACGCCACTTCGAAAGACTACAATCGTTGGTGTGAAAACTGTAGCTGAATGTTGCAAAGAAAGAGAGAAATATAATGACGCTAAATATGTTGACTCATTCTCAAGAATCAGAAAATATTCTGTACCGGAGCACGTCGAAAAGATTCAATGGCACAAATTCTGCTATAGTGACTTTACTCACGCACAAAAATAGACAGACTGAAGTCAAGGATTCAGCCACAATCTGTGACTTACGCAGAAGAGATACCCACAACATCAGGTTCCTCAGAGAAATACCATGTCCCAAAGTCACTAAGATCCGCGCACAGCGCTATGGATTGGTCAAAATGCGCTTTCTGCCAGACTGACATTCCTGGAAAAGCTGGTGTCCTGACAAATGTTGAATTTGATCACACATCATCCAGGATGCTTAGTTTGGCCCAATTTGACCCCACCATGCGTCACAGGTTTGCAGGTGTTTCAGACTTGATGGCAGCTGAAGGTAAATATCACCTCAAGTGTTATGTTTCTTTTCACAGAAAGTATAAAAAGGAGAGTGGAGAGAAAAACCAGTCTCCTGAAAGCATCTGTTTCAGAAATGTGATGAACCAGCTTGAGAAAGAGCTGCAGAAGGGACATGTGTTTACCCTGAAAAACATCTGGGAACACTACAGCATGCTGTTATTGAATGATTTTGGAATTTAGGCTGGAGCCTACAAAAGCTACAATTTCAAGCAGAAAGTGGAGGTTCACTTTGGTAGTGACAAGGTGACATTCGTGCAGCCATTGGATGTCACAAAACCCCTCATAGTTGCGTCCTCAACTGTGACAAACTTTGCCATGAGAACCGCCGTGAATGATTTATCTGAAGAAGGTGAAAGTTCTGAAGAAGTTGAATTGGCCCAGTGCAGTCTGCCTCATCATGAGAACGAAATCCTTAGCTGGATCTTCAGAGTGGGCATAAAGATTTACAGTGACGTAAAACACTCTCCAGGGCATAGCATTATCGGTGGACTGAAAACAGAAAATGCAGAGCGAATTGTACCTGAAACCCTGTACATGCTTGTAAAGCTTCTTTGTGGTGGTGACAGCACTGACAAGATGGACAATGAAGAAGTGGATGAGACAGATACCAAGAACAAAGTTCTGAGCATCTGCCAAGACATTATTCATGTGGCTTCAGGACACTGATGTCCTCATTCTCCTTGTTGCCTATCAGCCGCATCTCAGTCCCTTTTTCTGGATGAATGCAGGGACACCGAAAAAGCAACACTACATTCCCATTGACTCCATCAATATTCCAGATTCGCAGAGGGAGTCACTTCTGGCATTTCATGCAGTGACAGGTTCAGACAGCACAAGCCAGTTTGCTGGAATTGCGAAGCGCTCTGCATGGGCTGTCTTTCAAAACAACTCCCACCTGTTGAATAACCTAGGCAAAGAGGAAATTCCTGATGAGAGTGTGATTGCAGATGCTGAGTCATTTGTCTGCAGGCTTTATGACCCTCATGGCCAAGATAACTCAATTCAGCGAGTAAGATGTGATCTGTTTCTCAGTCTGACCAAAGCTATTGAGAATCTGCCTCCAACTCGCGATGCTCTGATTCTACACATCAAGCGAGCGCACTACCAGACTTTTGTGTGGAGAAGAGCCTTGGAATCTGAACCACATCTACCTGCACCTGAGAACTGTGGGTGGGAACAGGTCGTCAAAGATGGCAACGAGACATTTCAGCCGCGACACATGACTGCACAGCCTATTACTGCTTACTGTGTAGAACTGACGACATGCAAATGCCGTGGGTCATGCTCAACTCGACGGTGCAAATGTACACGGAATGGACTGCCTTGCACGAAAGCATGTGGATGCAAAGCCCTTTGTAGGAACCCGTTCAGTGTACAAGCCGATCAATAGCTCTGAAAATTGTACTTGGGTGTTCTCACAACACTTTTCTCTTCTGCAAAGCAACGTAATTTTGTGTTAGAAAGAATCTGACAGCTGTTGAAATAACCTTTGACTGACTGTAAACCCATCTCCATCAATAGTGCTAAACATTTTCTTTTTCACATTTGTTGCTCGTATGTGCATTTTCAATTTCGTCTTTAAGTTGTCAATTATGTGAAAAGTTGTGATCCAGTACAAAAATAAAGCACAAAATAGTGTTCATCGTGTCAGATTACATAGTATTTCACAATCATGACAAATTTCTGGCTAGTACAATTTGCAGTAAGAAAAAGACTAAATCTGATGGTGGCCATTTTGATTACAGTCATGGCGGCCATAATATTCAGATGCAGACTTGGCAACAAGTGGAACTAGACTTGGTCATGCCTAGACTCTTCAAAAACACCAGTTGCACCATTCTAACATGAAATCAGCAGCGAACCTATTTTCTAGGCTCGCTACAGATTTTGGCTTTTGACTAAAGCAGACTTCATCGAAACTCATCTTGCCTATTGGCGCATCGTTGCACGTGACCAACCATCAGCCTCGTGATCATTCCTTCCTTACCAGAGCGAGATGCAACCCCCCAAATCAGCACAGACCTGGCTTACGATGGGATGGTTGCAGTGCTGGACGAATGGCAGAAAGCAGCCATTTGTCAGAATTACCGAGCAAAAATGTGAAGCACTCATAAAACGTCAACAACAACAACCATCACCTCTCCGTTCAGCCCGACAGGAACAAGAGCCAGCCAGCATCCACACAGCTGCCAAACGGGGCGTCAAACGTCGATGCAAAAAGGAAGACGCCAACATTGGTGAAAGATGTGGGTGTCAAACGTCGATGGAAAGAGGTGGGCATCAACGTAGGTGAAAGAGGTGGGTGTCAAACGTCGATGGAAAAGGGTGGGTGAGGTAAATGATCCACAACCGTATTTGACTGTCAGAATAACTGCTGAGGAAAACGTGCGATGTGCTTAATCAAATGTCCGGTAAATCCAAGGTGTAAATTAATCGTCCACCTCCAAGTCAATGTGTCCCGATGGAAAGGGGGTAGATGAGCCTCTGTGGGCTCACGGCTATCTCACATGCATGAATGTCTGTGTCGTAAAGAGAAAAAGGCCATCCAACAAGAAAGGGAATCTTTACCCTTCTCCAATGCATCAAAGTTAGAATCCCACGAGACATGAGGATGGGTCTATCCTGGACATGCATTGAGGGAAATAACTTTCTGAGGACCTAAATGTTTGTATACATTAGTCGGATCCGATTCTGAAATCATCACAATATATATGTAGATATATAATATATATATATATATATATATATATATGTAGATATATAATATATATATATATATATATATATATATATATATATATATATATATCTTCTTCTTCTTTCGGCTGCTCTCTTTAGGGGTCGCCACAGCGGATCATCCGTATGATCCGCATAGTGATTTGGCATATGCTTTACGCCGGATGCCCTTCCTGACGCAACCCTGGTCGCCTCTTACGACACAGGGATATGGTACACCTATGTTAACCGGGGCATACACCGGCCCAGTATACTGGTACTCATTTTGCCGACCTCGGAAGGATGACAGGTTGAGTCAACCCCCTGGTGTATTAATTCAGTGGCCCAACAGGGCTTGAACTCAGGACTTTTTGGATCCCAAGCCGCTACCCTAACCACTGCGCCAACACCAGGCTATATATATATATATATATATATATATATATATATATATATATATATATATATATATATATATATATATATATATATATATATATATATATATATATATATATATATATATATATATATATATATATATATATATATATACGACCACGACCACGACCACGATATAACGCGCAGTGGTTAGGGCAGCGGCTTGGGATCCAAAAGGTCCTGAGTTCAAGCCCCGTTGGGCCACTGAATTAATACACCAGGGGGTTGATCCAGCCTGTCATCCTTCCGAGGTCAGCAAAATGAGTACCAGTGTACTGGGCCGGTGTATACCCCGGTTAAAATAGGTGTACCATATCCCTGTGTCGTAAGAGGCGACCAGGGTTGTGTCAGGAAGGGCATCCGACGTAAAACATGTGCCAAATCACTATGCAGATCATACGGATGATCCGCTGTGGCGACCCCTAACGGGAGCAGCCGAAAGAAGAATATATATATATATATATATATATATATATATATATATATATATATATATATATATATATATATATATATATATATATATATGTCGGGGATTGTATGTACTCTAACAGCAACCAAACATGTCTACTAGTGTTTGGTTAAAACTCTTTGCCAATTGGAAATGGGGAAAGGATAAATCTTCCCAATGTTTATCTGTGCACTGTCAAGGAACTTGTTTTGGCATTGTTACAACACAGCTGGTCTTGTTGACCGTTTGAAATGGCCTTGCTAATCGGGCAGCTGGGTAACCTGGAATCTGTTGGACTACTGCCCAGAACTGCTAAGGCCCAACAACATGTAGGAGGCTACCTTTTAAAATTCTTTAAGGGAATCAAGGGTGTTGTTTCTGCACTTTCTGTGCTCTCTTATCAGCAGTACTGACAGGAGAATGCAATCAATTAATGAATGGTAATAAATCCTCTTTGACACACACTTATTCAAAGGTCGCAGTAAACTGAATATAAGGCAGTGCCGAAAGACAGCTCACCAGAGGATTAGGCTGGGTGGACTATTGTGTTCAAAGCCTGTTGTCTCCATATGCATATGTCTGATGTGTAATAAACCCTTCTCTACCAAGATCGGTGGGAACAAAGCTTGATTTTAATCACTGTGGACCTCACCTGGATCTCAACAATTGGCGCAGTGAGCAGGGGGCAAGCCGGATCGAGGAGGAGCTCGAGAGCCCTGGTGAGACAAAGGAGGAAAGAGCCGGCCAGCTTAAGGAAAAGGTAAGAAAGCTGCCTCCTTTCTCACACTGGGGATACTCGTTGCTCTCTGAGATCTGTCCTTGCCCTTACAAAACGAACCAGAAGAGAAGGAGGTTTATTTGCACATCGGAAAGGGGTACCCGGGAAGGTAAGGGCCCATTGGAAGGTTGAGGGGAACCCCAGGACACTCCTTTGGGAGACAGTGGGGGAGACCCAAGAATACGCCAGGGCCAGGATCCGAACGGGAGATTGAGGGGAGGGAAAGGTGTGAAAACCCCGTTGGGAGGGTGAGGGAGCGGGAAGTGTGCATTGGGAGTGTGAAGAAACACCCCAGGCGGAGAACACTAACCCGGCCCAAGAAAACTCTAGGAAGGATCAGTGAAATAAGGAAATATGGGAAATAAGACGTCAAAATCAACAGTGGATAAAGATGCCCCACCCCCGAATACAGCTGCGGGATTAATGTATGAAAAATATGGACCTAAGTCATGCACTCAATTGGCATTGTGGGAAAGGTGGACAAAAGGGGATCCACACCCATTCCCAAGATGGGGTTCTCTAAGATCAGAAATCGTAGATAACCTATCAAGCCGGCTAGAACATCGAATGAATGATAAAGTAAAACCTGAGCCAGACATGCGAGCGTATGATATGTGGGAGGAGGAAGCCCTACAGGTAAATGAGGTGGCTAGAAAATTAGTGGAACAAAAAGTCGAGAAAATGGGAGAAAAAAATAAGGGAATGCAAGCTAAGGGAAATCTTCCCACCCCTGTAACTGCAGTGCAGAGGTGGGAAGACCAGGGAAACAATGCAGGTGTTCCACCTGCGTGTGTGAATAGCACACCAAGTTTGTATCCGGACCTGGGAGCCATGGGACTGCTGGCCACAGCCTCTGCCTATCCGGTCCAAGAAATAATTCCAGCGGGGCCAGGAGGGCCAGCTCAATCGGTGTACAGACCGTTTAGAGAAAGTGAATTGAGATCGATGAAGGAACGAGTACTAGAATTCAGAGGGAATCTTGAACCAACGAAAAAAAAAACAAAAAAAAAACACAAAGTTAATGAGCCAGGAGAAGGGCTGTTTGTAGAGTCACCTGTTTGGATGTGAATACAATGTGGTGGGGAGGGTTGAGTTTTGTGTTAGACGTAAGTTGAGTGTTCCAACCTGGAACTTGTATGTGTGGAACAACTTGTATGTTTGTATGGAGATAATGATTGGTCGTCATCGTAAATATGAAGACTTTGGACGAGGTGAATTGCGCACACCAAATCCGGAGGAAGGACGATGATGACCGATTCTGCACGTGTTGTTAATTCATAGTGATGGGCAAATGTCATTGAGAGAGTGTGCGTGTGTGTGTGCGTGTGCGTGTGTGTGTCTGTGTGTGTGTGTGTGTCTGTGTGTGTGTGTGTGTCTGTGAGTGTGTGTGTGTGTGTGTGTGTGTGTGTGTGTGTGTGTGTGTGAACTCGATAGGGAATTGAATAATAAAAACCACTTCAGCAGACAGTTTGGGGATTATGTGTGACAATTCCCTATAGTACTCGTGCTGTGGGATGTCAAATGGACCAACGTTTGGGTTTTCTCATGGTCCGATAAACTCTGTATGCTGTTTTGGCTTTGAACACTGTACGTGATACGTGATAAATGGATGGTCTCCACGGAGCATCATTTTGATTTCAAATTCAAATTAAGTTCTGTTTCCACTTTGCATGTTTCGTAAGGCTGATCGACGTTATGGGTTCGTTTTAACGTCAGTTTCAATTCTGGTTTCATTGTTGGGGTCATTAAGCATGTTTTATACTTGATTTTCGTAAATCTGGAAAAAAAACTGTTATTTTATGGGGTTTTGCGAGTCACGTGACGTGCCGTCGGATTTAACAGGCGCGACGAAAGCACGAAATCGTCCCGTCGAAGGACAGCTTATCGTGAGGGTTTACGAGATGGATTAGCACATTTTACAAAGTTTGGGGACGCCCTTCTTAGGATTCTGTAAAAATTCCGATTTAAAACGAACGTATTTGAGATGTCGTCAAATATTTGTTACGTGAGTTTGATCGTAAAAACCAACGCGCTGATAAGACGCATTGCTCATGTGAGTGCGTGATGACGTAATCACGCATGGGCCCAGCGCGCTTTGATAAGCTTGAAAGTGCAATTAACACCCTGCTGTGAACGTGCCTGTGTGTCAAGCAATGTACGAGAATTTCTCGAGGCAGCTGATCTTGAAAATGGTGGACAAACTAGATTTCAAAGAGATAGCTTTGTGGTAAAATTAATTAATAAGGACATTAACGTTGACATTTCAAAGGATCGCTCGATTTTTTTTTGTTTCGAGGCGAGTGCACGCGCTATCGGAACATGGAAGCGACAATGCTTTGAAACAAGACTGTGATATATGTTTGTTCCGGTTGGTGTTGTTGATTGGGCTTCGTGACCGAAAAAGGAAAAAAAATAGCTACGGGAGAGACGCGGGACCGAGGGATTTGGGATAGATGGAAAGGGGGATTTAAATGCTTTGAACAAGGAACGGATTTTATTTAAAGTGGGTTTATCTTTTTAGCCGCGTCTCTCGTAGTGAACGCCGGCTCTAAGAGAGCTCCGCGTTGTTCTTCTTATTATTCTTCTTCTGGTGAAGACAAAACCTTTAGGACGTGGCTCTTGGACACATTTGGCCTTGTTTACATGTCAGACATCCAAGAACAATGACGTTTGGTAGGCTACGCACTTATCAGGATAGAAGTGTTTTTTGGGGAAAATTACGGGCAGAGCTTGTGCTGTTTGAACACGCAGCCATCGTGGGCCTTGACGAGGGAGCGTTTCGATTCTCTGCCTGTCGGGGTCGAGCTGTTTGTCTGGAAGCGGACAGAAAAGCATGTCTGTTGTCTTTATATGAGCCTCTATCTGTCAGGATAAATTCATTGGATTTGGGAAGCATAAGCGGAATTAAAGGGATGTAGAGGAATGGTTGCTTAGCAACGACATCGATCTGGAAGGAATGGAATTGGCTTTGCACTGCACTCACTGTCTACTACGATGAAACAGGGCAGGATTATGAATACGTGGACAAAGCACATAGAGATTACACCGTCAAACGCTCTCTGATGACAACCAACCGATGGATCGGGAAGGAAGGAGCGGCGGTGGAGGTGAAACAAGCCGCCAGAGAGCGCGAACTAATGAAGCACAGAGAAGGACTAACACCGCACATCTCAATGGCAGTTAGTAACAGACAAAGTGCAGGGGAGTTAGGAAGAATGGTGAACAGATTGAGATGCGTCCCAGAACCACAAGATGGGGCAATGAACACCAGAACACTTTACAGGCCGTCAGACAAGGAGATGGATGGAAGGTATGCTTGCCTGATCAAAATCTACAGTAGTGTACAGTTTGATTAATGAATGGTAATAAATCCTCTAAATGAATGGTAATAAATCCTAAATCCTAAGGTCTCTGGCCTTCACATCCATTCACCACGCACCCAGAGCAACTTCCAGTCCTGCAAGCTCTAGTCATGGTGGGAGCCTCGTACGGAGGTATCATTTAAAAATAATCTTTTACACAAATACTTGTCATTATGTTGCAGTTGACTGCAGTGTTCAGTGCAGTGGTATGCTGTAAACCTTGTAGTAACGGAGACAGTGACAGAACCTTTGACGACACAACATGCAACTCCTGGTACTGACACTACTCCTTTGTGGCGGGGGACCTATCACTAGGCAACACACTAACACACTCAAGCCAAAGAGACCGTATACACCTCCGTGGCAAAGGGGGACACGGAAATGAACCAGTACCAACCCCACAGCGACATAGGAGGGGAGCGGCTGGAGAAAGAATGGAAGCAGGTGAATACGCAAGGTTGGGGAAAACATACAACCAAGAACTAGATAAGGTAAAGATATTTTCAAAGGAACCTGGCAAGACCGCACCACTCATTTCCAGAGGGCTGACAATCATCCAGCCACAGCAGCTCATAGAACTGTCTTGCGTCCAAGCCGAGGAAACTTACGATTTGATAGAACGAAACGAGGAAATAAAATCAATTAGATGGTCTTATGCTATGACAAAACCTGTTGGGAGGGACGTCAGAAAATGCAGAAAAGACAGAAGTGGCTTGGCAGAACAAAACGCAAGACAAAACCCAGCGGGGGCACTTTGCACAAATAGGATTCATATGGGGTCAACACGCATCTCTAATTACCCAAGTTCCATGGGCCCCGAAAGAACCCTTTTAGAGTACAGTTGTGAAATCTTGTGAAAATACAGTAACCTCCCGGAGAAGAACACATTTCACTTATAGGTGTTTTCACCTATAAGGCTTGAAGCTCTCACTAGCGATCGAGTGGAACGCAAGGAGGGTTACGCAGGGTGGAGATCTATATTTCATGACTGGGGAGACTGGTTACTGTGCCTAGTAGGGGCAGCAATCCTAATCATCGTGGGAATCATTTTTGGAGTATTTCTGATCAAACGTCGCATTTCCATTTGTCTAAAGAAATGCTGTGAAGCCCCACCCCTCACCAAGGCCATCATAATAATTAACAGCGAACTCAGGGAGGAAGACCCCGAGGACCTCGATATGGGGCCACAACCTGACCCGACCCCCACCAGCTGAGGAGCCAACAAGGTGTTCTGGCGGAGGGGCGCCCTGGGGAAGACTCTTCCAGGTATTACTGATTACTCAACGAACTTTCAAGTGTGAAGGTAAGCCTGCTTGGATACACTTTTCACACTGCAAACTTGCCATACAAACAGAGGAAGAGGTTGTGCAAGAATGAACCCATTACAGCAAATTCTAGTTGCTATAAATGCCTTCTGGATGGGAAGCTGGGAAGTGGAAGGGCAAATTGATAACTGGACAATCCAACCCATCCAACAGAGGGGGAAAAGAGCAATTGGGAACCACACTGAACATTTACATGAGTTGGGAGTACATGGGATAAATACATTCTTACTTTTGTCGCACAAATATGCTACATTGATTAATAAGACTAAGTGCTGGGTGTGTGCTTATCTCCCGCACTCCTCACAAACGGGTTTGCCATTATCTGTGATCCCATTTGAGGAAATAGACTATTGTGGTGCTGCTTGGTACAACAATTTTAATTTGACTAAAACAACTGGTAATTCATCATGTGTAGACTTTACAGGTGCGTGGTACCCTCCTTTTAATTTAAAGAAAAGACCTCCGTACTTCAGAATCACATATAAGCGTATGGGGTTTATCTGCCTTACTTGGACAAAGCCTCATGCCAGATTTCAGGCAGGGAACTCCACTTGTAATATATCAATAGAGATAAATGACTTACCAGCCAACAGGAACGGAGAGAATGGAACATATCTGAAGGTTGCATCTAATGGCACATATTTTGTGTGTGGGTATAGAGCCTACCCATGGCTGCCAAACAAATGGGGCGGTTCATGTTATCTCGCTTACGTCATTCCGCACATGCGTTTGATCACTGGCCCATTCTCTGGGATAGATCAAACACGACGTAAGAGAGCTATATCAGATGGGGCATATGCAGCAATGATAATTTTCCCCCGATATGGGGCCTGGGTGGCAGGAAGAGAACTTATCAGCATGGCATCAACATTGGAAATAATGGGGAACGATACCGCTGATGGGTTTGAAAAAAATTAGCGCGGAGCTGGTCGCATTAAGGACTACTGTAATGCAAAATAGAATAGCTTTAGACATGATTCTAGCTGAGAAAGGGGGAACATGTGCTGTAATTGGCAAAGAGTGTTGTACGTACATCCCAGATAATTCAGAAAACATTAATGACCTCGCGGGTCACATAAGAAAAGAGGCGAGCAAATATAAAGACTACAGTAATGATAACATGAGTAGCTGGTTAAAGGGATTGTTTGGGGGTTGGGGAGGAAGTGTTTTAAGATTTTTTATAACAATCCTGATAATCATCGTGGCAGCCTTTATATTACTGATGGTTTTCAAGGTAATTGCCCAAAAGGCCATTGGAAAGTGTTTTTCAGGATGGACAACAAAGCCCAGTACCCAGCTAGTACAGACGGAGATGGCTCCGGTGAACACTGCTGGACTGCTGCCATCCTCAAACCTCCCTGCACTTACACCTACCCCCCCCCATTCCAATACTATGTACCCCACCCATGTCACCCCAACCCACGAACGATGAAACATATTGTAACCTTGCAGTAGTCGCCGATCCATTACTCAGGCTTCCTCCGAGTGATGAACAATTGCTTCAACTCACATTGGACGAATGTCTTTCGTTGCTTGCACCAATTGAAGGGCTAGGTAGAAATACCATTTGATTTGCCTTGTTGGTAATTGCTGGCAAGTTGCGCCTTCATTATACTCTGGCTTGCAGTTTATCAAATATCTTTTTGCTTTGTTCATAAAGAACATTACATTTATATACTTTAACACTGCCTTACTTGTTGTTCATGAAGTTCATTAAGCGGCAATATGTAATCAAATATTTAATGGAACGTATATTCCTGTATAACTTCATTCTTGTTTAGCCATGAGCAATTCTTGTACGAACAGCTTTTGGGAGTGCTTGGCTTCCTTATATTCTATGTTTAAATGTTGCAATATTTCCCGATTTCCCTTGTTGAAGACTTGGGGTGTTAGTGGACCGGTTGGAAAGTGGGTAGGAACCCCCTTTTGGGCTAGGGGGTGCAGGGGGAACTCCCGACCGTCTTGGACCATCTGGAGATAAACATAAGGATGGCCACCCACTGGGAGTTGCTATCTGCTGACCTGCCGGCCTGCGGATGCTCCTTTTCTTCATTTGTAGTTTCTTTTGCAAATGTTTCAAAGAAACAAGAGGAGGGAAATGTCGGGGATTGTATGTACTCTAACAGCAACCAAACATGTCTACTAGTGTTTGGTTAAAACTCTTTGCCAATTGGAAATGGGGAAAGGATAAATATTCCCAATGTTTATCTGTGCACTGTCAAGAAACTTGTTTTGGCATTGTTACAACACAGCTGGTCTTGTTGACCATTTGAAATGGCCTTGCTAATCGGGCAGCTGGGCTACCTGGAATCTGTTGGACTACTGCCCAGAACTGCTAAGGCCCAACAACATGTAGGAGGCTACCTTTTAAAATTCTTTAAGGGAATCAAGGGTGTTGTTTCTGCACTTTCTGTGCTCTCTTATCAGCAGTACTGACAGGAGAATGCAATCAATTAATGAATGGTAATAAATCCTCTTTGACACACAGTCATTCAAAGGTCGCAGTAAACCGAATATAAGGCAGTGCCGAAAGACAGCTCACCAGAGGATTAGGCTGGGTGGACTATTGTGTTCAAAGCCTGTTGTCTCCATATGCATATGTCTGATGTGTAATAAACCCTTCTCTACCAAGATCGGTGGGAACAAAGCTTGATTTTAATCACTGTGGACCTCACCTGGATCTCAACATATATATATATATATATATATATATATATATATATATATATATATATATATATATATATATATATATATATATATATATATATTGTTGCGGATTCGCGCCCGCCGGCGTGCTGACGGCCACGTAACTCGAATCGCGGCACGTCGCCCACCGGACGGACAATCCAGTCGTGACCCTCTCGGACTAACGCCGGGAACCAGTCACGGGTGGACCTTTCGGTCTCACCGCGATCTAGCCAATCAGCCCCCGCGTGGGATAGGGTTGCTCGCTAAATTCGACCTACCTAAGTACCCACGCGGAGGGTAGACCGGGCGATCGCACCTCGCCGCAGGTCGACTTCGGACACGGGCCACTTAAGCGACCCGTTCCGTACTATCGGGATAACCGAGCGGTGTTATCGTCGACCTCGACGGTTCGATTAATTATCGGGCGTATTCAGCCCACTACCAACCCTTTACGTGAAGCAAGATGAGGATTCAATGAAGGAAATGACGAAGCGAAGCGGGAAACAGTTCAACACAAAGCACATTTATTCGCGACGAACGGAAAGCACACATATTCAATTCCACCAAAAGCACACAGAAAAGAAAAACACAATGCAATTTACACAAAAAGCAAATGCGACAATGCAGATCTAATACCGATTACACGAGCACACGGCAACACTTATACAATTTTACTTCACAGACGGCGCCGACAACACATACCCAAAACCAAGGAAAGAATACCCTCAAGGATGAGGCGGGCCTGAGGCCGAGACCGGGTCGGGCCTACCCGTCTGTGATGAGACGCGGAGCGGCGATGGTGCCTCAACTCCGCGGGCCTCGCGGGCAGTGTCTGGTAGGGGGTGGGAGAGGGGCCCCCTTGGTCGCACTATCTCAGCGCGGGGGGGAAACAGGAGGGGGTTGCTGATGCTCGGGGTATAGAGGATTTTTATTGCCCCGCAACGAGCGTCTCCACCTCGGCCAGGTCGCGCTGTCGGCCTCCCTGGGGTGCAGCTCCCTGCACGACGCGAGCACCCCCTCGTCTGCCCTCGCCGTCTCTCCACAGCTCCATCCCCTCCGCTCCGACTCCAACGCACACGACGACCAGCTCCTTCTTGCCAACTCCACCGCCCGCGAAGTCTTAACTCTCTGTTCCCTCTCGACTCTACCACTCCCTGGACTGACGAACACGGTCGCTTATATCAGCCCCGTGGCTTCGCCCTCTCATCTTTGACCCCCTCCCTTCGACCTTTCACCTCGCTCCCCATTGGCCCGAGAAAAAGTGGACGTGAATGCTTTTTGATCCATAAATTTGCATATATCGATCGCCCTCCAACGCCCTGGGGGCGGGCCAATTCGCCCCTCGCTCACCGATTGGACGGCAAAAAGTGGGCATGTGTCGTTTTTGATCCGTTTTTGAAGCACAAAATCCGTGATTTTGTACACGCTGTTCGGCGCGCGCCCTGCACGAGTCCAACACCGGTACCCACAAGCGGCGCAAGAACGGTGGCGATGCGACGGTTGCGAGGTGTGACGTGAAGGTCGTGGCGGTTGTGGTGAAGCGGCGTTGTGGTTGGTGGTTGATGTTGTGACTGGTGGTGGTAACAATGGCGGTTGGTCCAAAATAAAGATAGTAAAAGAAAAACGGCTATCCTGAAGAGTCGCAGCACGCATAAATGACATGTATTCCCACTAGACAATGGGTTTGGGCCTAACTACACATATACTTACCGAGATATCTCACCTAAGGGACCTGAATGGTGGTTTGCGAATTTGGTAACCACAACAATATATATATATATATATATATATATATATATATATATATATATATATATATATATATATATATATATATATATATATATATATATATATATATATATATATATATATATATATATATATATATATATATATATATATATATACATACAGATATAGATAGATATTGTCGTGGGTCTGCAGTGAGGTTAAGCCCCCGACCCAATTGTGGTGGATGGGTGGTTAACAACAAACAGGCCCGGATAGCCGAGTGGTTTTCCTTTGGAGACAGACAAGTGATCCGCAGAGTTCATCGCGCGCGCAGGAGGGCGGGCGGCACTGGCGGAGTGATGGAGGCACATGGAAGAACACACAGCACAAGGGGTTTTTACCTGAACCTCCTTGACAAATACCTGAACACAGTAACTTAAAATAATCACGGGGATTTATTGACAATGGAAATATTTACAAGGATAATTCAAAATGTAATAATAATAAGGTGAAGTAAATTAGTCTACATCAAGGCCCCTCTATACACGGACTCTCATGCAGACAATGGGAAACAAAAGAACAACAAATCCTCCCTTTATTCTGGCACTTAGCTTGGTCCAGAGATGGTCTTTATGGAAGTTTGCAATCGAGGCGCTTTGTCCTGCATGGGTAGAAGCGCCCAAAAATGCCGCCGAGCTGCTTTCTCGCAGCAGGAAACGTACTTGAGGTAACTTGTGAGAGGTATTCAACACCAGGCACAGCTTCTTCATCAATCGTGCTTGCTTATACGCTCTCTGCAGAATGGCGCTGCTCCCTGTGGTGATATACATGAGGCTTCGAGGTCCGTCTTATACGACCAGCCAAGAGTCAATGGCCAGCGTCTTGCTCAACCACGCGAGCCAATTCGCCTCAGCATGATTACGAGACCCGGGCTGTCTTCTTCATGTGTCAAAGGAAAGCCAGCCGTAAAGGCCCAGTCACACCTTGACGTTTTTGCCAACTTATGCCGATTTTTGAAAAAAATGTCTAAAACACTGGCGCACGTCCAATACGTTATGGGTAAGTTTTGGAAACATTGAGAACACGCTGAAAAACACTGCCATACGTCATAGTAAGCTAGCTTTCATCGTTGTACTTTGCGGTTGTCCTCAAATTTTAGCATGCTTGAAATTTTACGACTTATGCCAGCGTATGACTCACAAGTTCCGCTACGCTGGCCACAAGTTTTAGGTACGTTATGGGATCGTTGACACACGTCGACACACGTTACTTGTAAGTTACTCATAAGTCGAAACACGTCGAGGTAATGTTTAGCATACCCGAAACTTATTTCTAACCTATAAGTAATGTGTTGTAGGCACGTTGCGCGATCGTTGACACACGTCAACACACGTTACTTTTAAGTTACTCATAGGCTGAAAGACGTCGGGGTAATGTTTAGCGTACCTGAAACTTATTTATAATCTATGAGTGACATGTTGTTAACACGCTACACGATCGTTGAGACACGTCGACACTCCTTGCTTGTAAGTTACTCATAAGTCGAAACACGTCGAGGTAATGTTTGGCGTCAGTGTTCCAGACTCCATGGTTCTTTTTTTTTCTTTCTTCGGTATGACGGTGATGTTGACACTTCGATTTCTAGTGCGGTTATAATATAATATAATTAATAGGCTGCTGCTCAACGATTTAAATCATAACCGCACTTGAAATCGAAGTGTGAACATCACCGTCATGCCGAAGAAAAACAAACAAACAAACAAAAAAAAAACATGGAGTCTGGAACACTGACGGGTTCCTCCTGTGTGAAGCCCATTTTTATATACCAATTCCCCTAAATGCTGCCAATACGCCATTATATGGTAGTTGTAAGTTAGAAACATGTTCATTTGGTTATTTGGTCGTCCGGAAGACGTCAATCAAATACGTCTACGTATGTCAATGTGCGTTGGAAATACGTAAGGAATTGTTTCAAACCATGTTACTCATAAGTTAGAAATAACTTTCGGGTACGCGAGACATTAGCTCGACATGTTTCGACTTATGAGTAGCTTACAAGTAACTTTTGTGGACGTGTGCCAACGTTCGCATATCGTGCGTACAACTTATTCTCATCGCATGCGGAACGTGTGAGGCATACGGCAAGTACGTCGTAAAATTTTTAACACGTTTAAAATTACAAGACGTACTCCACTTACTACGACTTATGATAGCGTACTTTAGCGTTCTATTCACGTATACCAAACTTACCCATACCGTATTCGACGTGCGCCAGTGTTTTAGACGCATTTTTCAGAGGTCGGCATACGCTGGCAAGATCGCCAAGGTGTGACTGCGATGTTGACACTTCCATTTCTCCGGCGGTTATGATTTGAATCGTGTGCGGCAGCCTTTTAATAGGCTACGCCACGTGATTGTCGGCGATACGTGCAGCGCGCTATGCATAATTTAGACTATCGTTGGGCATAGGTTGTGAACGCCGACTACAGGCTAAGCATTCGTTGGTATAAGTTATCTATAAGACAACGAAACGTTCTGTGTCCGTTACTAATATGTTATGCATACGACCAACTCGTTATGAATACGTCCGAATGTTAAAAAAAAACATTAAAAGTTCAACATAAGCCAGCGTTTTACATACATTTTGATACGTTGCCATTGCTGGCTAAAACGTCAAGGTGTGACTGGGCCTTAACGCTCTGATCTGTGAGATATATTTCATTTCTTACAATATTATTGATATCTCCAACCTGGTGTTGGTTTAGTGGTCCGGGTGGCGGCTTAGGATCCCAGGATCCTGAGTTCAAGCCCCATTGGCCGCTGAATTAATACACCAGGAGGTTGACTTAGCCTGTCATCCTGCCGAGGTTGGCAAAATGAGTACCAGTGTGTACTGGTCGTGGGGCATTGCATCAGCGATACAGTCGTGCTTCCAAGAAATGATAGCTATCCCAGCAGCTTAGCTGCCATGCGCAAGAAGAAGTAGAAGATTGATATCTCCGATCTCTTAACGTTGTCATATCTGAGGGGCCATCCAAAAATTACATCGCTAATGTGTGGGGGTTAGGGATTGGACTTTGGTGGGGGTGGGTGTTTGTCCAAACGTTATTGAGTTTTACACTTACAGGGGGTTGGAGGGTGTTTCCAGCGCCATTATGTGACGACATTTTTCATTACATATTAAAACGAGCTGTAAAAGTACTTTTTGGACGTTTCTCGGTGAGCTTTCCCGTAACCTTGAATGAGGTTCTGATTGAGCATTTCTCCATTAACTGTGGCTTTGCCAAGAGATCTCACTGTAAACTGGTTGATGGAAGAAAAAAAAGTGACGCCACCTCCCTCAAAAGAGGAAGAAGAGGCTGCAACAGGAAAATAGGTTGTCCATCTCGATATATGTTTGAAACCGAAATGTTTTTTTGTTTGTGACCTTCCTGCTTTGAGCTCCCAAAGTTAATTCATGATGAAACTTTCTACGATCAGATTTTTGACCATGATAAACCTAAATAGGCAGTTTAAATAGCCATGAGGAGGTCATTTGGCCCATTATTGCCATTTTGCACTCCAGAGTTAATTTATTTACAAACACGAGGAAATTTCTTAACTGCAGCTTCACTCCTTTACTCCCTTTTACAATAGACCCCAATTGGCCTGTCGACCCCAATAAACCCTTTACACCCCTTCGACCCTTTAATACCCATTTAGACCCTTTTGAGACGTGTAGACCATCTTCGACCCTTTCAACACTTTTCAGAACTTTCGACCTTTTAAGATCCTTTGGACAATTTCAGACCGCTTTTGCTCTTTCGCCCTTTAGACATTTAGACCTATTAAACACTTTAGACCCCTTTATGACCCTTAAACCACTTTAGACCCCTTTTTGACCTTTTAAGACCCTTAAGCTACTTTAGAGCCCTCTACACCCTTTAGAAAATCGAAAAAGATTCCCCCAAAAATCATTTTTGACATAGTTTTTCATGCACCATTCACATTGCATCACAAGCTGTGATGACAAAATCGAAACTGATATACCAAAGTGAAAGTAAAATGATTTATCTATGGATCATCGAAAGGGAAACCAGAATGAAAGGCTGTGAGAA
Source organism: Eptatretus burgeri (assembly GCF_056783735.1). Classification (NCBI taxonomy): domain Eukaryota; kingdom Metazoa; phylum Chordata; class Myxini; order Myxiniformes; family Myxinidae; genus Eptatretus; species Eptatretus burgeri. The sequence goes on from NC_140965.1 coordinate 51,764,556, forward strand.
ATACTGAATGGAAATTGCAGAAAGCAAAGCTATGGGGGTAGAGAGAGTGGGCAGGTTGGGGACTGAAGAAGCAATGTGGAGAGGGATAGGTGCCTGTTAATGTTAGGTTTGCATGGGAAGAACGTTGGTGATCTTCCATCCATCAGGCGGTATGCCCAAAATGTGCCCAAATTATTTTCCAAGCCAAGCTTTCACAATATCACCCTCCCTCCCAAGTAGTACTTTGGAGGTACAAGCATGGATTGGAAATCTTCACTGGTGGAATGGAATGAGGTTGCCAAGGTTACCAGCTCCACCTACTGCGATATCTGCACCCTGAATTCCCTTTTCTACCAATACACACTCATTTGAGGTGAGATGTTGATGAGTCCATTAGTGGCAGGTACTCAGCTGTAGGTATATATTGTTACAGCAGTGGAAATTCGCACTACACCATAAAGGACCCTCAGGTGAGATATCTTCATAGGTACGTGTGTAGTTAGCCCAAACCCGTTGTATAGAGGGAGTTTATGTGATTCATCCGGGCTGCGACGCTTTGAGTTAGCCATTTTTTCTTTTCTGTCGTTATTTTGAACCAACCACGTCTCAACCGCCATCACACAATAACCACCTTTACCACCACGCCAGCCATCGTCACCAACTCCAACCACGTCACAACCGCCATCACACAACAACCACCTTAACCACCACGCCAGCCATCATCACCAACTACAACCACGCTCCAACCCGCAGACAACCACAACGCCAACCCTCCACCACCTTCGCCTTTACCTTCACGAATTCATCCCACATCATCGCTTCCACGGCCATTCCCGCACCACCTGTGAACACTGAACGTCAGGCTGTCTAGGGCCCGTTCGGCGATTGGTGCCGAATGCACCGATCCGCAAGCGTGAATGGCGGCCTTTCCGAGGGGAAAATTCGGATCAGGAACGCTCCACGCCCACTTCTTCTCCATCCAATTGGCAAGCGCGGGGCGGTTTGGCCTCGCCTCCAAGCGTGTGTATGTGAAGTCTGTATATGCAAATTTTAGGATCAGGAGAGGTTCACACCCATTTTTGCCTGACCAACGGCTGACTGGGGGGGGGGGCGTGGCCCCGCCTCCGATCGCGTTCTGATCCTAAAATTTGCATATTGGCTGCTCCTGCCGCCTATAAAAAGGCGAGCGCAAGGCGAATCGAGCGAGTTGGGTTTTGAAGTTGCTTGGAGAGTGTCGTCGAGAGGTTGCTCTTGGGGACAAGGAGCGTTGCGTTGGCGGAGTTGAGGGGAGTGAGCATGGTGGAACTGCAAGCAAGGGAGCTCGGGTCCGAGGCAAGAAGGACAGCGGTCGGCGACGAGGTTGCGGTGTGGGGGATCGCTCGTCTCGTCGCGGGACCCAAGCCAGCCAGCCATTCCCCTCCCCCAGGGCATCAACAAATCCCCCTTTCCCCCGCGCTGAGATAGTGCAAAAGGGGGCCCCGTTCCCACCTCACCCCAAACGTCGTGCCAACGAAACCCGCCAAGGGGCACGGAGTCGGGGCACAGCGGCGCGGCCACATTTGCAGCTTGCCCGCTAACGCGTCACGCGGACGCGGGTAAGACCTCCCCGGTCTCGCGGACCTGGCCGCTCCTCCAGGTCACGCGCACATTTGGCCTACGGGCCTGTCTGCCTCCTTGTCTGTGAGGGTGAATTCTTTCCTTTGCTTTTGTGTAAATGTGTGTTGGCGGCATCTTTCAAGTATAACTGTGTAAGTGTTGCCGTGTGTACACGTTAGTCGGTTGTATCACATTTGCTTTATGTGCATTTCGATTCTGTATGGCTGTATATACTTGCTTTCCGTGTGCCGCGGAATAAAGTGCTTGCATGTTGAACTGTGCCCGTTTCGCTTCGTCTCTTTCCTTTTAATTGACTCTCCATCCTGCTTCACGTAAGGGGTTCGTAGTGGGTGCAACATCCCGGTAATTAATCAGAACCGTCAAGGCCGACGATAACACCGCTCGGTTATCACTGTAGCACGGAACGGACCGCTTAAGCGGTTCGTGTCCGGAGTCGGCCTGTGGCGTGGTACGATCGCCCGGTTGACCATTCGCGCAGGTACTTAGGTCGATTGAATTTGGCGAGCAACCCTATCCTGCGCGGGAGGGCAATTTGCACGATCGTGGTGGGGTTAAACCCCCACCCGTGACTAGCTCCCGGCATTGTTCCGAGAGAGTCACGACTAAATTGTCCGTCCGGTGGGCAACGTGCAGCGATTCGAGTTACGTGGCCGTTCGCACGCCGGCGGGCGCGAATTCGCAACACTGGTGTCAGATCATGGGATATGAACCCATCCCCCTCCTCGCAACACTGGTGTACAGGAGTGTGATCCAAACCCTCCCGCCTCCAAGCTAAATTCACGGGGAATCGGTTCAGGGGTGAAAGGAGCGACCCCCGATTCCCTCCAAATTACGAGCAATTAAAATTAACCCCTTACGAGAAATAAGATGGAGTCTCAAGGCGAGCAGGAGCCGGGGGTAGATATGGATTTAGAATGTGTAGAATCCATGGCCCAGGATGGAGACCCCGAGCAGGAAATGTTGGTTGTGCAGGAACAATTTCCCCCCCCAACCGGACCCAGAGCCCAAAATGGGCGCGGCAGTGGTGGAGGCCGCGGTGTACGACACCTCCTCTCACCCCCCTCCCCCAAAACCCCCTGACCCTGGCCGAATCGGCTCAGCCGAGTGCACTCGACATGGCGCAGTTATTTGCAATGCTGGCGGAAATGAATAACGGATTAAACAACAAGATGGATGGAAACGCACTCAAAATAAAAAACGGAATGAAGGAATAAATGAAAGAACTGCGGGGTGAGATGCAGCAAATAGGCCGAAGCCTGCAGGTGGGCATGAAGGCAATAGCGTGCAGTGAAGCGCGGACAACGGAGTGCGTAATGGTGACGCCACGTGTGGGGACGAACGAGCTGGGGGGGGGGAGTGCAACGGTTGTCGGGCCCGCAATGGAGGCGGGTGAGGGCAAAATAATTTGGGAGATGTGTTGGGCGAGAAGCGTGGAGGTGACGGAAAAAGTGACGGTGACCGAGAGGGAAAAAGTAAATGGGGTGACCAAAACGTGTGAGACGAGACACGAGGTGACAACAAAGGAAATAAAAATAGTGGAGACAAGGGAGGTAATGGGTGAAGAGGTGACCGAGTTAGCAGAGACATGGGAGATAGAGGGTGAATTGGATGGGGTTAAGGACGAGCACACACACACACACACACACACACACACACACACACACACACACACACACACACACACACACACACACACACACACACACACACACACAGAGGTAGTTGAGGACAATGGGGGTGAGCTGGCGGACCGTGTAGGGACCCGGTGCGAGCAGCTGGATAGCCTCCTCCAGGAACGAGGGGAGGGAGTATGCCCCCTTGAGGCGACTCACGACCAGGTGGGTTCGGTCGTGCTTTGTGAGGTCGAGGGGATGAGTGCTGCGAACGGGTGCACGCCGAGCTTGGGGGGGTATAGAGGCCCCGGAACCCCTTGTGGTGGCACTAATCCCCAGTGTGGTTGTCCCGGTGTGTGTGGTGAAAGGTGTGAGCACCCCCGTGTGTGAGTGGTGTGGTGGCAAGTGTGTCAAGGTGCATGCTTCCCAGCACGCCATGTGTGGATGAGGCACCGCGTGTGAGTGTCACCGCGTGTGCGAGTGCAAGGGAGACCGTGTGTGTAAGAGAGCGGTATGAGAGGGAGATGTCGGTCGGCATGCGTGAGCATGCAGCCGCGTCTCCCGGGGTGAGTGGAATGTCGAGATGTGCGAGTGTCGTGACACGTGGGAGTGCGTGTGTCGTATGGAGACGACGACTACGACAGATAGACAGGGGCCGAGTAGCGGCCATAGATGTTTTGAGCACCGCGCCGGGTTCACCCAGCAGCGAGCGCGAGGTTCGGGACGTGCAACGCACGAGGCCGCCACGTGCTCGCTTGCGGGAGTGAAGCCCGGTCCAGAAACGCACGCGGTGGATTTGCCGATCCCGCGGACGGACAAAGTTAAGGCAGGATTTCGGATTCGGACCGGACGGGTTCTCCACGCGGGCGTGTGTGTTAAGCTCCAATGGGCAGAGCACATGTGTTCACGTGGGGAACCCCTCGAGACGCGAGGCTTGGGTTTTTTTATGCGCCGAGTGACGTCATGGCTGCGTGTATGGTTGGAATCCGGCAGAAGGATGAATCCCTGCCGGATGGTACCGTCTAAGAGGGACGAGGGCACGAACAGCTGCAATGACGTCACGCCAAAGGTGCGCGGCTGTGAATTGCCGTGCTGGTGCGTATGTTGCGCGTTGCCGCGCTGGTGCTGCGCATTTAAAAAAAAATTAAAAATAGCAACCCTCGTTTTCGGGTAAACAGGATTCCCGGGCAAGGGTTGGAAGACCCCCCTGCCCGGGCACAGGATGGACACTAGTTAGGGGGAAGGGTTAGCATAGTTAGACCGGCTCCATGGGGCAGGAGTAAGTACTCATGGGGCCCATGGAATGGATTAGGTAGAGGGATGTTAGTTGAGATTTAGGTTGGGAAATTGATTTTTAGGATTTGGAGACAGAGACAGACTGTGGATGTGTAGAGGGGACGTAGTTTAGCTACGTAGTGTTAAAAGGAACGTGCTGTATTTTAAGGGATGACGTGGGAGCACAAGTGAGTTAGGGGAGGTAGTTAGAAGGATGGCAGAGATTCAGCAGTGAGTTGTGGGTTGTGAGGTGGAAGCATGTGCTTGGTGAGTGAGTGAGGCCAGCGGGTCTGTGTGAATGGAGCGAATGGGGAATGCATGGTGCCATGAGTGATTGGGGGGAGGAGTGACTCCCGCCCAAGGGACCCCGGGGTCAGTGTAGAGTGAGTTCGGGGGTTAGTCAAATTGACAAAATGGAGGTCGTTTTGCTGTTGGTGTGAATGTAGGCTCGATACCCATTTGGAGGGGTGCAGGAGCCCTGTTGATGGGCTGGGAGCGTGGCTGCGAAAGGTGAGTATCGCTGAGTGGGTACCCCGGGCACCGGGCTTGTCGGCCGTGGTAGGCCAAGGGCCCATGGGGGGCCGGGATAGCATAGTGGGCACGGGTGCGCCCGCATGATGCGGGGCCCGGGGTGCCGTTAGCCGCGTGGGCAGTGCATTGGGCACGGGCACCCAGGGAAGGGGCCCGGGGTGCCAGCCTGCCACGTGAGCGTTTCAGGGGAGTCGCAAGGGAGGGCACTCCCCGGTGTTTTGGGAGCTGGTAGGCTCAGAGGCAGTGTAGTGCCCCGGGGTGCCATAGCTGGAAAATCGGCAGAGGATCGTGCCTGCCAAGGGAGCCACTTGTCCCAGCCATGAGACCGTGTGAGGGCACGGAAAGAAAATTGGGAGGCGAGGCCCGAAATTGTGAGGACACCAACACAGGCGATGGGAATCTGGGTTGTTAGAACCAATAGATTAAGCGAGATGCGCTTGTTGAAAGCCCTGGGGTAGTTTAAAGGTTAAATTGATAGGGTAGATTAGGAAGTGTACCCCTCCACACCATCCATCCCTTCGCTCTCGTCGTGGGCCGCTGGTCCCACTTTGGGTTATTGATCGCTGAAGTCTGGGGAGGCCATCCTGAGGCTTCGTTGGGCCTCGACACAAGACGCTAGCTCTGCCTTATTCCCCTCCGGGAAGGGAACGTAGGGGTTGGGAGGAGGCTAGTAGACGATAGGTTAGCCGAACAAGGACGATAAAGGGGGGTTAGGGGACGAATGATAGTGGGAAGTAAGAATAAAAAGAAAATAAAACAAAAAATTAATTGGGGCTAAATTGTTTTTTACAAATTAAGGGAATGGGTATGGACAGTGACAGGCAAAGACGATAGGTGGGAGGGAGACAGGTAGGTAGGTCCGAGACCGCCTTCTGTGTGGCCAGCACCACCGCACTCCCTCCACCAACCTGCACTGCACGGCGAGAGGCCGGCCAACTTTATCGGCTGTTGTTTTGCTGCGAGGCCTGTACCTGCCAGATCGTCTGCAGCTGTTTTCTGCAAGGCCCATGCCGGTCGGATCGTCTGCCAGCTGTGTTTGCCTGCAACGGCCTTGTCCTGCAGGCTGTGTTTGCCTGCTGCCTTTGCCATGCCATGCCTACTGCCCACATTCATTTTGCCCCGTTCTGTTCTGCATCCCCCCCCCCCCCATTCAATTCCACGTGCGCCAGGATCCTCGCGCAAATTTGCAGGGGCTGCCCAGATGAAAGCTGCAACATGGGACTGCACCAGCACCGTATTAATCCATCCATCCATCAATCCACTCAGTTGCTTGTGTTTGGTTGCTGCGTCAGATCGTTGCGCATACTGCAGGGACTGCCCTGTAGGCAGCCATGCCAGGAGACTGCATTTGCGCAGCCCATGCGCCGTTGTTCGTTGCACCCATTTAAAAGGGGGAGGCCTTGGACTGCGTGCGAGCAGCCGGCCACGTTTCTTGTCACCTGCATTGCGTGAGCCAGATACTGCATGCGAGCAGCCTGGCTTCCTGCAAACTGCTTTCTCTTTGCAGAGTCCATTGATCCCGGGCTATGGTTTAGTGTAAAATTTGTAAATTAAGGTTAAGATGTACTGTACAAATGAGTGCGTCCCCGGCATGTATGTCTAAGCGCCGGCAATTTTATTTCAGTCGTCCGTGTGAGTGTGTTTGTTAGTTAGTTACTCAGCCCTCAGGTTATGTATTTTGGGGACATGAATACCATGAATGTCGCACTCAGGGATCCGAAGGGAAAACGTACTCGGGGAGAACTACACATGATGGCACACTAGAATTTGACGACTCGGGACGAGTCTGTAAAAAGGGGAGCGTGTAGTGTTACGCTGTGGAAATTCGCATTACACCATAAAGGGCCCTCAGGTGAGTTATCTTCATAGGTACGTGTGTAATTAGCCCAAACCCGTTGTATAGAGGGAGTTTATGTGATTCATCCGGGCTGCGATGCTTTGAGTTAGCCATTTTTTCTTTTCTGTCGTTATTTTGAACCAACCACGTCTCAACCGCCATCACACAACAACCATCTTAACCGCAACGCCAGCCATCGTCACCAACTCCAACCACATCTCAACCGCCATCACACAACAACCACCTTAACCACCACGCCAGCCATCGTCACCAACTACAACCACACTCCAACCCACAGACAACAACCACAACGCCAACCCTCCACCACCTTCGCTTTTACCTTCACAAATTCATCCCACATCATCGCTTCCACGCCATTCCCACACCACCTGTGAACACTGAACGTCGGGCTGTCTCGGGCCCGTTCGGCGATTGGTTGCCTAACGCTCCGATCCGCAAGAGCGAATGGCGGCCTTTCCGAGGGGAAAATTTGGATCAGGAACGCTTCACGCCCACTTCTCCTCCGTCCAATTGGCGAGCGCAGGGCGGTTTGCCCCCGCCTCCAAGCATGTGTATGTGAAGTCCGTATATGAAAATTTTAGGATCAGGAGAGGTTCACGCCAATTGTTGCCCAACCAACGGCTGACCGGGGGGGGGGGGGACGGCGTGGCCCCGCCTCCAATCACGTTCTGATCCTAAAATTTGCATATTGGCTGCTCCTGCCGCCTATAAAAAGGCGAGCGCAAGGCGAATCGAGCGAGTTGGGTTTTGGAGTTGCTTGGAGAGTGTCGTCGAGAGGTTGCTCTTGGGGACAAGGAGCATTGCGTTGGCGGAGTTGAGGGGAGTGAGCGCGGTGGAACTGCAAGCAAGGGAGTTCGGGTCCGAGGCAAGAAGGACGGCGGTCGGCGACGAGGTTGCGGTGTGGGGGATCGCTCGTCTCGTCATGGGACCCAAGCAAGCCAGCCATTCCCCTCCCCCAGGGCATCAACAATTCCCCCTTTCCCCCGCGCTGAGATAGTGCAAAAGGGGGCCCCGTTCCCACCCCACGCCAAACGTCGTGCCAACGAAACCCGCTAAGGGGCACGGAGTCGGGGCACAGCGGCGCGGCCACATTTGCGGCTTGCCCGCCAACGCGTCACGAGGATGCGGGTAAGACCTCTCCAGTCTCGCGGACCTGGCCGCTCCTCCAGGTCACGCGCACATTTGGCCTACGGGCCTGTCTGCCTCCTTATCTGTGAGGGTGGCTTCTTTCCTTTGCTTTTGAGTAAATGTGTGTTGGCGCCGTCTTTTAAGTAGAACTGTGTAAGTGTTCCCGTGTGTATGCGTTAGTTGGTTGTATCACATTTGCTTTATGTGCATTTCGATTCTGTATGGCTGTATATACGTGCTTTCTGTGTGCCACGGAATAAAGTGCTTGCATGTTGAACTGTGCCCGTTTCGCTTCGTCTCCTTCCTTTTAATTGAGGCTCCATTTTGCTTCACGTAAGGGGTTCGTAGTGGGTGCAACATCCCGGTAATTAATCGGAACCGTCAAGGCCGACGATAACACCGCTCGGTTATCACTGTAGCACGGAACGGGCTGCTTAAGCGGTTCATGTCCGGAGTCGGCCTGTGGCGTGGTGCGATCGCCCGGTCGACCATTCGCGCAGATACTTAGGTTGATCGAATTTGGCGAGCGACCCTATCCTGCGCGGGTGGGCAATTGGCACGATCGTGGTGAGGTTAAACCCCCACCTGTGACTAGCTCCCGGCATTAGTCCGAGAGGGTCACGACTGAATTGTCCGTCCGATGGGTGTCGTGCCGCGATTCGAGTTACGTGGCCATTCGCACGCCGGCGGGTGCGAATTTGTTACAATATACATATACATACATATATATATATATATATATATATATATATATATATATATATATATATATATATATATATATATACATATACATATATATATATACATATATATACATGTATATACATATACATACATATACATATATACATATACATATACATATACATATACATATACATATATATATATATATACATATATATATGTATATAGTATATATATGTATATAGTATATATATGTATGACCTGGTGTGTTGGCGCAGTGGTTAGGGCAACGGCTTAGAATCCAAAAGGTCCTGAGTTCAAGTCCCGTTGGGCCACTGAATTAATACACCAGGGGGTTGACTCAGCCTGTCATCCTTCCGAGGTCGGCGAAATGAGTACCAGTATACTGGGCCGGTGTATACCCCGGTTAAAAATAGGTGTACCATATCCCTGTGTCGTAAGAGGCGACCAGGGTTGCGTCAGGAAGGGCATCCGGCGTAAAACATGTGCCAAATCACTGTGCGGATCATACGAATGATCCGCTGTGGCGACCCCTAACGGGAGCAGCCGAAAGAAGAAGAGAGAGTATATATATGTATATAGTACATGTATGTATATATATGTATGTAGATATATATATATATATATATTGTATATCTATATATATTATCCCTGTGTCGTAAGAGGCGACCAGGGTTGCGTCAGGAAGGGCATCCGGCGTAAAACATGTGCCAAATCACGATGCGGATCATACGGATGATCCGCTGTGGCGACCCCTAACGGGAGCAGCCGAAAGAAGAAGAAGATATATCTATATATATATATATATATATATATATATATATATATATATATATATATATATATATATATATATATATATATCTATCGATATATATATATATATATATATATATATATATATATATATATATATATATCTATCGATATATATATATATATATATATATATCTACATACAAAATATATATATATATATATATATATATATATATATATATATATATATATCTATCGATATATATATATATATATATATATATATATATATATATATATATATATATATATATATTATATATCTACATACATATATATATATATATATATATATATATATCTACATACATATATATATATATATATATATATATATATATATATATATATACATACATATATATATATATATATATATATATATATATATATATATATATACATACATATATATATATATATATATATATATATATATATATATATACATACATATATATATTTATTTATATATATATATATATATATATATATATATATATATATATATATATATATATATATATCTACATACATGTATATATCTACATACATATAAATATATATATCTACATACATATATATTATATATCTACATACATATATATTATATATCTACATACATATATATATATATATATATATATATATATATATATATATATATATATATATATATATATCTACATACACATATATATATATATATATATATTATATCTACATACATATATATATATATATATATATATATGTATGTAGATATATAATATATATATATATATATATATATATATATATATGTATATATATATATATATATATATATATATATATATATATGTATGTAGATATATAATATATATATATATATATATATATATATATATATATATATATATATATATAATATTGTTGTGGTTACCAGATTCGCAAACCACCATTCAGGTCCCTTAGGTGAGGTATCTCGGTAAGTGCATGTGTAGTTAGGCCCAAACCCGTTGTCTAGTGGGAATACATGTCATTTATACGTGCTGCGACTCTTTAGGATAGCCGTTTTTCTTTTACTATCTTTATTTTGGACCAGCCGCCATTACTACCACCACCAACCACGTCTCAACAGCCATCACACAACAACCACCGACCACAACCACCCCTTCACCACAACCGCCACGACCTTCACGTCACACCTCGCAACCGTAGCAACGCCACCGTTCTTGCCCCGCTGTGGGTAGCGGTGTTGGACTCATGCAGAGCGCGCGTCGGACAGCGTGTACAAAACATCACGGATTTTGTGCAGAAAAACGGATCAAAAACGACACACGCCCACTTTTGTTCCGTCCAATCGGTGAGCGAGGGGCGATTTGGCCCCGCCTCCAGGGCGTTGGAGGGCGGTCGCTATATGCAAATTTGTGGATCAAAAAGCCTTCACGCCCACTTTTTCTCGGGCCAATGGGGAGCGAGGTGAAAGGTCAAAGGGAGGGGGTCAAAGGCGAAGTTACGGGGGGATAAAAGACGGCTGCGTTCGTCAGAAAAGTGTCAGGGTGTGCGTTGGAAAGAGTGAGTTCAGAGTTCAAGAGAGTCGTCGGTGGAGCTGGAAGGAAGTTGCGCGTTGGAACGAGCTGCGCGTTGGAACGAGTTGTCGGCGGAGCTGTGGTGAGGTGGAGAAGCTGAAGAGAGTCGGACGAGGGGGTGCTCGCGTCGGTGCCGGGAGCTGCACGCCCGAGGGAGGCCGGCAGCGCGACCTGGCCGAGGTGGAGACGCTCGTCGCGGGACCCGAGACAGAGTAAAAATCCTCCTTTCCCCGAGCATCAGCAACCCCTCCTGTTTCCCCCCGCGCTGAGATAGTGCGAGCAAGGGGGCCCCGCTCCCACCCCCTATCAGACACCGTCCCCGTGGCCCGCGGGTTGCGGGGCCATCGCCGCTCCGCGTCTCATCACCAGACGGGTAGCCCCGAGGCGGCCGCGGCCTCAGGCCCGGCTCATTCTTGAGGGTATTCTCTTTTCCTTGGTTTTGGGTATGTGTTGTCGGCGCCGTCTGTGAAGTAGAATTGTATAAGTGTTGCCGTGTGCTCGGTAGTCGGTATTAGCTCTGCATTGTTTTCGCTTTTATATTTGCTTTTTGTGTAAATGGAATTGTGTTTTTTTTTTTTTTGTGTGCTTTTGGTGGAATTGTATTTGTGTGCTTTCCGTGTGCCGCGAATAAATGTGCTTTATTGTTGAACTGTTCTCCCGCTTCGCTTCGTCTTTTCCCCCATTGAACCCTCATCTTGCTTCACGTAAAGGGTTGGTAGTGGGCTGAGTACGCCCGATAATTAATCGAACCGTCGAGGTCGACGATAACACCGCTCGGTTATTCTGATAGTACGGAACGGGTCGCTTAAGTGGCCCGTGTCCGAAGTCGACCTGCGGCGAGGTGCGATCGCCCGGTCTACCCTCCGCGTGGGTACTTAGGTAGGTCGAATTTGGCGAGCAACCCTATCCCACGCGGGGGCTGATTGGCTCGATCGCGGTGAGACCGAAAGGTCCACCCGTGACTGGTTCCCGGCGTTAGTCCGAGAGGGTCACGACTGGATTGTCCGTCCGGTGGGCGACGTGCCGCGATTCGAGTTACGTGGCCGTCAGCACGCCGGCGGGCGCGAATACCGCAACAATATATATATACATACATATATAAATATATATATATGTGTATGTAGATATATATATATATATATATATATATATATATATATATATATATATATATATATATATATATGTATGTAGATATATAATATATATGTATGTAGATATATATATATATATATATATATATATATATATATATATATATATATATATATATATATATATCTATATATATATATATATATATATATATATATATATATATATATATATATATATATATATATATATATATATATATATATATATATATATATATATATATATATATATATATATATATATACACATATATATATATCTACATATATATATATATATATATATATATATATATATATATATATATATATCTACATACATATATATATATATATATATATATATATATATATATATATATATATATATATATATATACATATATATATATATATATATATATATATATATATATATATATATATATATATATATATATATATATATATATATATCTACATACATATATATATATATATATATATATATATATATATATATATATATATATATATATATATACATATATATCTACATACATATATATATATATATATATATATATATATATATATATATATATATATATATATATATATATATATATATATATTATATATATGTAAATATCTACATATCAACATACATTCATATATATATATATATATATATATATATATATATATATATATATATATATATATATATATATATATATATATATATATGTATATATATATATATATATATATATATATATATATATATATATATATATATATATATATATATATATATCAACATACATATATATATATATATACACGTATATGTATATATATAGTAATTTTGTGGGTTATATCTTTTTATACACTTTTACATGGTAGTAAGTATGCATGGCCCTTTCAGAAAAATTGAACGAAACAACCACCCTCGTTGCTTTTTTTATTAAACTCCACTTCAATAAGCTACATTATGGGCCATGGAGCTAATGGCTATTATTTGGGTAACACTTCCCTTTGCCAACCAAATAAGACGACCCAGTTTGAGTCAGTGCCTTACACAGTCCACCACTAAGTAAACCAACAAAATGATCGCATTCAAGCAGAACTTTCCTTGCAGTGCATCTGATTAGATGCTTGTAAATCACTTCCCGGATTTGAGTCTTCAAACAAGAGGCCTTCCTCAGCTTTGCTGAACATTATCCTGTCATTGGGCCATTTGAATTTCAGTTCCTCTCTCAAGCTGTTTCGTTAGATACAGTGAACGTCATCAGACATCAAACACAGATGGCAAGCTGCAATACCCTGCAAGGCATGGGCTGATTTGCAAAAGAATCTGCACCCGGTGCACGGACCAATTTCACCGAACATGAAGAGATTATATCCATGGAAAGAACCAATCATGTATGTGTCACATTCAAAGGACAAAATAAATTAAGCTTTCACTCCACTGGTCTGGAAGTCAGTTGCAACAGGAATATTCTCCAAGTTCATTGGCTCAAACCACAGAGCTTGTGCCTTCTCAGAGGCCTCTTTTAGTTCCATGTGGAGTACAGAAGTACAGAAAGAGTACAGAAGTTAAAATATATCCCAGATATATATATATATATATATATATATATATATATATATATATATATATATATATATATATATATATATATATACATACATACATACATACATACATATATATATATATATATATACATATATATATATATATATATATATATATATATATATATACATACATACATACATACATACATACATACATACATACATACATACATATATATATATATATATGTATGTATGTATAGCCTGGTGTTGGCGCAGTGGTTAGGGCAGCGGCTTGGGATCCAAAAGGTCCTGAGTTCAAGCCCCATTGAGCCACTGAATTAATACACCAGGGGGTTGACTCAGCTTGTCATCCTTCCGAGGTCGGCGAAGTGAGTACCAGTGTACTGGCCCAGTGTATACCCCAGTGAGAATAGGTGTACCAGATCCCTGTGTCGTAAGAGACGACCAGGGTTGCGTCAGGAAGGGCATCCTGCGTAAAAAAAAAACCTGTGCCAAATCATAATGCGGATCATAACGGATGACCCGCTGTGGCGACCCCTAACGGGAGCAGCCGAAAGAAGAAGACATATATATATATATATATATATATATATATATATATATATATATATATATATATATATATATATATATATATATATATAAATATACATATACATATATATACAATTATAGAGGATTTTCCATGACATTCATCCAGATTTTTTTTTTTTAAGCTAAAAGGGATTTGATTCAGGAGGTGATGCATACAAACATGGTTTCTCAAAAATTGGATTCATTCGGTCGATGCATACAAAGGTGGTTCTTCAAAAAATAAGAAAATGTGCATATCCATCCGACTGTTTTTACAATTGATACTTAATTCAGTCTCATCAAAAAGTACATTCAAGGCCAAGAGATTGTAATTATGACGGATTTTCTGGGTGTGGTTTCACACTCGTGAGAGACAATAAGGTTCAGCTCTGTGCTGTAAAAAAAAAAAAAATTAGGTATTCCATATTGCGACAAAAATGGCGATTTTTGTGTACTTAGTTCAATGATGTGTATTACATTTGTTTGGATAATTCCATTAGGAATGCAAGTATGACATTATTGGTTATTTGAACTGGCCATATGATTGATAAGCCACTTCAACGAAGAACTGAGGATGGAACAGAGATATTTTCAGGGACAGTTTGAGTGGAGTTACATTTTGGGAGAGATAGGAGTACACAAGGCAGATGAACAGTTCTTGAGTATTATGGAACAGATGCCATCAGGACCAGTAGCGGTAGAGGAGTTTAAAGAGCCCAAAAATTGCTCCACTTTTGCAGGAAGGGAGTTCACATGCTTTTAAGATGTCTGTGAGGAGGTAAAGGATGGGTAGAGAGGAAGAAAGGGAATTAGGATCTTGGCCTTTTGTACAACGGCAGTTTAGGCAGACAATGTTAGTGTGAGGAGTGTCTGTTGTGACCCCACCCTTAAAGAGTGAAAAAGCAGATTTGTAACATGTTCCAGAGATAGGCTTCTCTAACTGCCACAAAGTTTTAATGATTGGTGGAAGACATGAAAATTTGGACCTGAGGTGGCTCTGATGCTGAATTCTGGCACTTGTGAGGACAGAAACACAATGGTTATGAAAATTAAGAGACTACAGCTTCCCATCAGTGTAGTTGGCTTCCAAGAGGAAAAGCATGAAAGCAATATACATGTCATTAAAGGTCCCCTGACATGCAAAACTTTCTGGTTATTTATATATTAACTTGACCTTCCCAGTGAAGAAATCACCCATGTTTTGTTTTTTTTAATAAAAAATGAGACAATTAGAGCAATATTTTGATCATTTATTGTGCTTTTCACAACCTGCTATGCTCCACCCCTAAAAAAAGTTGACTTCAGCGAATCGCAGCGTTGACGTCACATACAGAAACTCGCACAGAGTGGATTGACTCGAGATCTCTAGAGTCTAGAGTCTAGACTAGTCCGATAACTCCGTCGTCCATCCGACTTGGCTGAAAAATCCGTCGTCCATCCGACTCGGCTGATAAATCCGTCGTCCGTCCGACTAGGCCGATAAATCTGTCGTCCGTCCGACTCGGCCGATAAATCTGACGTGCTGTAGCTTTTATTTATTATTCTCTTTTCTTCATTGTTTTCTACTGGCGCTACATGATGACAGTAGGAATAAAATAAATAAAAATGCAACAGAACGTCAGATTTATCGGACTACTCGAGACAATTGCATCACAAGGTGTGTTCTGCACACAAGTTTTCATCGTATCCGGACAGCGAGGTTGCTTCATTTTATGCGCGGAGAGATACGGCCGATGACATGCGCTGGCCTTGATTGTGATTAATTTGCCGCGAAGCAACATGTCCGATGCGCTGTTCACGTTACCTCACTAAAATATTTCTGATATCGAGCAGTATGCATGTCGAATTTACATTATTGAATTACGAATAGGATTTAGTCTAACCAGTTGTTATTTCCAAGTCTTCCTTCGATGTCCCCCCGATCATAATGAACTCCGGGAATTTCATCGCCATTTTTCTCTGCTTGTCCTGCTTCGGGCTCGAACAAGTAAGGCCGTATTTCATTTCCAGCTGCCTGAACTTCACCTCCCGCGACAACGTTATCCGACAATTCTCCATCTGATTCAGACCAAAATCCTTCATTTCTCTCACACTCACTGTCGTTACCAGACAAATCAAAGTCCATGTCATCCATTATTCAAAACCGAATGTTCGATTTTTTTAAAGCAGAAATGAACGAAGCGATTGAGTCGACCAATCTAATGTGGAAACACATAGCAAGCCAATAGAATCACTTAGACCACCAACCCGAGTAATTTATGTGCAGCTTTTGTCATACTGTAGTTGATGTCATGTGGGTTACCCCCCTTTCAGGAGAATTTTTAGGGGCGTTCCCGAAGAGGTTTGTTTTTTTAACTTTACATTTTACAGAACGAGTATTGTGAAAAAACATTGTCAGATCTGAAATCACGATGAAAAACTCCTCTAGGACATACATAAATGAAATTTCAGTACTTTTGCATGTCAGGGGACCTTTAAAGTAAGCAGGATGTAAGATAGTGATCAATAAAAGTCTGTGACTTGATAACATAGTAATGTGACTTAATTGTTGAAAGAGCGAATTAACATGTCATAAAATCTGTTCAATTTCTCACATTTTTTCATGGAATTGTTCAACATAGGCCTTTGAACAACCAGTGTCAATTGTTTTTCGAAGTTGGAACATTCATTACCCCATATAACCATAACCATACCATATCCCCCCCCATATCCATATTTTTGAGTTGCACCCCCATACCCATATCTCTAAAAGCAGACTGAGTATCCCTTGAATTTATGCATTTTCAAATCACCACATTAACCAAAATTGCTTTCAAAAAGAATGTGATCATGTAGATCCCTTCATGACTTTTCTGTTCTTGTGGACTCCTCGAATGGACTCCCACAAATTGAATATCAAGAAAATATCCAAAGATGAACTGCAAAAGTATTTTTCTCTGGCCACAAATTAATTCAGGTTCATATTCCACAGGGGTCTCTATTACTCACTGTTCTTTTCCAACCAACAACTATTTTTGCATCAAATCAGCACACATTGTTCAAAATTTAAACAAACAAGGTACAAAAATGCCTTTGTTTTATTTATTTGTGTAAAAATTAATATCATTCATTCTAACGAATGTTTGAAAGGAGTTCGATTCCATTGCAGCACAAAGTCTCGTGTAACCATCAGCTGTCAGTGGTAATACAGACAGTTAATCCTCCACTCATTATTTGTTTTTGCTGTGTGTAAATCCGTGCGATTTCCTGTTGTGGCTAACACGACTTGACAAATTTCCTGCTGAACACATTCATTCCATTTTCATCTCAGTATCGTTTCACTAAGTATTGCCAGTAACTACAAGCTTAGTCGTCATTGACATGATGTATATGACAAAAATTAAGAAGTATGGAAACCCCATACCAAAACTGTAGCAAACAATGTATAGAGGCTCTACATTTTACTAAGAAATATTTTTCACATTAGAGGATTTGAGTCTTTACAGAAGAAAACACAACACAAGTAAGCATGAAAGTGAGAGAGTATAAAACGACTGCGGGTAGGAATCAGCACAATGTGAGGTGATTGTGACATTCCTTCTTGAAAGAATAGAAAAAGATTATTCATGGACAGGTGAATATTTTACATATAGACTGGTGAATGTGTACATTTACATCACTGAAAACTAGTCCTTAAAAGGACTAGCGCTAGATTCTGTCTGCATCGAAGAAAAATAAAAACAAATTTTCTCAAAGTGATAGAAGTATGCTAACTGCCGAGTGAAGAGATGAAGTGATGTTTCCACTGTGAGTCCTTCTTCAAAACAAGAGCAAGAGTTTGGAAGTCTGTAGTCTCTGTCTCTAGCGAGTGCAGCCTGTGGCTGCTGGTTGCATCATTGGTTGGGACGCAGCTATGCCGCTGATGCAGTGTCCCCCTTACCAGTACAGTGGTGCTCATTTTTCCGACCTCGGAAAGATGACAGGCTGAGTCAACCTCCTGGTGTATTTTTAATTCAGCGGCCAATGGGGCTTGGACTCAAGATCCTAGGATCCCAAGCTGCCACCCTAACCACGAAGCCAACATCAGGCTACAGTGTGTAGTCTGATGTGGCGGGAAAGAAACAGCAGATAAGTTAGCAGCACACGTGCAAACCATCACCAATTGTTTTACCGATTAAAAAAAACACAAAATGTTCTTTGGACTTGCTGTTGGCAGAGAAGATACTAAAGTACCTTCCACCCTGTTTGGGGGAAACAGTACATTGTATCTTATAGCACAATTGATGATATGCCACTAAACACCATTGAGAATTTTATGCATCCTGGCAGACCAATCTGTCGTGATGCAACAATCGACTACAAAGTGACCCGCAAAGAGCAAGCAAGGCCATCAGTGCATTTGAATGTCTTTGGAACCGAGTCTGAAATCAATATGGAATTTTGTTTTAAAAGAAGTTGAATGTTTATGAAGCTGTAGAATGAAACCATTTTGATGGCATGTAAATTTAGAACCTGAAATTTAAAAGAATTGCTGCTCATATATTCTTGAAGAGGACAAGAAAGGCAATGATTAATATGAAATGCATCAAGGAAGGATATGTTAAGATGCAAGGGGAAGAAGAGTTGATTCGGGGTGGTGAACTCTCTTGAGAAAAGCAAGGGAAAGTAAAAGGATAGAAAATGAAAAGTGTTGGGAATGAAAGTAAAAGAGGCTGGAAACGTAAAGGAATAAGTAGTGCAGGAGACTCCTCCAGTAGCATCATCCACCTTTACACCCGTCTGATCATTCATATTTATGTCTCTTAAAAGCTCTTTGTCTGGCGTCTGGCGTCCTCATTTTCAGGGGTCCATCCTGTGATGTATTTGTCCTTATCTGTGTGTATATACCGTATCTGTATTGTTATTCATGGGCCGTAAACTACATGGTTGTAGAAGTGGCAGGTGGCACTGCAGCATGTTTAAGATGGGTTTAGATTTTGTTTGGGAGATTCTATTTGTTATGTACCCGAATATGGCAGAATTTTTGATTCTCCTCATTCACGTATGCAACATGTGCGTACATGATAAATAGTTTGCTCATTCCATTTCATATCTGTCAACATGAAGGTAACAGGAAAATTACTTCACCAACATGGTCACAATCTGAAATTGGTCTCAATATAGGGCCATATTACATATCTATTGCAGAGATTAGAAAATATTCTTACATCAGCTGTTAGAATATGAGATCAATATGTTATTTCTGGGATTTTTTATGTGTTTTTAAAGTGAGGGAAAGAGTCCAGTAAACGCAGTGAAGCAGATACATCCCCTTGTTTGAGTTTCCACCAAACGGACAGAACCTATTTGAAAAAAAATTAAACTGTCAAATGCTCTACAGCACTTGAAAAATTCCACAGAAAATCGGTACCGTCAGCACGGATGCAGATATGCCACTCAGGATTCCAACTGCGTCTTTACGGAACGACGGGCTGTGGATTGGCTGTAATTACCTGTTTTGCTTCATTTAAAATCACCCTTTGAGAGGTAAACAATAGTTTACACAATAATGTATGAATCTCAGATTCTCTGGCACGAACAGATGGTGGTGCCACAGAACTGCTTGTGTGTGTTTTATGGCTTGCCTTCATTCCAGCTATGAATTTTCTGAGGCATTAGCATGAACCAACTCTCTGATGTGATATCACTGTTTGGAAGCTCAGTACATATCGTCGAAGAAGCCAACAAGGCAGCAATGAAGGATCCTATTATGAGACAATGTAATCAACTATCCCATGAGTCTCAATGTCTAAGCTTAAAAAATATTTTTAAAAATTCCACACAATGCACTAATTGGTCTTATATGGTAGCAATAGACCAGTAAGGGTGTTCATGAGGTAATGGGTTTACTATCAATGGTATCAGTCTGAAAGATTGACAGCTATACTATGCAAACATTAGTCTTCAAAGGTAGCATTGAGCAAAGCAAATAACAGGTACATTATTCCCTTAGAAGGATGGCGTGTAATTTGATACAACAACACTGTCTTTAGAGTACGATGATTGACTTGAATGGTGTTCCCATTTGAGGATATAGCTCATGATCCTGGGAATCCCACAAACGATGTGGATTTGTCCACTGTGTGCAAAGTTATTTACACATGAACTGATGCAATTTATACAAGTGTGCACCATTGTCTTCTCATGGCCTTGTATGTGATAGTTGTAGAAATTGCTCGACAAAATTAGACGGAGTTTTCTTTTTTGTAAAGAGTGAATGAGGCTTCATGAATGTGAATAATGCTCATGTCATATTCACTGTTAAAAGAAGGAAAAAAGAGAGTAAAATGGTCGAATTTTATTGCCTTGGAAATCCAAAATAGACCAGGCAACTTCAAGATTAGCCCGTAATCACCATATGAATAAAAATAAAAACAATAATAATAATACCAACGAAAAGGACAGTCAGTAAAGCGCATACCTCCACCACACAATGCCTGATCCACAAGAACATATCCAATACATTTTTGAAATATCGTGCCATATATTAGTTTTGCCCTATCTCTCAATGGTGAAGAATTACTTGAAAAATTATTGCATCCGGATCCGGATTCGGATCTTCACCAAAATTGAATCATTCTTCCTTGTCGCACACCCAAGGTGTCCACCAAGTTTTGTCCGAATGCATCCACAACTTTTTGAGATATCGAGCTATATATAGTTTATGGCCCCATCGCTCAATGGTGAAGAATCAGTTAAAAATTATCGTAGCTGGATCTGGATCCGGATCTTCACAAAAATCTAATGAGTCCGTCCTTGTCACACACCCAACCTGTCCACCAAAATTTCATCCGGATCCGTCCACAATTTTTAGAGATATCTGCACACAGGCAAACAAACAAACAAGAAGAAGACGTCATGCAGAGCACGACACTTGCAAAACCCATTTCAAAATTTTGCTCTCAAAAAATAATTAGTGGTTGAATTCAGTGACCTGAAATATATATCCTCTTCAAATTTCAAGTTAATTGGATGAAAATTGACAATTTTAGAATTTGGCCGATGTTGACCTTTTGGCTGAGGTGGACCTACAAAATAATTGGTGGTTGAATTCAGTGACCTGAAGTATAAATCCTCTTCAAATTTAGTCAATCGGATGAAAATTGAGGATTTTAGAAATACCGCCTTAGTTGTTGACCTTCGGACTTTGTTGACCTTATGGTCAATGTTGACCTCAAAAATAATTCGCTGGTTGAATTCAGTGACCTGAAAAAAAAATCCTCTTCAAATTTCAAATCAATTGGATGAAAAATGTGGATTTTAGAAATCTCACCTAAGTTGTTGGCCTTGGGCCTATGTTGACCTGTTGGTCAATGCTGACCTTAAAAATAATCGGTTGGTTGAATTCAGTGACCTGAAATAGAAATCCTCTTTTAATTTCAAGTCAATCAGATGAAAATGGACAATTTTAGAAATTTTGCCAATGTTGACCTTTTGGCTGATGTGGACCTACAAAATAATTGTTTAGTTGAATTCAGTGACCTGAAAAATAAATCCTCTTCAAATTTCAAGTCAATCGGATGTACATTGAGGAATTTAAAAATCCAGCTAAGTTGTTGACCTTTGGCCGATGTTGACCTGTTGGTTCATGTTGACCTCAAAATAATTGGCTGGTTGAATTCAGTGACCGGAAATATAAATCATCTTCAAATTTCAAGTCAATTGGATGGAAATTGAGGATTTTATAAACACCACCTTAGTTGTTGACCTTGGGCCTATGTTGACCTTTTGGTCCATACTGACCCCAAAAATAATTGGTGATTGAATTATGTGACCTGAAATATCAATTATCTTCAAATTTCAAGTCGATGGGATGAAAAGTGAGGATTTTAGAATCACCACCTTAATTGTTGACCTTGGGCCTGTATTGAGCTTTTGGCCACATTGTTCTAAAAAATAAGTGGTTGGTTGAATTCAGTGACCTGAAATATATATCCTCTTCAAATTTCAAGTCAATCGGATGAAAAGGAAAGATTTTAGAAATCTCGCCGAAGTTGTTGACCTTTGGCCGATGTTGACCATTTGACCTTTTGACCTCAAAAACAATAGGCTCCTTCCTTTTGACAAACTCTACCATTATCGTGAAGTTTCGTTAAGATCGGTTTAAAATTGTGACCTGTAGGCAATAAAAAGACAGACAAACAGACAGACAAGCTGGTAGGCGGTGAGGGGTCACCGAGCGTGGAAACTATAAGATATCATAGAGCAAACTGGATGTCATATAGCGGATAGGGAATCACCTTAAGATTATGCATATCAAATCTCATCCAGTTCCATCTACTGATCACTACTCGGTATCCATTTGAATTAAAAGCACCGAAAATGCGGTTTGAAATCGGAAATCCCCAAAGTTCGAGGGGGTGCTGTGGGTGAACAAAGATCTAAATCGAAAATCCGACTCGATTGTTTGTGCACAATGTATTCCAGACGATTAGCGTGAATTTTCATGACCATCCGACCATAACCCTAGGAGGAGTAGCATTTGGCGTGAAGGCACCTCCAGCTCTCGCATATTATCAATTTTTGCACTAATTGACCTTTGACCCCTGACCTAAGCTAAATCGGTCAATATGTCCTGAGGAAAAGTTGTACTCATTGAGTACCATGAACCTGAAAAGTTTCATTCGTATAGATGCGCTCACCTGGTCGCTAGGGGCCTTCAATTTGCACGCATACCCTAATTGTAGGGGGCGCTGCGGGTAAAGTATTCCATATATCACAAAAACCGGAATATATTTGATAGAGCATCACCTGGAGATCATTCGTGCCAAAGTTCATAACCCGACGTGGGATAATGGATTTCGGAATTGATTTCGCATGAACGGTACCGATTTTGAAGGTTTTTCGGTTGTTGCTCGGGAACCAAAGCGTCCCGAGCAACCATCACAATTTCCAAAGCACTTGGGTCATCAGATGGACCTACCACCCGAGTTTGGTCAAAATCCGCCCACATTTACTACCAATTATGCTGATGACAAACGAACAAACATCCAAACAAACAGACAGAATTACTGACAATAAGGGTCACTTATTTTGGCGACCCAACAGACAGACAGACAGACAGACAGACAGAATAAAAACATCGACTAACCAATATACCTGAAAAAATCTTTGATTTTGCAAGTAACAAATAGACAGAGAGGGGTGAAAACATAACCTCCTTTACCTTCGGTGGTGGAGGTAATACAATCCTTGTCTTTGTGAAGGCTGATGTCAGTCCACATCGGCATACAAATGAAACAATATATTTTATCAAATAAAAGATGACAAAAGTTTGTTAATCATTGTGGAAATGAGACTGCTGTGGGAACAGTACTTTACAAAGAAAGAAGAGGGCAGAAAACGAAACATGAAGTAAAAGCAACTGTTAAAAAGATGGGAGTTGAAGAGATTAGAAACCTATAATTGTTGAGGCCATGTAAATTTTAAAAGGCTCCACAGTTGAGAAGCACATCTGAAATCCTCATCATAGTTTGAGAGACTACCAGGAGATCCCTTTGTTCGACTGTAGCTTTCTTGTGAGGGTGTAAGGTGTGATTCGGTCAAAAATGTAGGCGGGAACCAATTTAAGTTTTGAATGAAAGGTTCTCCGCAATATTTTAAAAGTTATATGTTGTCAGACTTGGAGCCAGTGAAATGTTTTGAGGAATGGAGTGATGTGAGCAAATCTACGAGCTTGAACTATGAACCTGGTCTGGATATGTTGTAAGAGCTTATTCAGACCAGGTGCATCTCTTGATAGATAGATAAATAAATAAATAAATAAATAAATGAATAAAGAAAAGACATGGCAATAGAATCTCAATGGAATGAAAGACAATGCACAAAACGAGATCAGGACTAATGCACGATAACATTGCACACATACCCAGTAACCACACACAATAAGTCAGCAAGAGGTCAGGAAGGTATGGGGCATAGGACCCCAGGCTATTGCAGAACTTGAACTTGCAGCACAGGAGTGTACTCGGGTCTCAGAGCAGGATGCGAGCTGAAGAGGGTGTGGGGTTGTCAAGTGCACAGAGCACAAGGGCCGTCAGTCCGAAGCAAGAGAGCAAGTGAGTGAGCGAGACTTGAAAATGAAATTTTAAGGCCACACCATGTCCCCCCTCTGCGTGAAGACTCTGTACCAATCACCATGTCCCTGCATGGATAGATGCAGCACTATATACAGTATATATATATATATATATATATATATATATATATATATATATATATATATATATATATATATATATATATATATATATATATATACATACACACACACACACATATGTCTTGCCATAGAATACAGGGAACCAATCACTGTCCTGCATGCTGCAGATAGACAGTGGAACATCCTATATACTGTATTCTGCCTGAGGCAGCGAAGACCAATCACGGGCCAGGAAATTTCACCAATCTCTGACCCTAAATTATCTAAAGCCTGCCTGTCTCACATGTGTTCATGGACATCTGGGATAACTCATCTCCCTCTGTGGGTGGGAGGGAAATGTGCCCTATTGATCTCCAATATTGCTTGACATTTCTCAGTTCAGCACAGACAGAAGCGATGAGGCACCTTGCATCTTTCATCCAAACTGGACAACACAATCCCCTCACGGCAGTACTGAGGACATCATATCCTCGTCACACATACTTAACAAACTTAAAACGTGAAAAACATCAACATGAACGGTGTCAAAAGCCTTATCTCTCACCCGTTCCTCTCAAATGTAACAATATTCTTAGAATACTCTTTCTTTGCAATGCCAATAGAATGCAATCTATAGAACATTCATCCCATTAACATTCTCCTTTGCATACCCTCTCTTGGTTATCCAACATCAATGTGTTATCCTTGTTATTGCCATAACCCTTCCACCCTCGATGTGTCGAGAAAGAAAAATGTGTTATCATTGTTATTCCATTTTCATATACTAGTACATGCCTGTACGTGCAAACAAACAAACAAAAACTTTCAAACCGCGTGCCAGAAACAACAACCACACAGGCTGTTCCTTTGCTCTCACGTGCCCGTACGTGTGTGGCCGTACGTACAAAAAAAAACAAAAAAAACTTTCAAACCGCGAGCCAGAAACGACAACCACACAGGCCGTTCCTTCGCTCTCACGTGCCCGTACGTGTCTGCCCGTACGTGTCTGCCCGTACGTGCAAAAAAACAAAAAAAACTTTCAAACCGCGTGCCAGAAACAACAACCACACAGGCCGTTCCTTCACTCTCACGTGCCCGTATGTGTGTGGCCGTACGTGCAAAAAAAAAAAACTCAAACCGCGAGCCAGAAACGACAACCACACAGGCCGTTCCGTTGCTCTCGTGTTCTCGCGACAACCACACTTCCACACACAGAGTTAATTAAAATCCAAATTAAAATCAAGTTTACCTCCCTGTCTTTGCTTGCCATGACATTCGCTGCCATTGACCATTGCCACTCCTACGCCACGGTAACTAGGGCACCGATCGAACCCCATCGTAACCGGCACAGCACGTGACGTCATTGTCGGCCGGCCACGCATCGGCCTACGTGAAGTTAAGTCCTCACTGTCCGGAAGTTCGCGTATCACAGTAACGATTATTCGCAATTTAGTTTTAATGGCCAATTATTCAATTAGTGCCAGCGTATTTTGCCTTTTCGCAATGTCATCGCAAGGAAAAACACAAAGAGAAGAGGAGAGGGGGGGGGGGGGAACGTACATGCAAAAAAAAATACAAAAAAAAACTTTCAAACAAACACACAGTCACTTCCTTCGCTCTCGTAAACGACGACTGATTGGGGCATTGTGTTTATCTATAAATGCGCATAAGAAATCGAGAAATTCTTAGAATACAGTAAGTCATCACTCTCCGGAAGTCCGTACGTTGTAACCCGTAATGGGGAACGCGGCTGAGGTTCTCTTCCCCATCGGCCACGCCCACGCAATAACGTGTCTTGTCATTGATTGGTAAAGAAATGGCCATAACTTGGGAACCACTTGTCCGATTAATATCAAACCTTGAAAAGTCACATCCACAGGGCCCCAGCAATATACCTGGCAAGTTTCAATTAGATCGTGCCAGTGGTTGTCGAGAAACAGCGGTTGCAGTCACACATAGGCAGACAGACAGACAGACAGACAGACAGACAGACACACACACACACAGATTGCTGGAATTATAGATAGATGATGGATGGCCTATAGTGGATGAAAGGCTGTGAGAGGCATTGCGTAGCAGATGCAGCGAAACGATGTTGAGAAATTCCAAATATAAATAAAATTTTTGTTAGGAAGCTTTTGGTTTCACTCTTTGGACTGGCTTGTTTGCTCTTCCCATGGAGGCATACATCTCACAATGTTGGGACCTTTAGTTCAAATCCCAGCAAACAAAACACTTTTTTTTTTTTGACAGTTTTTACAGCCATTTTTCCCTGCTGTGCAGGGGTTGGGCTTTTTTCTTGAGGCAATGTTTTATGGCCGGATGCCCTTCCTGACGCCAACCCTGGTCGCCTCTTACGACACACAGGGATATGGTACACCTATTCTAACCAAGGCATACACCAGGACCAGGACACTGGTACTGATTTCGCCAACCTCGGAAGGATGACAGGCTGAGTCAACCCCCTGGTGTTAATTCAGCAGCCAACGGGGCTTGAACTCAGGACCCTGGGATCCCAAGCCACCACCCTAACCACTAAGCCAACACCAGGCTTAGCAAACAAAACACTGTCATTTGTAAAAGTACACTGATGTCTACGACTCTCCTTGTGCTGCATGTAATACATCTCGAAGATCCAACATGATCAATGTAAATATAAACTAGAAAGCATCTGAAAATGCAAAGGCGGTCCGCTTTGTATTCTCACTTCTTCCGAATGCTAAATGGTACCTTTGACCTTTTGACCAAGTTTTCAATTTGCCTTCTCTATATTGTCATAATAAAGCTTTGTTGAAAATTTGATGACAAAAGCTCAAATGATAAGAAAGTTACAGCCCGGACAGACAGACAGACACACATGTGATTGCAAAAACCTCATCTCCCGCTGCGAATGCCACGGGCTAATAAATAGCAAATCCAGTTGCTCTATGGAGAGAGCAAAACAGAATGTTGCAAGAGGATATAGATAAAAAAAAAATCACATTTAATTTTTTTAAAAGCTTATTTATAACCAAAACCATGCCCGAGCGAAACACTACTTTTGGCAATTGGGAAGCGAAGCATCATTTGCAGGCATACCCCACTTGGTTATGTTTTGAAACGAGCTATTGATGTGTTGCAAGAATTAATTCTTACAAAGCTTTCATTTGCTGCACAAAATTGCTGCTATGAATTTACTACGTGCTGCCATGGTCTGGAGAGTGGAAGATTAATCACGTTTTGCAAAACGCTGCAAGTCATTTCCTCCTCTTTTGTGCCCAATTTGAAAAAAAATATATGTATATATATATACTGTTTATCTATTTCTCAAGAAATTTAATGTGAGAATAAAGCAAAATTGATATCGTTTTGATCGAAAGACCCTGTGTGATGTAAACTCATGTATGTCATTGATGGCTCAATAAAAGGGCCATGTTTGTCTGTCGTGTTCAAATATAGTACGTTTTAGACCACACCACCCCCCCCCCCGCCGCCAAATCTCAAAAAAGCCAATTCCCTTCCCTCATCTCACTCGATAGGATCTCTTCCCAAAAATTTCCCTTCTTTATCCACTCCCTCTCCCCCCCAAGGTTCAAAGTCTCTCTCTCTGTGTCTCTCTCTCTCTCTCTCTCTCTCTCTCTCTCTCTCTCTCTCTCTCTCTCTCTCTCTCTCTCTCTCTCTCTCTCTCTCTCTCTCTCTCTCTCTCTCTCTCTCTCTCTCTCTCTCTCTCTCTCTCTCTCTCTCTCTCTCTCTCTCTCTCTCTCTCTCTCTCTCTCTCTCTCTCTCTCTCTCTCTCTCTCTCTCTCTCTCTCTCTCTCTCTCTCTCTCTCTCTCTCTCTCTCTCTCTCTCTCTCTCTCTCTCTCTCTCTCTCTCTCTCTCTCTCTCTCTCTCTCTCTCTCTCTCTCTCTCTCTCTCTCTCTCTCTCTCTCTCTCTCTCTCTCTCTCTCTCTCTCTCTCTCTCTCTCTCTCTCTCTCTCTCTCTCTCTCTCTCTCTCTCTCTCTCTCTCTCTCTCTCTCTCTCTCTCTCTCTCTCTCTCTCTCTCTCTCTCTCTCTCTCTCTCTCTCTCTCTCTCTCTCTCTCTCTCTCTCTCTCTCTCTCTCTCTCTCTCTCTCTCTCTCTCTCTCTCTCTCTCTCCTCCCCCCCCCCCCGTCCTTTTTGCCCCACCTCCTTGTGTGTACATAATATGGCATGGCAAGCTCCATGTGGTCGACTCATTTTCCAAGAAAGCATTTACACAATACACAAGAGTCCGTTTGATTCACCGTACCCATACTTTATCCACATGTCATGACTCATTAGCATAATTGATCTATTTACATATATTCTGTAGCCTCTCACCTCGCCTGGTTTCGGGCGATGTCCATAAAAATATATTTACCATGTACTAATTGCCGATAACCCTTTTTAATGTCTCTACTGATGAAGTCGCCGGAGACATTATGTTTTTGGGTTGTGCCTCTGTCCTTATGTATGTACATCTGTGCTTATTACCACTGCCACCAAACGTGGAAGGTTATGTTTTCACCCCTGACTGTTTGTCTGTTTGTTAGTCTGTGTGTGCAGAATATCTCAAAATGTTGTGGACGGACTCGGATGAAATTTTGTGGGCAGGTTGGGTGTGTGACAAGGGCGAACTGATTAGATTTTGGTGAAGATCCGGATCCGGATCCGGCTACTGGAATTTTTAAAATGATTCTTGAGAAAATAGGGCAATGGGAAAACCATTGAGAGATAGGGGGCAAACCATTGAGAGATAGGGGGCAAACCATTGAGAGATAGGGGGAAACCATTGAGAACTATAAGGGAACTCGGTAGAGCGTACACCGCCGCCACATAATGCCTGATCCACGAGAACATGTCCGGCCTAATACATTTTTGAAATATCATGCTACACAGTACTATATCGGGTTTGGCCTCATCTCTCAATGGTGATGAATCACTTTAAAAATTAAATAATTCTCGGATCCAGATCCAGATTCGGACCTTCACCAAAATCGAATCAATTCGTCTTTGCGACACACCCAACCTGTCCACCAAGTTTCATCCGAATCCGTCTACAACTTTTTTAGATATCGTGCTATATATCATTTTTAGCCCTATCTCTCAATGGTGAAAAATCACTTTTAAAATTCTAGTGGTCAGATCTGGATCCAGATCTTCACTAAAATCGAATCAATTCGACCATGCCACACGTCCAACCTGTCCACCAAGTTTCCACCAAATCCGTCCAGAACTTTTTGAGATATCGTGCTATATATTGTTTCACCCTCTCTCTCAATGGTGAAGAATCACTTAAAAAATTATCCGATCCGGATTCGGATCTTCACCAGAATTGAAGGAATTCTTCCTTGTCACACTCCCAATGTGTCCACCAAATATCATCATGATCTGTCCACAACTTTTTGAAATATCCTGTACACAAACAGACAGACAAAGACAAGCCGGAAGGCGGCGATGGGTCGCCGAGCATGGAAACTATAAGATATAGAGCAAAATGGATGTCATATAGCGGATAGGGAATCACCTTAAGATTATGCATATCAAATCACATCCAGTTCCATCGACTGATAACTACTCGGTATCCATTTGAATGAAAAGTATCGAAAATGCGGTTTGAAATCGGAAATCCCCAAAGTTCTAGGGGGTGCTGTGGGTGAACAAAGATCTAAATCGAAAATCCGGTTAGATTGTTTGTGCGCAATGTATTCCAGACGATTAGTGTGAATTTTCATGACCATCCGACCATAACCCGAGGAGGAGTAGCATTTGGCGCGAAGGCACCTCCAGCTCTCGCATATCGATTTTTGCATGAATTGACCTTTGACCCCTGACCTAAGCGAAATTGGTCAATATGTCCTGAGGCAAAGTTGTAGTACTCATTGAGTACCATGAACCTGCAAAGTTTCATTCATATCGATGCACTCACCTGGTCGCAAGGGGGCTTTCAATTTTCGCCAATTTTCGCGCATACCCCAATTGTAGGGGGCGCTGCGGGTAAAGTATTCCATATATCACAATAACCGGAATATATTTGATAGAGGATCACCTGAAGATCATTTGTGCCAAATTTCATAACCCTACGTGGGATAACAGCTTTCGGAATTGCTTTCGCGTGAACGGAACTGATTTTGAAGGTTTTTCGGTTGTTGCTCGGGAACAAAAGCGTCCTGAGCAACCATCACAATTTCCAAAGCACGAGGTCATAAGATGTACCTACCACCCGAGTTTGGTCAAAATCCGACCTCGTTTACTACCAATTATGCTGATGACAAACAAACAAACATCCAAACAAACAGACAGAATTACAGACAATAACGGTCACCTATTTCGGCGACCCAACAGAAAGGGGTGAGAACATAACCTCCTTCACCTTCGGTGATGGAGGTAAATATGGGCAAACCATTGAGAAATAGGACAAAAAACGATATATAATGCAATATCTCAAAAAGTTGTAAACAGATTCGGATGAAACTTGGTGGAAACGTTGCGTGTGTGACAAGGAGGAATTGATTCAATTTTGGTGAAGATCCGAATCCGGATCCCATTTTTCGAAAGTGATTCTTCACTATTGAGAGATGGGCTGAACCGATATACAATAGCATGATATTTAAAAAAAAAATAGGCCCGATATATTCTCTTGG
Source organism: Eptatretus burgeri (assembly GCF_056783735.1). Lineage (NCBI taxonomy): Eukaryota > Metazoa > Chordata > Myxini > Myxiniformes > Myxinidae > Eptatretus > Eptatretus burgeri. The sequence continues at coordinate 51,795,762 of NC_140965.1, forward strand.
ATCGTGCATTGCGTGGAGGAGCTATGTGCTCAACCGAGTGCCCTTCTAGTTTTCTCCATTTTCTCTGCAACCGCTTCTACAACCGACACAAATTTTTCACCAAAGGTGCGACTTACTCATGTGGAATGTTTTAATGATAGTTATGATATCATCGGTGATGTGGTGTGGTAGCCATGATGGAAAAAAAGGAAAAACATTGGACCTTTTTCATTTGTATGCTCTCATAATCGATTCGAATAGATCACGCATTGGAATGCATGGGATGTGTCATGAAATATGTACAAGCTGTCCAAGTGGAAATGACTCCATCTCCCCCCTCACTTTACAAGCTCTCCCTTTAGGCATTTTCCCCCAACTTTGCTTCCTTTTTTTGACATTAATTTAATTTTATTGAGGAATAACAATGACAGGTGTTAGAGTAAAGGTGTTATGGACAAACTGAAAGCATTTTGCAATGAGAACTGAGCTGAGACTGTCTGAAGATGTTACTAATTGGACTGCGATAGTTTTTTTTTAGTTTTTTTAAAAATCTCATCAGTATTAAAGACAACCCTTGCTGCATTCACTCTTACCTTGTAATAATGACTGCCAGCTTCTGACTGCCTTGGCACCTCTCATGCCTCTGTTTAATTGACCTTGGCGAGGATTAGGTGGTACATGCGTCATTGACAGGATGTCCTTATTAACCCGACTTCGTACCTTCGACTCGACTTGAAATCTATCCACATAGCTCATTAAATTGAAGTTTTAGAAGGGCCGGTTTCTCATTTTTTTTTTTTAAACACTTTTTTTCGCAGGAAACTTTTGCTGTAAATTTCAACAAAACAAGACAATAATTTGTCATTGTGTGTTCCAAAGAAATGCTGCCACATGAATAAAACTCAACAGTGACAACGATCAGAATTTCCCAAAAAATGCACTCAGGAACAATTATTTTTTTTAAGGATTTGTTCGAGTTTTTCTTCAAGTTATATTTTTCTTCGACCCAAGAGTTTTTCAAGTGGTGTTCGTTAAGTATAGTGCATTTTAACAGGGAGGGCATTGGAGTTGGAGAAGTGGGAGAGAATAGAGGTTGGGAGAAAAGGGGACAAATTGGAGGGGGTGGGGGTTAGAAGAGGTGAAAAATTCCACCGTTGTGAGAAGGAAATATGTATACCGGCACCGACTTGTGCATTGAGATGCTCCAAGTGTTCTGTTACGTTGACAAAAACACTTGCAGTCATGCAGACTATAAAGGGAGGTCATGATAAATTAGGACCATCTCCTTGGGCATATCTCAGGTATTTGACTGTCTGGCATCCTGCTTTGCTTGTCAAACTCTTTGTCTGCAGCATAGAAGGCTGCCTTCATTCCTGGATTTACTGACTTCCTCCACTCACAGTCAATGCGTTTCTATCAATGAAACCATCTCCTCTTCTCTCTTATGGAGGCAGAAGTTCCCCAAGACAGTGTTTTGGAGCCAGTCTTGTTCCTCGTCTACATAAATGACATCTACGATTCTCTGGAAAACCCTGTCTTCCTTTTTGCAGACGACTCCACATTCTGTCGTGCAGTACCCGATCCCTCTGCCAAACAGAAAGTGGCTGCATCTCTAGCTACTGATCTGGAAACGATTAGACTCTGCTGTAATAAATGCAACATTTGGATAAATCCTTCAATTGTCGTGGAAAATCTCAAGGCCTCACCCTATCGCTCTGGAGGTGGCATCAAATGAACCCACCTATTTCCTTGGTCATCCACGAGAAGAAGTTACACACAAGGAACTTTGGTGAATGAGCAGGCTATTTGGCTCATCATGTATGTGCTGCGCCAACTCCAGAAAACCATCACCCATCTATACACAAGTGCTTGTACAAGTCCTGCCAACATCCCCATATCCCCTCCACTCCACACCCCCCCCCCCCAATCCCATCTCCTTAAACCACTCATCATAGCTGGATCAAGCTAACCCTTGATTCAATCTTGTAGCTCGACACTATACCCATCTATGGCAGCTATGTCCATCAGATGTGGTGACCAAAACTGTACTCAACATTCTCATTGAGGCCTCAATAAATTCCAAATTCCCCATAAAGTATGAACACGACCTCCCTTGATTTATAATTTATCCCCCCTATAAATACAACTGAAAAACATGTTTTCTTTACCTATAGCTGCTTGGAAGTGTGCAGGCTGCTTACCCCCCCACCCCCCGCCCATGTATTACCACGCCCAGATCCTTCTCCTGTGTGACATGCTCCAAAATTGTCCCTTGCATCATGTAATCTCTATTTTCGTTGTTCTCACACATCCATAGCACCTTACATTTCTTTATGTTAAACTGAATCTGCTAATCTTTTGCTCATTCTATGATTGTGTCTCGACCTACCTGAATCTGTTCAACCATCTCTGCTCACCCACTTCCTCCTCCCCCCCCCAATCTCTGCTATCTACCTTACCTCCAAGTTTCATGTCATCTGCAAATTTCGAAAGTCAACCCTCACCCCAAAATCCAAATCATTGATGTAAATTATGAAAAATAGGAGCAATACCCCGGGGCGCTCAACTGGTAGCGGCTGGATTAGATAACCAGGGAACCACTGGTAGGAGTGGACGACACACAAAAAATGTAACGGAGAAGAAAGGCAATACCTATTTCGGATAGGAAAACGTCTGAATTTTTTTTTCTTTTTTTAATGCTGTGAACAAGTTGGCGAGCCCTGAGGTACCCCACTATTTACTTCTTCACAGCGAGACATTCTCCCACTCACAGCCACTCTTTGCTTCCCATCACGAATCCCATTTTCCAATCCAATTAGTCACCATACCAGCCACTCCACAAGCCCTCACCTAAGCTAACAACGTCCTATGTGGTACCTTATGAAATGCTTTTTGAAAGTGTGGTAGCTTGTCAAAACACCAGAGAGCGAAAGGAGAGAGTGACTATTTTGACTGACAGTCAAACTAACTTTTTAAGGATTTCATTAATTCATGCCGGTGGATCGGTGACAAAGTTGAATCCCAAGAAAGTACAAGAGGGATATATATAGTCCATGTATTTCTGAGTAAGTTAATCAAAAGCCTAAAGAAACTTCGAGAATGGCTTCAAGGAAGGGATTCAAACGTAAGCATTTGATGGGTTTCTTCCCAAATAGCCATTTGTATTCAGGCTCAATGCAGACTGCAAACACAAGCAAATTAGCCAAACTGTGAAACGTTTCCTTGTGCTTGCAAAGTAAGCCACCTCACTTTGGCACAATCTACTCCTCTGGAGTCTTTGAGCTGCAGAGCAGAAGTAACTGTTTGATCTCCATGAGAGTACTTTTACTTGTAATCTCTGTTCTACTGGGAGTATCGATCAGACATAATCTTTTGATGAGCATGTTCCCAACTTGATGAACAATTGCACCAAGTTTTAGTGCATTTCCGATCTGAGGGACTACATATTCACAATGGGAATATGAAAAACGTTTAGCAGTGTATCAACTACAAAATCACAATTGTCCCTGATGATGCAAGTGGAGGTTAGATTATATCTGCACCCATGTATTGGTGAAATGAAGCATTCCTGTATAAAGCAGAGATGATTCTGTTTCTATTATGTGCTGAGAGCAGTAGTTGGTGGAGTAGCACGTATCGCATGAGGGGCCATCTCGGCCTCTAATATTAAGGAGCTCGATCTCGGTGTGCCCGCTTGTGTGCCTGCGTGCATCCATCCCTCAACAATTGTGCTCTAGGGGATACCACAAATCAAGCAATAACGGTACACCCTACACAGAGCTGATCTGGCGCATGCTGCCATGCCTGACCTGACCTACACAGCACAGCATAGCGATACATATATATATATATATATATATATATATATATATATATATATATATATATATATATATATATATATATATATATATATATATATATATATATATATATATATATATATATATACATATATACACACACACACACACACACACACACACACACACACACACACACACACACACACACACACACACACACACACACACACACGTACACGCAGCATATAACGTGCTGCACATACACACGAGGAGAGTGGCATGGCCCATACCTAATACATACCCCAGATAGTTTGATGAAAAGAAGGAAGAGATGAGGAGGGGGGAAGGGGAGGGTGAGAATTTATTTATTTATTTATTCTGATGTTCCTCTTCATGTGTTGGTGTATATTAGTCTGAATTCAGCATCGAAGAAGGCTCTGATGAATATCTCATTAACACTATCCCCATTCTTGCTCTCAAAGTTGATCAAGGCCAGCATCCATAAACTGCCTAATTTTATTTTTCCTATTAACAACAACCACTTTTTTTCGTCTTTTTTTTAAGCAACGATGGAAAGATTGGTATTCCCATCAGCGAAGCAATGTGTCTTACATTCTAATTACATATTAAGTTAAGTGGAGTCCTCAACTTACCCCATCCCAACTCTAAAGTTTCAATCCCCTCCCCACTCCAAGCTTTTAAACCCTCTCCCACTCCTCACTCACTACAATACCTCAACCTCCCACTCCCCACAAAAGACATCAGCACCTCTCCACCCAGCAAGTCTCAACATCCCCCTCCAAACTCGGAAACCCAAACTCTCTGTTCTCTCTTCCACACACACAATCTCCAAATAGAGGTTTTAGCACATTTGTAAAAGTAAATAAATATCGTCCCAAGGGGAGGGGGAGGCAGCATGAAGGGAGGAGGGCACCGTTTGGGGATGGGAAGGCAGCGTGAGGGGAGGGGAAGGCAGATAATTAAATGAGGCTTTTCTGGTTTTCATCAACGATCTCTCTGACTCTCTGGAAAATCCTCTTTATCTCTTTTCTAATGACTCCACCCTCTGCCGTACCATCTGTCATCCCTCAGACCGGCAAGCAGCAGCTTCTTCGCTCTCTGCAGATCTGGGTAAAATCACAAGCTGGTCCAAAACGTGGAACATGTCTTTCAACCCTGAAATATCTCATGGTCTCACTATGTCTCTCCGAAAGGACCATCTGGAACTCCCTCCTCCCCCCATCTACTTTATCAACAGTCATCTTGAAGAAGTCCTTTCATTCAAGCTTCTGGGTCTCACTATCTGCCATGATCTTTCCTGGGAAAGCCACATTTCCAACCTGGCTTCCAAAGCCAGTCACCGACTGGGCATCCTCCATCGTGCAAAGTCCTTCCTCAGCCCAATTGAGCTCCTGACCACATAGAAAGCTTTCGTCCACAGCCTGATGGAGTACTGCTCTCCCCTCTGGGTGGGTGCTCCCGCCTTTCACCTTTCTCGGCTTCACGCTGTGAAAACCAAGGCATTTAGGATCATTGATATCTCTCGTGATGAGGCCGAGTCTTTGGGTCTCTCACTCTCTCACTGCAGGTAGGTCAGTGGTCTTTCTGTCTTCTACCGTCTCCTTTCTGGCCTCACCCCCCCCCGATTTGTCTGAGATATGTCCCCCCCCCCATACTTCCGCAGGGCACTCAAGGTCTGCCAGCAACCTCCTACTAGGTAAAACTAACAAAATCAAGAATCACTGCTCACCTTCACTCTTTCATTCGTCTTTTTGTCCCAACTTTGGAACAAACTCCCACACTCTCTTCAATCCCACTCTTGCCTCCAGGTCTTCAAAACAGCTGTTCACCACCATCTCTTACCTTCCCCCATCCAAAACCATGATCTTTTCTACCCCTGCTAATCCACCCCAAACACACCTCCTTCAAATTCCCTGCTTTCCTTCCTGAAAGTCCCTGTAGTGTCCATCTTGTTTACCCCCATCACCCCTGCCCCATCCCTCTCCATTCCACAGATCTTCTCATGTCTCTGTTGCCCATTGTTTTTTTTTTTCATTCCCTCTCCCACCCCTCTCGTTTCCTGCTCCCATTGTTGTGCGTTTCTTTGTGGTAGCTCTTGTACGAGTCTCGACAGTGTGTACAAATAAACAAAAAAGCTCTTCCCCCCTTCCTCCCATCCCAGCCCTCACTCTGAACCCCCACTCCTTCCCATAATAAGTGGAGGCTCGTGTGTTTATAAGTTATAAATTGTGAGAAAATAACCCCATTGGTAAGAAATGTGATCCTCTAAAGTAAAGATCAGGGGATGGGTTTAAAAAATATCTCAAAGGCCTTGAATATCCCGTGGAGCATAGTCAAGACAATCATAAAGGCATATGGTACTACAAAGACCATGCCGAGACCAGGCTGTCCCTCCAAACTGGATGACCAAGCAAGGAGGCGACTGATCAGAGAGGCCACCAAGTGGCCAATGGTAGCTTTGAAGGAACTACATGCCTTTATGGCAAAGACTGGTCACTGTATGCTTGTGACAACAATATCCCAAGCACTCCCCAAGTCTGGCTTTAATGACTTCCTTCCTGCCACCCTACCATGCATCAAAAAAGACCACATGGAGTCCTGTTTGAGGAATGCAAAAAAACACTCCGAATATTCTGAAGCCGTGTGGCAAAAAAATGTTGTGGTCTGACGAAACCAGGATGCCTTTCTGGCCTAAATGCAAACCGTTACGTTTGGCACAAACCTAACACAGCACATCACCCAAAGAACACCATCCATACTGTGAAGCAAAGTGGTGGCATAATCATGTTTTTGGGATGTTTCTCATCAGCAGGGACTGCGACACTTGTCAGGATAGAAGGAAAAATGGATGGAGCAAAATAGACAAATCTGAGAGGAAAACCTGCTGCCCTCTGTAAGAAAGTTGAAATTGGGATGGAAGTTCACTTGAACTGGAAGTTCACTGGAATGCCATATCACCACTGGAGTGCCTAAGGAACAAAAATATAAATGTCCTTGAGTTGCCCACTCAGAGCCCTGACCTAAATCCAATTGAAAATATTTGGCACGAGTTGAACATTGCTGTTCATCAATGCTCCCCCACACAACTTGACTGAGCCTGAACAGTTTTGTGCAGAAGAATGGGCAAAGGTTACCCATTCAAGGTGTGCGTCATTGGTAGAGACCTATCCCGGCAGACTCATAACTGTAATTGCTGCCAAAGGTGCTTCCATCAAGTATGAACTCATGGGAGTGGACACTTATCCAACAAAGATATTCTAGTTTTGTATTTGAAATTTATTTTCTGAAATTTGTGGAATTTTTTTTTTCACTTGGAAGTTGTGGGTTATGATGTGTAAGTAAAGGTGGAAAAAGTCTGATTTAATGCAAATTAATTCCAGGCTATAATTCAACAAAAGGTGAACATTTTGAAAAGGGGTGTAGACTTTCTATAGGCACTGTATATTAAGAAACACATTTGATACAAGAATGCCCTTTGGTTTATATGATACAGAAACTCATCAGGTTTTGTGCACACCATCAATAAATTTTAATGTGAGCTCCATTTGTCATGCGCAGGGCATCAAGGCAGTACACGAGTTCTTGCCATATTCGGCTCAGCTTGTTTGTATCGAACAGTGCGCATGAAGTTGCGATCCGAGAATGAAGATCCTGCAAGTTTGCCACCTTGGTGTTATAGACAACATCTTTGACAACCCCCCCACAGGAAAATAAAAACAAGGGGAGTTATATCTCGTGATTGTAGGGGTCAGGCGGTTGGTCCGTGTCAGCCAATCCAGCAACCTATAATCTTTTCATTCAGGATGGCTCAAATGACTAAGGCCCAATGAGGGGGAGAGCCGTCTTGTTGAAAACTGATATCGGGTTGCAGGTCTTCAATCTGTGGGAAGGCGAATCCTTCCAACATGTTCATGTAAATTGTTGAGGTCACTGTGTCCTCCCCTCCGCAAAGAAAAACAGACCCACCAAGTGGTCATGGAGAAGGCCACGCCACACATTGACTTTTCGACTCATGCGTATGTGTTCAATAACTACGTGGGGATTTTCAGAGCCCCAGATACTCATATTGTGCCAGATGACCTTCCCAGATACATGAAAGTAAGTGTTGTCTGTGAACGTGATCTTTATCAGGTCATCTTCATCATCCTTCATGCGACTGAGCATTTCCAATACAAGCGCCTTGTGTTTGGGTTCATCATATGGTTTGAGTTCCCACAGAATCTGCACCTCATGGGCATAAAGCTTCATTCTTTAAAAAAAAATCCTGTGTACAGTGGTGGTTGGTAGTCCAAGTTCTCTGGATGTGCGTCAAATTGATTTTCTGGGACCGTGTTGAAATAATTCACACACTCGTTCAACGTCTGTTGCACTTGTGCTTGGTCGACCGGTACTTTTCTGTTTCTGACAATTTCCAGTCTCTTTAAACCCTTTGTACCACTCTCTGATACTAGTCCACAATGGCAGATTCCTTCCATACCTTGTACTGAAATTACGGTGAACTTGCGTATTGAATCTCATATCAATGAACAATTTGACGCACTGAGGTTTCTCCTGTGGAGTCGCCATTTTCTTTTACATGAAACCACCAGACCCACAAATGTAGAAAACTTTGAGTTTCTGTATCATACAAAATAAAGGATATTACTGTATCATTTGTGGTCCTAAATATAGTAACAATCAAAGTTGTCCAGGTCTTTTTGGAACACCCTGCATTATCCTAATGATCAAAATGCGCACAGATCTCACCGTCTGTTGAGGATTCATATTGCATCCTCCCTTTCCTCCCAAACGTCTTTATATTGCATCCACCATTTCCAAGGGCAATTGATTTAACACCCGACACATGCACTTTGCCTGCACAGTCCTAGATGAACACAGCTCTCTGGTAGAAACGCAGGGCTTGAGGCTTCCCTCCGAAGCAATTGCTATGTCGAGTTAGTGGTGCCTTAACTACAGCAGAGAATTTCTTCCCAATGCTCAAATTGTATGCCATATCCATCATTCTTAAGGAGAAGTAATTTTCATCAAAATCATGCTTGTGGAAGCGTAACATTTCTCAAAAGCATCTCCAATGTGGCCTATATCGTGTTCTGCCCTCTGTGCTGTACACCGATGGCAGGGGTTAATTGAGTAGTGTGGATGGGCCATGAATTGGAATATATCACTCCAAGATAATTCCAAAATACAATAATACCAGGCTTGAGCATGATATATGAAGCCTCGCATTTGACTTTCACAGTTAATTAAATCCAAATTTCAATATTTAGTTACACTTTTTAATACTCTGAAAAGGACAATATTCTTCCAGTTATTAAAGAGCACAAGGACTGCATTTTAAAATGGTGCTGAATAATTTATTTTGAAGATGATTTTGCAATGATGATAGATTAACAGTTAGATTATACAACTGCAGAGAGAGCAAATTACGCTTCTGATAAAAACCTCTTCCGTTGGAATTATGAACCGTACTTTTGTTCGCTCAGACATAAAACTCAGAAGCCGTGAGTTTTGTGGACGTATCGCGGAGATGGCCAGGATATGGTCCCGGATGCTTCGAAGCGCTTGGATCGTTTGAGATTGGAGTGAACATTTAAAGGAGTGTCGATACTCTCTGATCAGTGATAAAAATCACGTTCAACTTGGGCACGTGATTACTTCGTCAAAATGTGTGGCAGATGTCGTGTTGCATTTACTACTTTGAATTCATGGACAGGAACCTGCAGCCAAAAACATCACTGCCTTGCTGTATCGTAAGCAGACTGATGAGAATCAGCAAACTTACAAAATGCTTGTGCATTAATCACACCCTGCTTCGGGACGTAATTTATCGGGTATTCACAGCGCTCAGTGTTGCTATAATGTAATTGCTTTCCTTGTGTAACCGAAAGGAGGCCATCTTTTTCTAATTCAGATTTGTTTCGTACGACATACAATGCACATGCTGCACACAAAGTTAATGGAAGTCTCGACAGAAGTTTGCACCTGCATCGATTCGGCAAGCAATCAGCAAAAGTAATACAGAATTCAATTGCTTATTATAAGCGTTAATCATTTGTTGATTCTCAAAATATAGGCTGCACAGCATTTCTAATCAGCCTCAACTACATGGGTACAAATAAATAATGGGCCTCCCATTCAACAACTGCAATGCAACCAAAACGAACAAGTCCAAGTTTTCTGTAATCGTTATTTATTTAATGATATGAAGAAGCTGCAATACCACATGGGGCTAAAGGAAATTGCATTCCTGATGGAATGTCGTGTTTTAAGATACTGAGAAATTAAAACCTAAAACACGCCATTTAAGCCGTTTTCTGACTTCAAGTTGCTTGGCTGGTATAGAGCACTTTTTACTGCTGTCACAGAGCTGGAACATTTCCTCTGCATACCCACAGGCTTGATCCTTGCCTTAAAGATGATATCAATTATGCAGAGACAAAATAGCAAATCATTTATATGAGTCACAAAGCAAAAAATATTTGTTTAACTTGGATGATGAAATTATGAGGGTTGATTGGTGGAAAGTCCATAATCTAACATAGAAATGGAGAGATAATTTGATGATTGTTCAATTAAAAGGTGAATTTGTTGTAAAAGTGATGTTAAAAAAAAATGTAGTTGAAATTGTTGTACAAACGTTAAAATATTGTTGTCATCGACTTAATATCACCTCTTTTCTAACAAAATAGAAAACCTTTTTTGAAAATCAACACCGAACTTGCACTCGGTCCAATGGGATACTCTTTGGAATGAGCCCCGACCGTCACAGGCAATGACATGTATGCTAGGCTATTGCCCCAAGATTTCCGAATGGCAACAAGCTGAATCAGATTGTTAAGGCGTGAAGCTTCATTTCACATCTAAACTTGACAGTCGTCACAGCCTCGTAGATCTTCCCGCCAAATGGCCAACAAAGATGACCACCTCACACTACTGTTAAACAATTAAATAAAAATAATGGTGACAACAAACAGGAATTGCACGTATGTTTCTCAATTTGATAATTAAAAGAAAAGAGGCACAAACTCCGATGAAGCCTTGAGAGAGGACGAACAATAAACACGTAACTATTGAACAATAAAATAAAGTAAATACCTCTATGGACCATAATAGGGCAGATGACTTGGATCAGGTATGGGACTTGGATCAGGTATGGCAGGTAGGAAAAACAAAGAAACATCTGTTGCTAAGGTGAGAATTAAATAGTCGTCAATGTCTCCTATCGATCTATAATTCCAGCAATCTCTGTGTGTCTGTCTGTATGTGTGTGTGTCTGCGACCGCTGTTTCTCGACAACCACTGGTCAGATCTAATTGAAACTTGCCAGGAATATTGCTGGGGACCTATAGATGTGCCTTTTCAAGGTTTGATATTAATCGGACAAGCGGTTCCCAAGTTACGGCCATTTATTTACCAACCAATGAGAGGACACGGTGCTATGACATCACCATTGATGTCACAATTCTTCTTTTTTTTTGCATGATTGACATCACATTTCTTCTTCTTCTTCGTTTGATATGACGTCACAATTGACACTGGGGACCTGAGTATGTCCCTCCACATCGGATCACTCTCAAGGTGGGTATGGAAACGGCCTGTGTGGTTGTTGTTTTACGCACGTACAGGCACGCACGCACGGGCACGCACGTACGGGCCCGCAGGTACAGCCACGCACGTACAGGCCTGCACGTACGGGCACGCACGTACGGGCACGCACATTATTCCCATTTATTTACTAAACCTGGAGTCAAGATAGGAGCGTCCTCGTCGCGGCCCTGGGAGTATCAACAATATACTGCTAATCCTATCACCACCACAAGCAACAGCTGCAAGTTATGCTACAAGCTACAAGTTGCTGAACAATAAACAACATCATGCCTGGAGATAGACGCAGAGATAGATGTCAAAAACGAGGGACCTTTTTAGGACCGGCATTGACAGTCATTTCTATGAACATCGAAGGGTTTTCATCTGCTAAACAAAACATCTTAGCCAAGTTGTGCAGCAAGCAGCAGTGTGATGTTCTCTGCTTGCAAGAGATGCAAAGAGGGAGTGAAAACAACCTCCCCACCATACCTGGTATGGCCCTGGCCATCGAGCGACCCCACCGACAGTATGGCAGTGCTGTATTTGTGAAAGCAGGCTTAGTTATAGAAGCAACATCTATGTCAGAAGACCATGACATCGGTCTTATCAGCTGAGTTAAGCAGTGTAGTAGTAACATCTGTCTACAAACCACCACCTGTAGACTTTATGTTCCCTCAACCAGCCTCCCAAGTACACAGCAAACCACAGATCATTATTGGTGATTTCAATAGCCACAGCACCCAGTGGGGGTACTCTGAAATGAACAAGGATGGAGAAGCAGTAGAGGACTGGATGGATACCAACCAACTCAGTCTTATCCATGACCCTAAGCTTCCACACTCGCTCCACAGTGCTCGCTGGAAACGTGGCTACAGCCCAGATCTTGCCATGGCTACAAGCAACATCGCTGGACTATGTAATAAGATTGTTCTCGACCCCATTCCATCAAGTCAACACCGTCCCGTTGGGATCCAAGTCAATGCAGCTGTAGTCCCAACCACTGCCCCCTTTAAAATGCGCTTTAACTACAAGAAAGCAGACTGGAAAAAGTTTACCAACGATCTGGAAGAGAAGATCAAATATATAAGACCAATAAGCAAGAACTACGACCTGTTTGCTAATCTGGAACTGAAAACTGCCCGGAAACATATCCCACGAGGCTGTAGGGTTGAATATATACTGGACTTTCAATGGAATGTGCAGGACTCTATGATGACTATATCAGCATGTATGAAGTAGACCCTATCTCCGAAGATAAAACAGCCCAAGGTGAGAAGGTGATGGAAAGCATTGCCCAAGAGCGACGTAAGGGCCCTGTCACACCTTGACGTTTTAGCCAGCAATGGCAACGTATAAAAATGTATGTAAAACGTTGGCGTACGCTGAAATTTTGATGTTTTTTTTTTGGAAGTTTTGGACGTATTCATAACAGGTTGGACATATGCATAACGTATTAGTAACGTACACAGAACGTTTTAATCACATATCGATAACTTAAACCAACGAATGCTTAGCGTGTTGTCGGTGTTCACAACCTATGCCCAACGATAGTCTATGTATGCATAGCGCGCTGCACGTATCGCCGACGATCACGTGGCGTAGCCTGTTAAAAAGCTGCCGCACGTTGATTTAAATCATAGCCGCCTGAGAATTGGAAGTGTCAACATCGCAGTCACACCTTGACGATTTAGCCAGCGTATGCCGACCTATGAAAAATTTGTCTAAAACGCTGGGACACGTCGAATACGTTATGGGTAAGTTGTGTATACGTTAAGAGCACGCTGAAAAACACTGCCATACGTCATAATACGCCTTGTACGTCGTGAAATTTCAAGCGTGCTGAAAATTTTACGACGTACTCGCCGTATGGCTCACAAGTTCCGCTATGCTGGGAATAAGTTGTAGGCACGATATGCGATCGTTGACACACGTCGACACAAGTTCCTTGTTAGTTACTCATAAGTTGAAACACGTCGAGGTAATGCTTAGCATACCTGGAACTTATTTTCTCCGTCAAGGCACATTTTCTTTTTTTCTCCTTGGCTCCGTGAAGGCACGTGATGAAATATCTGAAGTTGTTGTTGTTTTTTTTATTATTATTTTTTTTAGTCTATCACGAATTTTAAAATATATTCGGACATTTGCTTTTAAGTTTTGCCGTCGACGTGACAATATCCTCAAACAGAAAATATTCACAGAGGAGGAATGAAGAATAAGACGAGCAAACCGAAGAGGCAATCGGACCTGACGTCACAGCACGTGACGAAATATCGGAAGTTGGTGTTGGTTTTTTTATTTTTATTTTTAAACGCTGTCAATACGCCATTATACGGTAGCTGTAAATTTGAAACACGTTCAGTAAGTTATGTTGTCATCCGGAAGACGTCAATCAAATACGTCTACATACGTCAATATGCGTTGGAGGTACGTTACACATAGGTTCAAAGCACGTTACTCATAGGTTAGAAATGAGTTTTGGGTACGCTAAACATTACCTCGACGTGTTTCGACTTATGAGTAACTTTCAAGTAACGTGCCATGACGTGTGTCAACGATCGCATAACGTGCCTCGACGTGTGTCAACGATCGTGTAACGTGCCTACAACACGTTACTCATAGGTTATAAATAAGTTTCGGGTTCGCTAATCATTACCTCGACGTGTTTCGACTTATGAGTAACTTACAAGTAACGTGTGTCAACGATCGCATAACGTGCCTACAACTTATTCCCAGCGTAGCGGAACGTGTGAGTCATATGCCGGCATACGTCGTAAAATTTCAAGCATGCTAAAATTGTAGGACAACCGCAAAGTACAACAATTAAAGCCAGCGTACTATGACGTATGGAAGTGTTTTTCAGCATGCTCTTAACGTATACAAAACTTACCCATAACGTATTCGACGTGTGCCAGCGTTTTCGACAATTTTTTCATAAATCGGCATACGCTGGCTAAATCGTCAAGGTGTGACAGCCCCTTAAGACCTGGAATGCTCTTATTGAGTCTACTGACATGTCAAAAAACAGCAATAAAGCATGGTCACTAATTCACAAGCTACGTGGCAATCCTAAAGCAGTTTCTCAGCACCCAAAAACCACTGCAAATCAAGTGGCCAACCAATTGCTAAACAATGGAAAGAGTGGAAAGAGAGAGAAGAAGATCAAGCTAAACCGTAAGAAATACGGTGAAGACCCTGGTTTCACAAGACCACTTAATATGGGAGAGCTGGAAGCAGGAATCTCTACCCTCAAACCGGGAAAGGCAACAGGGCTAGATAAAATTGCAACTGAGCAGATTAAGCACTTTGGTCATGAGGCAAAGTCTTATTACAGGCTGCCTTAGACCAACACCTACGGACTGTCTGTATATCCTGGCAGGCCCCACCAGAGATACGACGAAGTGCAGCAAGTAAGAAAGAGCGTCAATAACAGGCTACAGATGAAAGACATCCTCTCTTTGGCCATATGCCAGCCCAAGGCCGTCTGAAGTCTAGAAAGAGCTTCCTCAGGTATGTCACCCCCCTTGAAACATCAAGCACAAGCAGGGGAAGAGTTAGTCTGGGAGACAACTGCCATTTTTTCCCTTAACCTTGCATTGTTGTATTAAGTTTTTTTACTGTTGATTTTGGTAGCCAAGGGTCTCTATTTTCAGAAACTGCTTGATGACATGTTGTCACCCTTGAGCAATTTGAGAAATTCAAGATGGCATCCAAGATGGCCGCCATTACCTATAAATGACCATAACCCCCTAACTATTCACCCTCGGAAGGTGATTTTTGTCTCTATAGTCTATACCTAGGTTTTAGGGGTCAAGCTATCCATTAGAACTAAGTATTATGTTAATAACATATTGTAATAGACAGGCACCAATACTTCACTGTTGTCTTTTCAGGTGCTGCCCGTATGACGAGTAAAAAAATGAATGAAGAACAGTGCTTTTTCGTGTCCAAATTTGGATGTGAGAATAAGACCGAACCGTTGAAAGACACTGGCCCTGTCAGAATTCAAAACTTTATCAAGCATAGCAAAATCTATGGGGACAGGTATCATGAACTTCTTGGAGAGAAAGTTAGTGAAAATCCTGAACGCACAGTTAAATGTCACAGAAACTGTGCTTCAACATACACTTCAAGCGTCCAGGTTGAAAGGCACAAAAGGAAGAATCCAGAAAGTGCTTTGTCTTACATTCCACCAAAGACCAGGAGACGTTCATCACTACCAGGATTTATCTTCAAAGAACATTGTTTGTTTTGTGGTGAAACTTGTGTGTTTGAAAAAGATCCGAAAAACCCAAAACGTTGGCGACCAGCATAATCATGTCGGGAAATAGGTGGCGCAGGTGGCAAGAAGTCACTCAAGCAAACTATTCTTGAAGCCTGCAAACGGCGTCAAGATGAGTTATCAGGTAAAGGGTAGATAGCGCTTTAAGTGACATTCACGCAGCTGATGCAAGGTATCATGTGGATTGCCGAAATAGCTTCTTGTCAGAAAAAAAATGTGGCTTCAGCTGCAACCAAGTCTTATAGCCAAGTTAACATTGATCGTGCCTTTGAATCACTTGTTGTAATGATCAATGACTCGTCCGGCTTCCCAAATTCAGTTGAGTTGCATGAAGCATACAAAGAATTCGGGGGTGATAGGCTGACACGTCGTTTAATTGTCCCAAACCTCTGCGAATGCTTCGGAGATGAGTTGGTGGTTTTAAAGTCTCCAGGGTTAGCAGACATTGTTAGGTTGCGATCTATAGCTGCAAAATGTATGCGATTGGTTCAAGATGAGGACGATGACATTGATGTAACAATCAACAAACTGTGCAAAGTCATCAGGCATGAGGTCAAACTAATAACATTAGATAAAGATTGTTATGATACGAGGGTTAACCGACAGGAATGTTGAGAGACCATGAGTGGTACTTTGATGAAACTTTTAGGGAAGCTGTCTCCTTACCTAGATAGGGCACTACCTGCACTTCCCATTGGTTCAATGGTAACTGGGGTGATGAAAAACCAGCACACTAGTTTGCAAATTAGTCTTGGCATCAAGATGAGGAGATCAAAAAAACTTATCAATGTGTTTCAAGAGTATGGTGTTAAATGTACCTACGATGAAGTACGGCGTTTTAAACATTCAGCTGCCAAAGCCACAACCATGGAACCGTCACTACCAGGCCTATTAACTTCAACTTCAAGCTGAGTTCAGGTTATTGTAGACAATTTTGATACTGACATATCGTCTCCAAACTGAGTTGGACTCAACGGAATATGGTTGGGTAAAGGATGACCAAAACAAGTCCCTTCAACCAGTCACCCTCCCTGATGAAGTCGAACTAGCCCCAGAGATGGTACTACGTCTAATAAAATGTGGATGCCACAGTACTACTCCATGCAGTTCACGTGCTTGTAGTTGCAACTCTGCAAACATGAAATGCATAATATTTTGCGCCTGCTATAATCAGGGTTGCTGTAACCCGACATCATAGTTGAATTCATGTCTTTGCAATGCACATGGGCAACACAATGTACAACAGTGTAAATTATTTGGTGAAGTGGAAGCCATCCTCAAATATGAATTGTATAATATGCTTTTGGTAGTCTGTGTGAGAATTCAGATTTAAAATTAAAGAACATTTGTTATAATATAACACCTGTGGTCATTTACCTTTTCATATTTTCCCCAAGATTGAATAGTATAGAAGATATGCCAGTGCTTGTAAACTGGCAGCCATCATGGATTTCTAGATGACATCATCAGTATATGAACTTAGATCTGATACAGATAGATGTGTCTCCAAAATACCCAGCGATAGACACCTTCACGACTAATTTGGAGTAAATAGTTAAGGAGATATGCCAGTTTTAGTGTTACGGCAGCCATCTTGGCAGTCATCTTGGAAATTACCATTATGTAATACGATATTAACATAATACTTAGTTCCAATGGATAGCTCGACCCCTAAAACCTAGGTATAGAGAAAAAAAAATCACCTTCCTAGGGTGAATAGTTAGGGAGTTATGGTCATTTTTAGGTAATGGTGGCCATCTTGGATGCCATCTTGAATTTCTCAAATTGCTCAAGGGTAACAACATGTCATCAAGCAGTTTCTGAAAATAGAGACCCTTGGCTACCAAAATCAACAGTAAAAAAAACTTAATACAACAATGCAGGGTTAACCCTCTCTGCTCCCGGACTATTCAATGGGAAGAAAGACTGAGCAACCTTCCATAAACAACACCAATGGAGCTAAATGTGAGAGAGGCACTCCCCCCTGGAGCAGATTCAAGCTATGCAATGTGGAAATGCCTGAACAGACCAAGATCTGGCGTTGAACGAACAAAAGTCACTCTCTCCAAATGGGGATACTTAAATGACAGGGACACTGTGTGTGACTGCGGCACTGAACCACAAACCATGCAGCATCTCCTGACATGCCCCCTGCTGGAACAGCCCTGCACAGCATCGGAATTGGCAGAGTTTAATTATAAGGGTCAGCAATGTGCTCAGCTTTGGCTGAACCGCATCTCGTCATGTGTACTGCAACTGCTGTTTTTGTGGACACGATAAGTAAGTAAATTTACCAAACCAATGACAGGACACGGTACTATGACGTCACAATTGACGTCCCAAGTTTTTTTTTTTTAAGTTTTGAAATTGAATTTTTTTTTTCCTTTTGCACATACGGCCACGCACGTACGGGCACGCACGTACGGGCACGCACATACGGGCACACACTAGTACTTTATAAAGTCTAAAATGCCATTCTTCAGCGCCTGACCTTGAAAAGCCTTCAAGGTTACATTTTTGCCATCTGATCTCAACAAGGCTTGACGAACAAAACACTAAGTCAGTACAAACCAGAAACTAACCAATGAGCTCACTGGACGTTTTTGGTTGGACTTTCAAGAGGAACTGTACAGCATTGCTTTTATAAATGTGTTCATGAAATAAAAGAGGAAGGCAAAACATGAACTGAAGCAGTCTTTTACCAGTCAAGAAGCCTGGTGTTGGCTTAGTGGTTAGGGTGGCGGCTTGGGATCCTAGGGTCCTGAGTTCAAGCCCCGTCGGCCACTGAATTAATACACCAGGGGCTTGACTCAGCATGTCATCCTTCCGAGGTCGGCGAAATGAGTACCAGTTCCAGTGTGTGTACTGGTAGAGGGGCACTGCATCAGCGACACAGTCGTGCTTCAAGAAATGATAGCTACCCTGGCAGCTAAACTGCCATACAACCACCACCAGTCAAGAGAGATATGAAATCACCAGAAAATTTACCAAACGATCGATCGATCACAAGGAAAGTTACACAAGGAAAGCAATTTTTAATGTTTCTTAATCGAATGTGAGAAATGGAAGGATTAATGATCAATGGATTAGTTTCAAATTTTTGGAAACTTCACAAAAGCCGAAGCAACATAGACAATCTCAATTCAATAATATAACGTGACGTGCATATGAGAAGGTAGAAAAATGCCGCAGGGTATAAAAATGTTGCAATTAGTTTTTGTAAATATTTATGAAGGTTGAAAATTTCCATTTTGTTCAGGAAAGAGGCACCCATGGGATTCTTGCTTGTGCCTTTGTGCTGGCATGTGTGCTTGCTTCTGCACTCATAAAAAAATCTCCATCGCACACCTTTAGCTGCTGCTTGTAATGTATATTGGGTACCCATTACTTGTGCAATCGGTAGTTCAGTCCAACAAAAAGTAAATTGCATTTTGCATCGACAAATATCAGAAAATAAGCTATACACCAAAGAATGTCATTGCCATTTATCTCAATGCCATTTTGTACCTTCCTTGCATAGCGATTAAGAAACTCCAGGACAAAGAAGCAGAACTTGCTTGATGCATTCAATCGCTAATATGCAACAAAATGCACCCTAAACCTTATCAAAAACATTACCATCTTATAACTGGCAAAGAATTTCAATGAGAATTTAAATCACAATAAGTATTTTACATTGTGTTGATATTTGGAATATGGATGCATTGCTTTCACCACTCCATTATAAAAAGCTTTTAATAAAGCGAATTCCAAAACAGTGTTATTGCATGAGTGTTTCATATGAGAAATACTTCAAAGCTCATTCGCATTTTTCCACAATGATGACGGCACAATAAGAAAACAATTTATGATTATAAGGTCACATTAATGCAAAAGAAATGAAAAGATGCTCATTTCATTCTCGAAAGATTATCAAAATTGAATTGGCGAAAGCCTTCGGTTTATACAAACAAATGATGAGTTCACCACTGGGGTTCCGAACATGCAGGAATGAACCTCAAAGTAGAGCTTCACAAGTATAAGATGAAAACAGACTCGTTGAACTCAAAGCCAAGGCTCATGGAAATTAAGCTCTGTGTTTGCTGATGTCACATTTAAAGCATGAGAATGTGTTATCAAGAACAGAAACGAAAATA
The DNA here is from genome assembly GCF_056783735.1 of Eptatretus burgeri. Taxonomy (NCBI): domain Eukaryota; kingdom Metazoa; phylum Chordata; class Myxini; order Myxiniformes; family Myxinidae; genus Eptatretus; species Eptatretus burgeri. Next base: position 51,815,570 of record NC_140965.1, read on the forward strand.
ATGCACAAGGCAAATAAATTTAAAAAACAAAGTTGAACCAATGTTGAAGAGTGCCTAATCTTCTCTTGTAAATATGCAAGAATTTAACTGTAGCCTTGAAACCAAGTCATAATGGAGAATTAGGATGAAACCTTGAATAATTAGCATGAAAAGTAGAGTAAAAATTAAAGTATGAATGCAAGTTTCAATAATAGTATAAGGATCACAACAGGGGTATGCCTCATAAAATTTCATTAGTTGTCGTTTCATTTTGAATCCGACTAGGGCGGCCATTTTTGCGAACATAACGAAGCACCTCTCTGAATCGCTTGCTCCACTTGCCAAGCGGCTTGAATAGTGGTTGATATGGAAAGACTGGCTGCTTGCCAACGGTTGATATGGAAAGACTGGCTGCTTGCCAACAGAACACCCAAGGGAACACACCCCAGGAGAACACACCCCAGAACACTCCCCAGGAGAACACATTTCAACGGAACACACCCCACCATGACCAATCAGCTTGTAAAGCACTCAACAAGTGACTCGGTTGATTTCACTGAAGAACAAATTTCAAAAATTTTTTTTACTGGAGATGTGTAAAGTGATTAAGACTAATTTGGGTACGCTGATTTCAAAAATCATAACCGTTTTGCTGTATCACGTCAGGATTTTCAGGAACAGAAATATTCCCATTGCCTAGAAGTCAGGATTTCAATGAAATTTACATATGTCTTTAACATGTCTATTTCGTACAATTGTTGTTAACTTGTGTTATATTTCTTTCTTTCAGATAAAGATGAGTAGGCGTTCCTGTACCAATCATCCTGACAACTTCTGTTATGTCTGTGGTCGGTATACCAAAAAAGATCAACAGCGAAGTATATCTACAGCAGTGAAAATGAAGGCCGCCTACTTTCACTACTTCGGGTGTAAGGTGGGGGACCAAGAACAGAGCTGGGCACCACACATCTGCTGCACAAGCTGTCACACAACCTTGACTCAGTGGTTGGTGGGCAAGCGCGCGAGCATGCCATTTGCGGTGCCCATGATATGGCGTGAGCCGCAGAATCATCATGATGATTGTTATTTCTGCTGCACAAGCATCGCCGGCTTCAACAAGAAGAATAAAGGTCACATCAAGTACGCTGACTGCGTCTCTGCTCGTAAACCTGTGCCTCATGATGACGAGAACCCCGTTCCAACACCCCCAGCTGATCAGAACATAGCTGTAAGCAGTGGTGAAGAGGATGGTGATGATGAACCTTTTGAACCCGACACTCAAGAATCACACCTTCTGAACCAGGGAGACTTAAATGATCTTGTATGTAAGAGATCTCTCGCTGTCAAAGGCGAAGGCAGAGCTGCTTGGATCAAGGCTGCAGCAGTGGAATCTACTTGAACCTAACACCAAGATATCCTTGTTCAGAGCACGTCACAGAGACATGGCTGAGTTCTTTGAGATGGAAGACACGATGACATTCTGCAGTGACATCAACGGTCTGTTGAAAGAACTTGGGTGTGATCACGATCCTGCAGACTGGCACCTCTTCATCGACTCGGGGAAGAACAGCTTGAAGGCTGTTTTGCTGCACAATGGCAACAAGAAACCATCAGTCCCACTGGCTCACGTGTTCGGCATGACAGAGACCTATGAGACTATGCGGCAGCTGCTTGATTCCATCAAGTACAATGACTTCAACTGGCACATCTGCGGAGACTTGAAAGTGGTGGCGCTGTTGTTAGGGCTGCAGTCAGGCTCCACGAAATACATGTGCTTCCTTTGTCTCTGGGATAGCAGAGACGACAAGAATCACTGGACGAAGAAAGATTGGGAAGAGCGAAAAGAGCATGTACCTGGTCGACACAACGTGAAGCATGTCGCACTTGTCGACCCAGCCAAGGTTTTCCTTCCACCACTCCACATAAAGCTCGGCTTGATGAAAAGTTTTGTACGGGCAATGGATCTGAATGGGCGTGGGTTTTTATACCTCAAGGAAAAGTTTGGCAACACCTTGTCGGAGGCCAAGATCAAGGCTGGTGTCTTTGTTGGACCGCAAATCCGACAGATTATGAAGGACGAAACTTTTCCGACAACACTAAACCCCAAAGAGCTGGCAGCGTGGAGGAGCTTCAAAGCTGTGACGGACAACTTCTTGGGGAACGAGCGCGCGGACAACTATGAAGAAATAGTGCAGCAGCTGCTGGAGTCCTTCAGGAAACTTGGCTCCAGGATGTCCCTGAAAATCCATTTCCTACACCAGCACCTAAACTTCTTCCCTGACAACATGGGAGCAGTCTCGGACGAGCATGGCGAGCGATTCCACCAAGAGATTTCACTCATGGAGACGCGTTACCAAGGGCGGCACAACCCGAACATGATGGGCGATTTCTGCTGGTTCCTGCATCGTGAAACTGACACAGAGCAGCACAAACGCAAAGCCAAATGCCTAAAGCATTTTTAATTACATTCTAGTGGAGTTTTTCTGTAATTTCTATAATTTTGAAGCATTCATGATGAAATAAATGAATAAATGAATTTTTGTAAATTTCATTGAAATCCTGACTTCTAGGCAATGGGAATATTTCTGTTACTGAAAATCCTGACGTGATACAGCAAAAGGGTTATGATTTTTGAAATCAGCGTACCCAAATTAGTCTAAATCACTTTACACATCTCCAGTAAAAAATTTTTGTTGTTCAGTGTTTTCAGCAATCAAGCAAGCACCCCAAAGAGACGGAGCACTTACCACTGCTTAACAAAATGGCGGCTGCCAATGCAAGTGATGCTATTGTGTGATTCAAGCAAATGCTGTCCTGGCTGTCGTCTTCAGTTCTCTATATTTTAGTTTACATACTCGAGGCTCATGGAAAAGCCAGCACACTGAACGGATCAGGATGTAACAGACAAACATCGTGGAAATACCCCTGGGTGCTCACCTGGTCACGGCTGGATAAGATCACCAGGGAACCAGTGGAAGGCCCAGATGACCCACAAAATATGTAACAGAGAAGAAAGTAAATACCGAAATGGATTTTTTTTCATGCCATGAACAAACTTTGGTACATCACGGGTGATAAAGATTGCGGTCAAGTTTCATCGAAATTGTGTGTGTGGTATCAGAGAAGAAAGCAAATAGATTTTTTGTGGGTGGGCGCAACCCTCACGTAGAAGCCCGAAGAACCTAATTTTTTTTTAATGTTGTGAACAAACTTTTGTAAAAAAAATGGGTGATGAAGGTTGAAGTCAAGTTTCATCGGAATTGTGCATGTCGTTTCTGAGAAGAAAGCAAATATCTCTTTGGGGGGAGTGGGGGGTCATTCAAACCCCCCTTAGACTCCTCCAGAGATCTAATTTTTAGCTCACCTGGAACGTAGTTCCGGGGAGCTTATGGGATGGTGCGTCGTCTGTACATCAGTCCACCCATCCGTCCACAAATACTTTCAACTTCTTCTCTGAAAATACACATACGATTTCGATGAAACGTTACCATAACATTCATCACCTTTCCTCATAGCATATGTACCAAAGTTTGTTCATGGCATTAAAAAAATATATAATAATAACTCGAACTACCACATTATAACTGCTGGCAGTGATGACTGGGTACCAAGACTTCTGGCTTCGATACAACACTGCTTTGATACAACACATGACTGATGAGCGACGGACCGAGTAACACGAAGTGTTCAATCCACTTATTACGTATGCAGTTATCCCTTTTCCTGGGGACATCGTTGGTATGAATTGAAATGGCGTTTAAATTACCTGAACATGAAGTAATAAATGTACAGGAAATGTCACCGTGGGTTTACCACAGGGTAAACCGGAACTATGCTGAGTAATACGAAGCCCCCGCATACATCTCTCTACTATGTGAGATTGATGAGATATGGACCCAGTAGAATGCCACATTCAATCTATTTATTATGTAAGCAGTTAGTCCCTTTTCCTGAATTCATAGTCGGTATCAATTGCATTGGTGTTTAAATAACCTGAATACAAAGTAATAAATGTGGACACCATTGATGCAGAGGGTGAAGGGCAATTCCCGAGTCTATTGTAGCCCCACATGTTTCTCTACGATGCGGGATTCACAAGTTATACACTGAGGAACAGGCCACGTTCCATCCATTTATTATGTACACGGTTGACCATTTTTCCTGAGGCCATCATCAATATCAATTGAATTGCTACTCCTGTTCCCTCAAATGCATGCCGGTGCAGCCAAGTGAGTCTTATGCAAAAAAATTCTTTCGAAAAGTTCTCAAATTCAAATAATTAAATAATTCTGGCTGTCAGACCTTGTGGCCGTTTGGGCTGAAATTTAAAAAGTAACATTCCCCATGTCTCCTACATCCTGTGAAGTTTCACATTGATTGATGTAGCGGTTCTAAAGTAAACATCTATATATTAATACCGAAGGACCAATTTTGTGCTCCTCGCGGTCGCGTCACGTTTTTCTCGGTACTGTGACCTGGACTGAAAGAAATTTCGTACCTGTAAGAGTGCAAAACACATGGTGGCAATAGTCAACCTTCAACTCTGAAGCATTAGAATAAATATAAATATATCAATATCATCACACGGAAACGGTGTAGTTCCTCAAGTCGTCCACTGGAGGGCACATTTTTCAACTTTGAACAGTAAAGTGTTATTAGAATAAATATAAATATATCAATATCATCACAGGAAAACGGTGTAGGTCCTGGAATCGTCCACCGAAGGGCATATTTTTCAACTTTGAAGAGTAAAGCGTTATTAGAATAAATATAAATATATCAATATCATGACAGAGAAACGGTGTAGGTCCTGGAATCGTCCACCGAAGGGCAGATTTTTCAACTTTGAACAGTAAAGTGTTAGGAGAATCTATATATGAATACTGAAGGACCAATTTTGTGCTCCTCCTAGCGGTCGCGTCACGTTTTTCTCGGTACTGTGACCTGAGAAGTTTTGACACGGTGTACGTCAAAGTAGACACGTGCACAAATCAGGGGACTTCTTCACAAGGAGTAGTGTACACCAAAAATGTCGTGTACAAGGACGTTTTGTAGGTCTCATTAAGTAAGGCCATGGAGTACATCGACTGGGATCCGGCTCTTACAAGACCCGCCACTGGTTGTCATATTGGGCTCGTGGAACGGAATCCGTCTGTGACGGGGTTTCAGCTAGTTATTTAATATTTTACTTCAATCCAATATGGCTGCCAAACCATGTGACCTACATCAAAAGGAGGTGGGAACTTTTTGTTCGTCATGGATAGGTGGTCATATCTGGAAAGTTTTGTCATGATCTGCTCAGTCGTTTCAGAGAAGAAGACTATTTAATTTTTCAATTTTCAATCCAATATGACTGAAAAACCACGTGACCTATGACATCATAACCTTATATTCTGCCTCTAATTTAGTAGGGAATCACGCTTGTTAAGTTTTTTGTGAATCGGATAAAGTGAGTTTTCTACGCATGATGGCCACCAAACCACGTAGACTTGTGATATCGTAATTTTTACCGAATATTCAACAGTATTGTTTAATGATAGGTGCAAAGTTTCATGACGATTGTATAAGTGGTTCCAGAGAAAACATTATTTAATATTTTTCTTCAATCAATTATGCCTGCCAAACCATGTGACCTCACAATTATTCATGAACAAAATTATCCCCTGTCCTTAGAGAATATGTGTCTGAAGTTTACCCTTGATCTGATCAGCCTTTCGGGAGATGTTTCAAGGTTTTAGGGTAAATTCAATATGGCCACCAACTATGTGACCTATCAATTATAAATTAACAAACTTGTACAAGCATGTCTGGCTGAACATGTGTGCAAAGTTTCACCTCAATCTGTTCAGTCATTTCGGAGAAGTATATTTTTATTTTTATTTAATTTTCAATCCAATATGGCTGACAAACCACATGATCTATGACATCATAAATTTATATTCTGCTTCTAATGTGGTAGGGGATCATGCTTGTGGAGTTTGGTGTTAATCTGATAAGGTATGTTTTTATATCCAAGATGGCTGCCAAACCATATGACTTGTGCCATCATAATTTTTACCATACATGCATCATGGCATTAGATGACACTTGCAAAGTTTCGCTTCAATAGGATAAATGGTTCCAGATAAAACATTATTTAATATTCTTCTTAAATCCAATATGGCTGCTAAACTATGTGACATCAATTATATTATTCATTGAGAAACTTATATCCCCCATTCTTGGAGAATATGTTTTTGAAGTTTCCCTTTGATCTCACCAGCCATTCTGGAGAAGATGGTTGAAGGTTTTATGGTAAATTAAATATGACCACCAAACCATGTGACCTATCAATTATAAATTAACAAACTTGTAAAAGGATGTCATGTGGAATGTGTGTGTAAAGTTTTTCCTCAATCTGTCTCGCTCTTCAAGAAAGAAGATAAAAAAAAAAAAATTCAAAACAATATGGCGGCCGAACCACGTGACCCATGATGTCAAAAAAAAAAAAAAATATATATATATATATATATATATATATATATATATATATATATATATATATATATATATATATATATTGCAGTGAGTTGTTGCATAGATGACGCTCAAGGAATTTCAAAATTTGTAGCGTTCTCCCTGTCGAATGTTCACCAGGATACCACTTCACCGATCACATCACGAAAAATCACACGTGTTCCCCACGGGGAGTTCTCGACACGTGCCGAGTTTCAATTTTTACCCCATTGGGCGGTTTCAGAGATACAGAGGTCCAAAGTTTTTCGGTTTTTCAAAGATGGCGCCAGTCCCACGTGATCTATGACATGATAATTATCAATCGAGTAAGCTGCCTAAAAAGATAATACTATGGTGAAAATTTTGTGTCGATCAGACTTATGGTTGCCGAGAAAATGAATTTTAAAGTGAAAAAACCCACAAATTGCAGGCGGAAGAAAAATTATAACAGAGCAAAAACAATGCCTTGTCGGATTGGTACTCTTATAAAATAAAATAAGAATCGGGGTCGAAATGGGTCTACAGGGGGGGGAGGGGGGTTGTCCCCCAGAAGAGGTATTTGCTTTTTTCTCCAAAACGACATACACAATTTCTCTGAAAATTGACCACAACCTTCATCAACCGTGATGTACCAAATGTTGTTCAGACCATTAAAAAAAAACGATCAGGGCATAAGGATGTGTATGTGTATGAGGAGGTGGGGGAGAGTTGCCCCACCCAGCCCCCTCCCCCTCCCCAAAAAGAGGTTTTTGCTGTGTTCTCAGAAACTACACATACAATTCCGAGGAAACTTGACCACCGTGATGTACGAAAGTTTGTTCACGACATTAAAAAATATATTGGGGTCGAAGGGAGTCAACGTGGGGGTTTCCCCCAAACTATCGATTTGCTTTCTTCTCTGAAACGACAAACACAATTTTGATGAAACTTGACCACAACCTTTATCACCCGTGATGTACCAAAGTTTGCTCATGGTGTGAAAAAAAAAATCCAAATGTTTCTACTTTCTTCTCCATTACATGTTTTGTGGGTCATCCATGTCTACCAGTGGTTCCCTGGTTATCTTATCCAGCCACTACCAGGTGAGCACACAGGGGTACTGCCCCATGTTTAATTTTTTTTATGATGTGAACAAACTTTGACTGGTGTTGGCTTAATGGTTCGGGTGGCGGGCTTGGGATGCTTCGGTCCCGAATTCAAATTCCGCTCAGCCGTTGAATGAATACCAGGTGGGGATGACTCAACCTGTCATCCTTCTGTGGTCGGCAAAATGAGTTCCAGCTTGCTGGGGTGATTGAGCCATTCGAGTATCCTGCGTTGGAGTGGTGACCCATCCAGGATTGTTCCCAATCGCCCAGAAGACTGCTTTGGTAGCACCGACGCTCTGTGCAGAGTATGGTCCCAATGGATGGATCAGCAAGGAATCCAACATCACAGTTGACATGAAATCCTTCCTTTTCTCCAACAACCTCATCTCTGATCACCAATTTGGTTTCAGACCAGGTCACTCCACCCTGGACATGCTGCTTCTACTCACACAACAATGGATGGAGGCCCTCGATGTCAGACATGAAATCAGGGCCATCTCTCTGGATGTATCTCATGCTTTTGATGCAATCTGAAATCCTGCCATACTCTCCAAATTCTCTGCTTAAGGCATCCAAGGCCAACTCCTCACATTGCTTATTGACTTCCAATACTCTCAACAGAATCCTTTCACAATCTCTCCCTATCAATGGTGGAGTGCTCCAAGGCAGTGTTCTAGGAACAGTCCGATTCATGATATTCACAAATGATCTTTCTGACTCTCTGGAAAATCCCCTTTATATATTTCCTAATGACTCAAACCTCTGATGTGACATCAGTCATCCTTCATAAAGGTAGGCTCAAGCCTCTTCCTTCTCTTCAGACCTTGACAAAAATCACAAGCTGGTCAAACACTTGGAGTATGTCTTTCAATCCTGATAAATAAATCTCGTACTCTCACTATCTTTCCCCCCAAAAGGAACATCTGGTAACCCCCTCACCCCCAATCAATTTCTTAGCAATCCTCTTGAGAAAGGTCAGTCATTCCAACTACTGTGTCTCACTATCAGCCATGATCTCTCTTGGGCAAACCACATTTCAAAGTTGGCCTCCTCATCCAGACGCCAACCAGGTATCCTTCATCATGCAAAGTCCTTCTTTGGCATGCCTGATCTTATATCCACCTACAAGGCCTTCATCTGCATCTTTATGGAGTACTGCTTTCACCTCTGGGCTGGCTGCCCTGCCTCACATCTTGCACAGCTTGATGCCATGGAAACCAAGGCTTTCAAAATTATTAAATTCTTCCATGATGAAGATTATTCTGTGGGCCTATCACTTCGCCATTGCAAATAGGTTGGTGGTTTTTCTGTCTTACACCACCTCCTTTCTGATCTTGCACCCTCTGCTCTTTCCATGCTTTGTCTCCCCCCCCCCCCAACCCAGGTTAGGGCCCTGTCACACCTTGACGTCTTAGCCAGCGTATGACAACGTATCAAAATGTATGTAAAACGCTGGCCTACGCTAAACTATTGATGTTTTTTTCAGTTTTGGGCGTATTCAGAACGAGTTGGACGTATGCATAACATAGTAGTAACGCACACAGAATGTTTCGATAACTTATAGATAACTTATACCAATGAATGCTTAGCGTGTTGTCGGCATTCACAACCTATGCCCAACGATAGTCTAACTTATGCATAGCGGGGTGATTCAAATCCTTATACCGTGATGTACCAAAGTTTGCTCATGGTGTGAAAAAAAAAATTCAGAGTTCAGAGTGCCAAGACGGCACCGTATCGCCGACGATCACGTGGCGTAGCCTATTAATAGGCTTCCGCTCAACGATTTAAATCATAACCGCACTAGAAATCGAAGTGTCAACATCGCCGTCATGCCGAAGAAAAAAGAAAAAAAGAAAAAAAAAACCATGGAGTCTGGAACACTGACGTGTTCCCCCAGTGAACCCCATTTTTATATACCAATTCCCCTAAACACTGCCAATACGCCATTATATGGTAGCTGTAAGTTAGAAACATGTTCAGTAAGTTCTGTGGTCGTCCGGAAGACGTCAAATACATCTACATACGTCAATATGTGTTGGAGATACGTTACACATAGGTTCAAAGCACGTTACTCATAGGTTAGAAATAAGTTTCGGGTATGCTAAACATTACCTCGACGTGTTTCGACTTATGAGTAACTTACAAGTAACGTGTGTTGACGATCGCATAACGTGCCTACAACTTATGGCCAGCGTATGCGGAACGTCTGAGTTATATGCTGGCATACGTCGAAAAATTTTGAGCATGCTTAAAATTTGTCGACGAGCTCGGCGTACTACGACATATGCCAGCGTGCTCTTAACGTATACAAAACTTACCCATAACGTATTCGACGTGTGCCAGCGTTTTAGACAAATTTTTCATACGTCGGCATACGCTGGCTAAATTGTCAAGGTGTGACAGGGCCTTGACTTCAGGGCACACATGGTCCACCATCAACCCCCCTTCTGTTGAAACTCCATAGATCCCAGATCAATTCTCACCTCCACTCATTTGTTCCTCTTTTTTTCCCCACCTGTTGAACCAACTTCCACATTCTCTTCAATCTCATTCTTCCCTCCAGGTCTTCAAGACAGCTGTTCACCACCATCTCTGATTGTCCAGAATCGAAAGCCATGATCTTTTCTACCCTCATTAGCTTTTCTTCCCCTACCCCAATCCTTCAGGTCAGGTCAGGTATGGGAGCATGCAGCACAATCCTTCCTGGACAGACAGAGGCCCCTGGAGTACCAATCCTTCCTCCAACCAAATTTCCAGTTTTCTCTCCTTGGAATTTTCTTTTGTATCCAACTTGTCCACCCAATACATCCTCTCCTGCCCCTCATCCCTCTCCACACCCATTGTTTGTACAAGTCTGCCTCTATCTTGGCCTTCAACTTTGGTGTTGGTGTTTCCCCCCTCTCTCTGATGTTCCTTTTGCATGCATCTCAACTGTTCCTTTTGCATCTTATGATGTCTTTATCCATTGAATATATTAGCTATATGATGAGCCTCGACGATGTATACAAAAAAATGCACTTCAAGTTGTATGGTCATTGCTGGTATAAAAGCCTGTTAAAAATGAGGGTTGGAGTTATTGTATTCAAAATATTCAAGGAGAATGGAAGACATGATGTTGCGACGCAAGAAAAGTGTTATTTTAAAACACTACATGTATAAATGTGATCATATTTTCTTTATCTTCTGGGATGTTTCATTTTGACGGTACAGTCTCGTGAGCGTGCAAAAGTCTGAAGCCTCGGCCTAGCGTCAGTTGTGCTTGTATATTCTTTATTTTGTAGACATCATACAGATGCAAATTAACACTCGGTTTACTCTGTGTGCGTTACACATCACGTGCAGCGATTTTCACCTCCCTGCACCTTGTATTTATTGTTATTTAAAACATGCTTCTGCACACCACCCTTGAGGCTCGGTTTGCAAGGTTTGATTGATGATAACGTCTCAACTAAGTAAAGAAAAAAATACTATTCTACATTGTGGAACTATATAATTCGACAAATTCTGCTGTTGTCGTTTTCAGACAGCTTAGATCCAAACTTGCTGATCATCAAACTTTTTTGCGATGCTCTTTGAATGTTTGCCAGTCCAATAATCATGGAACGAAAGACAAATAAATTATAAGTAACTTAAAGTGAAACTTTTTATGGGACTGTATATGAATGTCAAATTTTCCACCAGCTTTCATTGTGAACAATGTATATATATATATATATATATATATATATATATATATATATATATATATATATATATATATATATATATAATTTTTTTTTTATATACTGACATTTTGTTACATCAGGGAGATACAAAGGCTCAACAGTTTAAGCTTGAATATAAATAAATATATTATAAAGTTATCTGCATTCAATCAGAATAAAGAAATGTCTGACATATGTACTTTGTTTTCCATAATAAAAAAGCAAAAATACTAAGTGGGACTGCAAGTTCGAGGACATTTACCATCTGCCTTCGAATAAATTACGGTTTTGCCCTCAATAGCCTTCTTTACTTTTGGCCATTTTGTGTTATCAGTGAACCATATGATATACGACATTAATCACACATCTTCTTTCGTTTTCTCTCCCCTTCTCCGATACTCCCATACCCTCCATTCTACATAGTCTCCTCTCCCTTTGTGGTCCTTTTCTCATTGTTATTTATCCCCAATATCTCCCATCCCTAACTTTTGTGTGCTGTACGCAGATGGCCCTTACATGGCCTTTCAAAGAATCCAAGTGCTGTTGTTGATAGCGAGTGCAGAAATGTTCCCGGGTAAGGACATCATGCTATACCCCTTACTTTGCTGGCAGAGGGGGCACAGCCGCAGGGTGAAAACAACATTCAGGAACAGCCAGCCAGAGTCATAATTATTAACGATCTATGAGACATCGTGCCTTGCGGAGGCAGCCTTTGCAAATGCCACCTGCTGGGAATGTGCTGTGGAGCGACAGATGAGGACTAATATGCAGCTGGCTGCTATAGTCATTAGTCTCTGTCTCAAACTGTCTCAGGGGTTTCCTTCTTACCTTCTGCTCCTCGCCACAGACCGCTGACTGCCGCAAGCACCAGACTATCACCCAACTGTGAGCCATACACATGGTATCAGCTTCTGCTTATCTATATTGTTAATTCTGCACCTGAAATGCACCCATGTGTCCATTTTTTCACTTAAGTAGTGAAGTAAATGAAATCAGTTTCGAGTCTGTTTTAACTCAAGTGGTACAGGAAGAAACTTGGCTGGCAGGATAGCCTTGAGGTATGCACACTCACATCTGAGTTGTCTAGCTTGGATTTGAATCTTAGCCTCGCAATAAACCAGTGCTTCACAGGCAGGGAAACTCATCAATGTGTGTGCCATCCCTCAGATGAACGTTAAATTGGGCGTTCCATCTGCCAGCATTAGTTGGTGGACGTTGAAGATTCCAGAGTTCTTCACAAAGATTAAGTGAGCTATCGCCGGCACCTTGGCAAAATTCCAAATTTCTTCTCTCACCGACAGGGGACATTGCATCAGCAGTACAGCTGCACTCCCAGCAAATGATGCTACCCCATAGCCATGTGCTGCATTCAAAAGAAGGATAGGAACTCACATTATTGAAATCAGTAATGGAGAGACTCAAAAATATAAACTTGTGTATTTGGTGGTGAAGCATACTTTGAAGTTTCAGAACAAATCACTTTCAACCACCCTCAAAATACTGGTCAGCTATTGAAGGATATTGCCACTTCAAAATAATATAACTTATGTTATTGATTCTTCAAGGGCAGTTCCAAGATACAGAGAGAATTTTGAAAGTTGTATGCAGTTATATTATATAAACAAAGGCAAAGCAACGAATGCTTCAGAAAGAATTTGAAAGAATTGTCGACTTCCTTTCAAAGCACATTTTGGTCAAAAGCATCTTTTAAGGCCCAAGATGTCACTGTCCCAGGGTCACTGAAAAGAATAATCAGCGAAAAATAAATGTCAGAACTGATATCGGAAGAGTGGAAGTGTGTGGATGGTGGGTGACACACAAAGGACTACAATGCGGTTGGGAGGGTTTGTCATTCAGAACGTGGTTCAGAGTGACAAACCCAACGTATATCAACTTTATTACTCCTACAAAGCTGGGATTCCTGTCACACTCCATTCATTTCAAGTGGGACACCTTCCTGATAAATTCTTACGAGAGAGGATCAAGGCATACGTTTTTTTTTTTTTTTTGTTCCAGAAATAATAACCTTGTCAAAACACATTTAAGTTTGGTTACACAGAGTCACTTGACCCAAGAGGAAATGGACATTAGCATTAGTTACGATTGAGAAAACCAAAGTGAACATTGGAAGATGAAAGTGTGCATTGTATGTTCACTAATAGCAATTAAGCATGCTGTGCCATGCCGAAAGACCAAAAGTGGGGATTCAATGGCCTCAGGGATTCGTCACGGTTCTGACTCGGTCCTTGCGGAGAATGTCATCGAGTTTACTTTGCAACTTTATCACGTTATGTTAATTTCAGAGGTTGAATAGACTATCCAGTTGCAGATCTGTGAGAGATACAAGACAGTACTTGTGCAAGGTGAAATTTCAAGAGTACCCATAAAATTGCGTAAATATGTACATTCGCATTTTGAATAGACATTGACAAAATTCATCAACAAATGGCAAAATGTTCAAATCCTCGCCTCCTTCAATAAAATTATTACTGAGAATACAATCAAAACGTGATTTCTCCACGTTACCTCTGAATGAGTTGAGATGTGCATCTACAGTTTTTTCCCTTTGACACAAATCTGATGTGATGGCAAAATGTGGTCCTCGCAAGAACCAAAAAGCATCCATATTGATTTTGTCTCACTTGGAATGTAGTTTTGGGGAGCTTATATATGGGACGTCATGTCATTGAGATGCCCTCTTAGTTTGGGAATTTTAGCAAATTGTATTGACCATCTGTGAAAAAATTGCTTACCAAAAAATTTCTTCACTAACGTATTCATCTAGGTGTCTACTAACACCTATCAATTAGTGCAAACCCAAATCCTTGTGGAAAATTCTGGGGAGCCAATCAAAGTTCGGGTGCTCAGAGGGCCTGCGCGAAAAAAAAAATCGGAAAAATTAACTTTTGCCAATATTGACTTGTGGGATGTCTAACAAGGGGTTTTTTTGGGTGCTGAATTGATTCCAACCATTATTTTTGAGGAAAAATGAATCCCTGGCCGTAAAATATTGATATGATACATTTTTAGATATATCAGACTGTGTTTTGTGGTAATTTGGCTCAATTGATTCAGATTGTTCAAATTGTGCTGAAACCAGCATACAACATTTTTGAAACCACTGCTGTATTGTTGGTTATACTTGCTCATGCTCAGTAGAATTCTCTGCGTTAGCTGACGTTAGCTTAGAGCTTTTAGCTATAAAATTATTGTGTACCGGATTCAATAGAAGTTGAATATATTCAATGTAGAGTGGACCTATTAATGTTAAAACACATCACTGGTATGTGTGTTCTGTCTGTTTTGTGTCAAAATTTCATGTCCTGCCTGTTTACAAAAAAATGTCTTATTTACGTCCGGCACATGGACCAACATCACGATAGAAACCACACTCATGCGTGAGGCAAAATCCTCTGGTGGTCTAAACAGAGGCCGCTTTCAGAATGAGTCTTCTCATAAGTCTTGGGTTCAGACTCTCAACCACTTCTCGTTCATTCACCAAGAGCTAGAAAGAAGCATGGTCAAATGTGGGGTACCTGTCCACACCGAAGTTAAAAGAGCCCAAATGAAGAGAGATAACGATGCTGTCAACACCATAGTTGGGTGGTTGGAGGAAGTCAACCCTTTCGATGCCACATGGGACAAGAAGACTCTGGTGTCCTTCTCAACTGGGTTCAGCAGCACTCCCGAAGACCAAGTCAATGCTGATCAAGCAGAAGAAGTTGGCAGAGCCATACAGACTAAGATGGATGGGAAAACTGTTGTGGATGCAATGGTAACCAAACACAAGGTCAAATCACTTGCAAGCCTCAGATCTGGACCCAAAGTCAATGGCGAGAAGCTGGTCATTGACTCACTGAAGCTATTCAACCACCTCATTGTCATCAGTGAGCGTGAAGTCAAGACCAAAGAAGCTCTTCACTTTGAGTTGACGCCAAAACCGATGTCTCTGACAAAAATCAAAAGTTGCGAAAGCCAGACAAGGCTGCCCTAGCAAGGTCCCTGAAGGCATGTGTGGCACCTGTCGAACAACCCCCCTGCACAAGCCTTGTGGTTGATGGTGGGTGGCTCCTGCAAAATGTCAAGTGGGAAGCTAACCTTACTTGGAAGGATGTTGCCGAGAGCTACTTCCGGTTTGTGAAGTCCATGGGGAGCCATCGCCTCTGGATAACGGTGGTCTTTGACGGATATGGCAGCTCCACCAAGGACCATGACCACTTGAGACGAACAAAGAATGCATGCTGTGACATTCAGATTCGTCTGGATCTCAAAATCATCATTGCAAGAGAAAAGTTCCTCGATAACAAGAACAACAAAGCCCAGCTCGTTCTGCTCCTTGCTGAGACATTTAGTAGGAATGGAATCAGTGTACAGCAATGCTCTGATGATGCCGACACCTACATCGTCCGCGCAGCTCAAGGTGAGGCAAGAGAGTCCCCTGTCGAGGTGAGGGCTGAGGACACAGACGTCCTGGCTATGCTGATTCATCATGTTGCAGACCATGCGATCTTCCTCACGACAGCGGAAGAAACATATTACGATGTCGGAAAGATCCAGGAGGCCCTCCCAGAGATATACCAAAGGTATCTCATCTTTTTGCACAGCTTCTCTGGCTGCGATACAGTGTCTGCAATTTTTGGGTTTAGCAAACCAACTTTGCTAAGCAAGCTCTGCAAGACTGATGAAGTAGAGAGGGCAATGGACATGTTTATGGACGTCCGAGCTGAGAAAGGTGATATCATTAAAGCAGGCTGTGATCTTTTCATGCTCATGTTCCATGGGAAATCCTCCAAAGACTTGGAAGACTTGAGATTCGACATCTTCAGCAAGCGAGCTGCTACTGGGAGCATAAAACCTGAGAAACTCCCCCCGACAACAGGAGCTGCAGCACAGCACTCTCTCCGAGCTTACCCCAGACTAGAGACTGGCTGAGGCTGCAAAGTCCATCGTTGGATGCCTGGGACTATGGATGGCAACTCACTGAGCAAGGATATGCACCAGTCCCTTCTACAGACCCCATTGCACCAGACTACCTCCTGACGTTTGCCAGCTGCAACTGTGCGGGGGACTGCAGCTCACTCAGGTGCTGCTGTAAAAAGCAAGGAGTCAAGTGTATTTCTGCTTGTGGCATCTGTCATGGTAACTCTTGCCTGAACATAAACCAGCTGGATGACAAGAGGAGTGAGGAAGATACTGGGGAGTTTGATGAATAAGGTTGTAAAAGCTGACGAAGCAACATTTCCATTGAGCACAGTTCTGTTAAAAATGTCAATAAAATACATTTTATATGATCAAGGAGTGTTTTTTTCTCAAAAATAATGGTTGGAATCAATTCAGCACCCACAAAACCCCTAGTTAGACATCCCACAAGTCAATATTGGCAAAAGTTAATTTTCCAATTTTTTTCGCGCAGACCCTCTGAGCACCCGAACTTTGATTGGCTCCCCAGAATTTTCCACAAGGATTTGGGTTTGTACTAATTGAGAGGTGTTAGTAGACATCTCGATGAATACGTTAGTGATGAAAATTTTTGGTAAGCAATTTTTTCACAGATGGTCAATACAATTTGCTAAAATTCCCTAACTATCTGGAGGATTATCGGTCTTCATGGGGTGCTACCAAAGTTGATCAATCCGATTTCTGAACTAAACTATGGTGCAGAGTGTTGTGGGGTGTAGTGGTTCCATCTCCGACTTATTTCCAGTTGTTACTGGATTTCGTCAGGGGTGTGTATTGGCTCTCACACTCTTCAACACTTGCATGGACTGGATTCTGGGGAAGATATTGGAGAGATCAAGTGATGGTGCATCGCTTGGGAATGTTAAGACCTCTGACCTTGATTTCACTGATGATACAGTAATGCTTGCGGAAACACTGGATGTCCTTGTAGGGGCCCTCGAGGTACCAAATGAGGAGTCGGAGCCACTGGGATTACGGGTTTCCTGTGTCAAAACAAAGATCCAGGCTTTCAATGACATCTTGGATGCTGCCATCTTGTCTGTACCTGTTTGTGGTGAGGATGTTGACATCACGGAGAGATTTTAATTACCTTGGCAGTGATATTCATGTCTCCGCAGATTGTGAGCGGTCAATAGACGTCTAGGTTTGGTCTGGGGAGTCATGGATTTAGTGGATCATGGGGTGTGGTGCTGTCAGTACCAATGCAGGAGGATGAAAGTCTAAGTCTTCAGGTCCTAGGTGCTTCCAGTCTTGCTCTACGAATGTGAGACTTGGACTCTGACAACGGATCTGATATGAAGACTTAACGCCTTCAGAACAAAGTTTCTTTGGAAAATCCTTGGCTATCGCTGGTCAGACTTTGTGTCCAACGAGCGGCTGTTGAGAGAGACTCAAATGAGATATGTTACTGCATCATCTGTGAGTGTCCACTGCTGCTGTATGGACATGTGGCTCGATTTCCTGATGCTGATCCGGCAAACCAAATTCTTTCAGCAAGGGAGTCTCGTGAGTGGAAAAGGCCAACAGGACAACCGCGTGCGCCATGGTTGCAGTAGGTTTGATCGACATCTCATGGAGATCGAACTCATGGAGATCGACATCTCATGGGATGGGCCAGGCATCTGCCTGGGGAATGGCGAGACGTAGGCCCCGAGAGTACCAGTGGAAAGTGGCACAGTGACACGCTGCTTCGGAGCATGCTCCCATACCTAACCTAACCTAACCGTCGTCCGTCCATCCATCCATCCACAAATACTTGCAACTTCTTCTTTGAAATTACACATAGGATTTCAATGAAATTACCACAACCTTCATCACCCATGATGTACCAAAGTTTGTTCACGGCATTAAAAAAAATGTATGTATTTATAAAATCAGAGTCTGATGGGGTCTACGGACGGAGTTTGGGGGAGGGGGAGTTCCACCCAAAATATGTACATTTCCTTTCTTCTCAGAAACGACAAACACAGTTTTGATGAAACTTGACCACAACCTTCTTCAACCGTGATGTGCCAAAGTTTGTTCATGGCATTAAAAATAAATAAATAAAAATTTGGGTCTGAGGGGGGCTATGGATGGAGTTTACGGGAGGGTTAGCCCCTCAAAATAAGTATTTGACCACAACCTTCATCACCCGTGACGTACCAAAGTTTGTTCATGCTATTTAAGAGAAAATTGGGGTCAAAGGGGATTTCTTGGGGGTAGGGGGGGAGGCGGTGGTGATGTGGGGAATTTCCTCCCAAAGGAGATAATTGTTCTAACATTGGTTCATTGGTACATTTTGCTGATTTAGTCACATGTTGACTTCCTCCTCAGCATCATTATTCTCCCAGGTGAGCACCCAAGTGTATTGCCCCTCTTTTTACGTTTTTAGGTTTACGTTTTTAGGTTTATGTTTTTAAGACTGTGTGACATCATACACTCCAATGAGCATTTACAGGCATTCCATATCATAGCATATTTCTTCCAAGTACTAGTTTACGGATTGTAATTGAACCCCCAGACAGTTTGTAGATGTAACTTGTTCAGCGGGATTAAGCAAAACGTGACGATAAATGAGGCCTTTTGCATATGTGGCGTGTGTGCGTGTGTTCCTGTGTGCGTGTTTACAATGACTCGATTCGGCTCGCCGGACACTTTTTACCTGCCTTCGTTAGAATCTGAATCACAAATTTTAACGTTTAATTAATTTTCAGCAGTTCAACGAAAGAGTGGCCATTCTCGTAATGGTTGACGATAATTGTTCTGTTTCAAAATGAAAATCGGACTCACGGAATTAGAGGAAATACGACAAATATCCAGGAATGAGACTGAGAGGTGTTCATTTCCTGTTAATACAACTAGTGGTCGCAGTGAATATAGAATAAAAACACACACACACACACACACTGACACCCACACACACACACACACACACACACACACACACACACACACACACACACACACACACACACGATAATACAAATATGATACATGACATATTATACATACTAGCAGAATGTAATCAGAATGTCATCTGAATGTTATATTTAGCAAGTCTGAATGTAATCAGCCCAAAACTGTAGGAGGAGTAGCGTGACAAACAAGCAAACAAACAATCCAAACACCGGTCTGTGAATTATAGTAAGGATTGTATGCACACACATATTGATATGTGATCATACAGATAAACGTGACATATACATACAGTGCCTATAGAAAGTCTACATCCGCTTTCGAAATTTTCACCTTTTGTTGCCTTGAAGCCTGGAATTAAATTGCATTAAATCTTACTTTTTCCACCTTTATTTACACATCATAACCCAGAACTTCCAAGTGAAAAACATATTCTACAAATTTCATGAAATTAATTAAAGATACCAAACTAGAATATCTTGGTTGGAAAAGTGTCCAACCCCCTGAGTTCATTACAGCTGCAAGTCTGCTGAGATAGGTCTCCACCAACTTTGCACACCTTTATTGGTCAATTTTTGCCCATTCGTTTTTCAAAAAATGTTCAAGCTCAGTCAAGTTGCATGCGGGGCATTGATGGAGAGCAATCTTCAAGTGATACCACAGATTTTCGATGAGATTTAGGTCGGGGCTCTGACTGGGCCACTGAAGGACATTTATCTTTTTGTTCCTTAGCCACTCCAATGTAGCTTTGGCTGTGTGCTTCGGGTCATTGTAATATTGAAAGGTGAACTTCTGTCCAAATTTCAGCTTTCTTACAGAGGGCAGCAGGCTTTCCTCTAAGATTTTTCTATATTTTGCTCCATCCATTTTCCCTTCTATCCTGACAAGTGCCCCAGTTCCTGCTGATGAGAAACATCCCCATAACATGATGCTGCCACCACCATGCTTCACAGTATGGATGGTGTTCTTTGGATGATGTGCTGTGTTGGATTTGCGCCAAATGTAACGTTTTGCATTCAGGCCAAAATGTTCCATCTTGGTTTT
This sequence comes from Eptatretus burgeri, assembly GCF_056783735.1. NCBI lineage: Eukaryota > Metazoa > Chordata > Myxini > Myxiniformes > Myxinidae > Eptatretus > Eptatretus burgeri. The sequence goes on from NC_140965.1 coordinate 51,835,740, forward strand.
GTCAGACCACAAAACTTTTTGCCACATGGCTTCAGAATCTCCGTAGTGTTTTTTTGCATACTTCAAACAGGACTCAAGATGGGCTTTTTGAGAAATGGCTTCCTTCTTGCCACCCTACCATGTAAGCAAGACTTGTGGAGTGCTTGGGTTATTTTTGTCACAAGCACACAGAGAGTAGTCTTTGCCATAAAGGCCTGAAGCTCTTTCAAAGTTGTCATTGGCCTTTGGTGGGCTCTGTGATCAGTCTCATCCTTGCTTGATCATCCAATTTGGATGGACGGCCTTATCTAGGCAGTGTCTTGTTGGTACCATACGCCGTCCACTTCTTAATGATTGTCTTGACTGGATATCCAAGGGATTTTCCAGGCCTTTGAAATATTTTTATACCCATCCCCTGATCTGTGCCTTTCCACAGCTTTATCCTGGAGGTCTTTTGAAAGCTCGTTGCGTCTCATAGTCGAGTCTTTGCTGTGAAATACACTACTCAGCAGAGGAAACCTATAGGAACAGCTGATTTTATTCTGAAATAATCAGAATCAAGACATTTTAATGCAGGTGGAGGCTAATTAACTTGGTGTGTGATTTTGAAGGTGATTGGTTACACCTGAGCTAATTTACAATTGCTATTATTAGGCTGGTGGACACTTATCCAATCAAGATATTACAGTTTTGTATTTTTAATTAATTTTCTGAAATTTGTAGAATTTGCTTTTCTTTTGGATGTTGTGGGTTACGATGTGTAAATAAAGGTGGAAAAAGTCTGATTTTATGAAATTTAATTCCAGGCTATAAGGCAACAAAAGGTGAAAATTTTGAAAGGGGATGTATACATTCTTTCGGCAGTGTGTACAACATCACTAATCACACTTCACTTGTTGGAGGATTTGATGTATTATCACATATTTTAGATACAACTCCCATCACCCATTCCATAAATGATAATACAGGATATTAAATCATGCACATCTTACCTTAAATATAACATCTCCATCAACCAGCATGACGACCACTCTCCTCTGGATCAAAATGTTATTCAAATATTCAAATAGTTATTTATAACGGTTTTTCTACATGCTGGCCTGTCTCCCAGCAAACACTGAAAATGGTTTAAAATACATACTGTATATATTTTAATAAATAATGTATTTATATAAATATCTCATTAATAATATTTTTACTATTCGTATTTCATTTCATTAATTCTATTTGGTGTCGTTTTATGATCTTAAAGAAAACTTGTTTTAATCTCCTAATTGTTGCTCCCTGTGTTAGCATACATCTGACTGTTGTTTAATCGACTGGTGGGTTCAGTGCTGTGTGTCGTTGCTCTCCTGCAAACGTACCATATTATTTCACCTGCAACCATACTATAGAATAACTTCTTAGGAATGTTGCTGTCTAAGAAAGGCATTCTTACAATATGGAACGGAAAAGCATCTCGTTTATCAAATAATTTGGTGTGAAATTTATTATTATCGATATCGATTTGTAATTGGAAAAAAGAAACTGAAATGTGTTTGGTTTTCCTTTAATAATTAGAGTTATTTTCGATATATATCATCATGAAGCTGATCAAATACAACACATTAATAATTGACAGTAAATCATCAATTAATCTATTCGATGTTTCCACACCTCCAAGCAGTTAGTAGTTTATTCCTGCACATGTTCTGGACCCAATCAGACTCGTACATGTGCAGGAATAAATTTACAAAGAAAGGGACCGGATCTGAACCCATGGGTGTCCCCACTGTCTGCTGGAGTATCCCGTTGCTAAATGCAAAGAAACTGTTCTTCAGGAGAAATCAAATACTTTGTTTAAGTTAATTTTTTGAAAAACTTGTCTGAGTTTTTTTTTTCTGTGGCAACCAAGGCATTGAGGATCATTGGTATTTAGGCGAGGATCATAAATGCCTTGGTTTCCACGTGATGAGGCTGAATCTTTGGGTCTCTCACTCTCTCACCTCAGGTAGGTCGGTGGTCTTTCTGTCTTCCACCGTCTCCTCTCCAGCCTCAATCCCCACCCCCCACCTCGCTCTGACTGCAACATGTCCCACCTCCCCCCCCCTTTATTTCCGCTGGGTGCTCAAGGTCCCCGCCAGCAACACCCTTCTGGTAAAACTACCAAATCACAAATCACTGCTCACCTTCATTCTTTCATTCCTCTTTTTCTCACCTTTTGGAATAAACTCCCACACTCTTTTCAATCGCATTCTTCCCTCCAGGTCTTCAAAACAGCTGTTCACCACCATCTCTTAACTTCCCCCATCCGAAACCATGATCTTTTCTACCCCTGTTAATCCACCACAAACCGACCTCCTTCAAATTCCCTGCTTTCCTTCCTGGAAGTCACTGTAGTGTCCATCTTGTTTACCCCGTGTTCCCCGCCTCGTCCCTTCCACAGATCTCATGTCTCTGTTCCCCACTGTTTTGTCCTTCCCTCTCCCGCCCCTCTTGTCTCATGCTCCCCTTGTTGTACGTTCTGTGTGTTAGCTCTCATATGAGCCTCGATATTATAAACAACAAAAAAATTAATAAAGTGCTATATGAATATAAATTTTCCTTCGCAGACCAGTTTGCTATTTTTTGATAGATTTCAATGTAAATTTTATTACCTCCTGAAAATGCTTTATCTATCACTCTGTCCAATGCGGTTACGAGCTTGTCATGCGGAATGTTTGTGTATAATGGAGAAAAAGCACAAGTTGAGTAACATTTAGCTTTCCCCTTGTTATTAATGTGGATACTCTCTATTAGAGGATGAGAATTATCAATGATCCAGAATTTTTTAATACCACAATAAAACCTCCTTTTAATGGTAGATTTTAAACATTTATAAATTAGTTTAATCACCCCTGTAATACTATGCCTGGTGTTGATTTAATCGTGAGGGTGGTGGGCTTTGGATCCTTCGGTCCTGAATTCAAATCCTGCTCAACTGTTGAATTAATACCAGGTGGGTTAACTCGGCCTGTCATCCTTCAGAGGTCAGAAAAATGAGTGCCAGCATGCTGGTATACTGTGTTGGAGTGGCGACCCATCCAGGATTGTGCCTAATCGCTAAGGAAACTGCTTAAGGAGCACCAACGCTCTGCACAGAGAGCAATACTGCCTGACTGTATTCTCCACTTGCGATGATGAATCTCATCTTACAAGGGTTTTTATGCATTTTAGGGATCCAGTAAATGAATGATAATTTATGGTGATTATTTGGAACGAACAGTCTTCTCACTTTTGATTGATTCATATGATGTTGTATCAAGTCTATTTTATTGTCGATATTTATTTTATAGGTCCTTGAGAGTCCAGTGTGTAAACCAAATTTTTCCAAGTGTTTGAATGTCGAATGGTACATGCACACACACACGCACACACGCACACACGTACACATTTGGGGTGGCCTAAATCCAGGATCACTGCTCACCTCCATTCAATCGTTACTCTTTTCCCCTACCTGTGAAACCAACTTCCACATTCTCTTCAATCTCATTCTTCCCTCCAGTTATTCAAGATAGTTGTTCAACACAATCTCAAATCGTCCCCAATCCCAAACCATGATCTTTTCTATCCCCGTTACCACCCCCCTCCCCCAATTCCTCCTCCTTCCAAATTTCCAGTTTCCCTTCCGAGAATTTCCTTCTGTATCCATATTGTCCACTCCATCCTCTCCTGCCCCTCATTCTCACAACACCCATTGTTTGTCCTAGTCTGCCTCTATCTTGGCCTTCAACTCTGTTATTGGTGTTGCTACCCTCTCTCAACTGTTCCTTTTGCCCTGTTGTCTCCTGATCCATTCAGTGTAGGAATACTAGCTCTTCCATGAGCCTCAACTATATATACAGAAAAAGTGAAACTTCGCGGCCAGGGCGTGGTTCAAGCCTATCAAATAAAGGGATTTCAGAAGGGGAAATTTTTTAAAATTTAATTTCTCAGCCAATCTTCTTTGAAGAAGAATGACGTAACTTTGACAGAGGAAAAGACGATCCAGACACGATGAGAGACAACTGCAGCCTTCCGGTGAACTCAATTTTAGTTCCTGCCAATTTGGAGATTAATCGAGAAGAGTATCATTTTCCATGGGACATCTTTCACGTGACCTTGTTGTGGATTTTCCTTTATCACTTGAAATTTTATCCAGTGCTTGTGCTCGCCAGAGGTGTTTTTCTTTTTTTCAGCAGAGTTTGCCTCTGAGGCTTCGGATGTAGTATCACGGACTTTTGTCAACTATGGGGGTGATGAGAGTGGGGAGGAAGAGGAAGGGTAATCTTTGTAACATTTTGAATGTTTGCAACAAACTTAGCTCTTATAATGGAGGTGCCATGGGGATTTATGGTGAAAAAATTATATCATTACCTTTAACAGATATTTCAACTTATGGGTGATCTCTAACAACTTGAGTGATCACTGCCAAACATGGTTGTGATGGTATAGGTCTCATGGAGGATAATGATGGAAAAAAATGAGATGATTAGCTTTTATAGATTTTGAGATTTAAGGGGGGTAGTGTTTTGATTATGGGGAAGGGTACTCTATTGAACCACTTTCATTTATCGTGACCAAACTTTTCAAAAATGTAGGCCTCATCGGGAGTACAATATGGGAAAGGGGGGGGGGCAAGTGGAGGTTTTTGGAAAGGGGTTCGAGTTAGTTGTGTTTGTCGTCTTGAGAACAGTTGTGGCGATAAAGCATGTGGACCCACCTTGTGCTTGGAACTCGTTTCATCATTTTATCTTACTTACCTTACTTGTCATTGTCAATTAATATTTCTGGGACAATGCTTCCACAGCTTTTCAGAGAGTGGGATTTTATTATTCTTTGCAGAAATACCAATGGATTTCTTTCCACATGTTCTGCCTTTGTGTATACAGCTGTGATATTAGTTTGGATCCTGAAAGACAGCAACTGCTGCTGTTTTCAGATTATGCACTGATCCATTTGACTCCATCGAACCATTTTCTTATTACTCCTCATTCTCCAACACAATTAGCCTGCTCTCTTCTTCACTATTCCAGTAAGCCCTATTCTCTACCAGTATTTCTGGTCTGTGTATTTTTTTTATTTCCCTGCTGTTTTGTCATTCTGCCAATTTTTGACATTTGTTCGTTGATAATACTATTGCTGCATTTCGACAAAACCGCATGCCTCTAAGGCAATGGCACCTAACATACAGTGATCCCCAGGCAGTTATTTCATCAATCTTCATGCAGTTAGACCTTCCCCTCATGTCTCGTGAGTTAATGGGACAAAGTGCGTTGCGTGGGTTGAATAGCTCGGTCTATTAACTATGTCTCTATCTCCTATTCTGATTTCTAGTCCAACCCTTTCCTTTTAGCTGTGGTACAAATCAAGCAAGCAAGCATACACGCCATGCAAAATATGATGAGTAATAAGCACACTACACACTATACCACATGTGCATCGTGCGCCATTATTTCATTCAAATCTGTGTGCCAATTTCCAACTGGCATCTCACCTTGTTTCACACTTCGCTCATCAAACCTCACCACTTCAACCATGAACGCCTCCCGCACATGGAAAAAATATTCCGCACCCCCTCGTACCTCTGCATCGCTACAATTTGCCACTATAGAGAGGAGTGCTGCACGACTCGGGCTGTCCTCGGACCGCACAGTGCGGGGCCGAGCAACGGACGTTAATTGCTCTACCGGATCTTGCTGGGGATGTCCTGGGTGAGCACACGGGATTGACATGACCCTCGTCCAATCGCCAGAACATGGCAAGACGGGTGGTGAGGAGGGGTCGCAGGAAGGGCGATCCGGGAGCTTGGTACGAGGCCCGGGTGTGCATTTGGGCTCATGAGAGTACAAGACAGAAAGACGACTGACCTGCCTGCGGTGAGAGAGTGAGAGGCCCTAAGACTCAGCCTCACCACGGGAGACACCAGCAATCCTAAATGCCTTGGTTTCCACAGCGTGAAGCCAAAAAAGGTGAGAGGCAGGAGCACCAGCCCAGAGGGGAGAGCAGAACTCCAACTCCATCAGCCTATGGACAAAAGTTTTGTTTGTGGTCAGGTGCTCAGGTGGGCTGAGGAAGGACTTTGTACGATGGAGGATGCCCAATTGGTGATTTGCTTTGGGGGCCAGGGTGGAAATGTGGCTTTCCCTGGAAAGATCATGGCAGATAGTGAGACCCAGAAGCTTGAATGAAAGGATTTCTTCCAGCGGATTGTTGAGAAAGTAGATGGGGGGGGGGGGGGGGTTCCAAATGATCCTTTCACAGAGACATAGTGAGAGTGTGAGATTTGTGAGGATTGAAAGACATGTTCCACATGTTGGACCAGTTTGTGATTTTATCCAGATCTGCAGAGAGCAAAGAAGCTGCTGTTTGCCAGTCTGAGGGATGCCAGATGGTATGACTGATAGTTTCTTTGCATTTTCTCCTGTTGAAGGTTAGATTATAACCATTACTTTGGTCATTGATATCTAATGATCTGAAATGCACACATACTCCAAACTGCCGAGAGTAGTTGTCATCTGTATTGTCAATGACAAAGGCCCTGCCCCGGAACAAATTGATCCCTGCATCAATGATATCGATAGTGAAACAGTTTCAGGTGTATTATTGCCCGAACCAGCTGTGGATATTCGCAAGCATGTTGAAAACACAGTAAAGGAGGTAATTGGAGAAGATCATGGGAAGGTTAGGGTCAATAAACAGGGCATTGTAACTATTCCTTGGCCAACACGAGACACAACACCAGTGTCTGAATTTACATCAAAACATTTCTTTACCCTAGCCTTCCCATATTTATTTCCATATGGCACAGGTGATTTTCATATCAACCGTCCCCGGACATGCACTTCGATGTCTGATTGGGCAGAGCATTTGCTCTGGTATGAAGATGGTAGGTTTGCAGCACATAACTTTTTCAAGTTTATTGTTCACAATATGATCATGAGAAAGTGTGCACTAGAACAGAGTAGTCACATTGTGAAGCAGCAGTTGGGAGATGAGCACATGACAGTGGACGATCTGAAGCAAAGAATTGAAAAGGGTGATAACTCCATTGGACAGAAGATCCTTTACTTTGGAGCTAAGTTACGTGGAACATCACAGTATTGGGCTCAAAAAGGCAAGGAGCTCAGGTCCCTTCTTGAATTTCAGATAAATGCTGGAAGAGGTTTACCATCATTTTTCACAACTGGTAGTTGTGCTGAGTATTACTTTAAGCCATTAAAAAGATTGTTGCAGATTTACAATCATGAAACAACTGGCAAAGATATTGATTTGCAGAACCGAAACGAACTGTATGCAGCTCTTCAGAGAAATACTCATATTGTTGGTCAATACTTTGACCTCCGTACTCAGGCATATTTCAGACAAGTCATCGAACCAGTTTTTGGTGTCGATACATTTTGGTATAGGCAGGAATTTGCAAAGTTTAGGGGTATGATACATTGGCATGGCTTGTGTTGGCGATCTGATAGGGAACCACATAATCTACTGTACGAGGCTGTTCAGAAGGATCTCTCGGATGGTGAGTGTGCTGCAGAGTTATCCAGGTGGGCAAAGGCTATATTTGGATTAACAGCATGTCACCCAGCTGGGATTGATGAGAATGGTCATCCCAGAAAAGATCTCTGGGCACCACCTGAAGGATTCGCACCAGCACCACCCGAAGAGAAAAATCCATTACTCAAGTTGCTAATGGATGTTTCCGAGTCTCAAGAATCTCTCCTGGAAGATCATATCCTTTTGGCAAATCGAATCAACTTGCACCGTTGTTCCGACTACTGCACGAAAACCCAAAAACCATCACTCTCTCGAGTCCAAAAGGGAAACAGAACATGTAGAATGGGATTTGGTACATTAAATACTCCTGAGAGAGAGCTGGGGGAAAAACCAACTCTTGTTAAGGATTTGAATGGCTCAAATCGTTTAGAAATGGAGCGAGACCTTCCAATGTTAGTACAACATTCACAATATCACACACAGGGCTGGAGAGCAAATGGAGACATATCAATTATTGTCTCCAAAAGCAATCCAGAGAATCTATCTGTCAATGAGATTATTGCCACTGAAAAGTATGTCTGTGGATACGCTTGCAAGGGTAACAAACCTACTGGGGCAACTGTTGACCTTTTCAATGACATGGTCCATTGTGCAGAGGAATCCACTGGTGCTACAGCTAAATCACTCTGTACCAAATTACTAATGGGTACTGCAAAGCGTGATGTTTCAGCCGTTGAAGCGTCCTTTGAACTGGCATCTTTGTCACGACCCTGAAGTAGCCACCAATTTCAAATGGTGAGTACGTCTGGTTCAAGAGTTTTGGAACGTCAAGGTTCATCTGTCACCAAGAACACCCACCCCTCTTGAGAAATATTTAAGTCGTCCCGAGGAAGAAGTTACTTCATGGTACAATTTCATTTGTAAACTGGGAAAGGTGCCAGTAATTTCCGGAAGTCAGATCCGTGCTACTTGGCCTTTGGATGAAGAATATTGCCGAACGATGCTCCTTCTTCACTGGCCAAACTGGCGGTCATTGAATGAGATTGGTGTACCAGAAGAAACATGGTGCAGGAAAATGGAACATTTTCTCCAATCCAATGACTGTCCAAGTTTTGTCAAAGCTGATATTGAGAGGGTAGAAGGCATGCAGAAGACGGTGCTTATTCTGACCAAGAAGATATCCCTTCAGAGAATGACTACTCTGATATGGAGCAGCCTGAATGGATGGACCTTGTTCAGCCACATGTAGCATTTGAGGACAGTGTTTCTGATTTTGTATATGATGATGGAGGAGTTGATTATGACTGGGATGCTGCTAGTCAGTTGTATCCTATGGATAAAGCCGCAAAATGGTTAGAGGCAGTAACTGCAGAACATCGGGAAAACAAAGATGCTGAAGGTCTGCAGTTACCGGATGTCAACTTGACATTGCTGAACAAGGATCAGCGTTTCGCCTTTAATCTGGTGATGAAAACTATACTTGATTATAAAGATAATCCTGAGCACTGCAAACTCTTGCGTCTCATTGTAGGTGGCATGGCAGGTTCCGGTAAGTCATTCTTGATCAAAAGCTTGGTGAAAGCCATTCGTATTTTGTTAAACAGGAACAAAGCTGTTCAAGTTCTCTGTCCCACTGGTAATAGTGCCAATATTATTTCAGGCGTAACATTACACAGCTTCCTTACACAGGGCAAAAACAGTGAAGGAAATGTCTGTTCCGGACGGATGACTCGGAGAAGCGCTTCAAAGGAACTGTGAGGGTGTCATTGCTTTGTTAGTAGACGAGCGCTCACTTGTCGGCTGCAATACACTCGGATGGATGGAGTTCAACAGCAGATGTGGAATGAATAATGGTTCAAATTTTTCAGAACTATGGGGAGGTATTCCACTTGTTGTTTTTCTTGGTGATGATGTTCAGCTCCCTCCAGTGTGTGACTCTCCTGTCTACAACTGTCAAAGCAAGATTCCCACTGCCTTACATGGATCCCTTGTCTGGAAAGCTTTTGAGCATTCAGTTATCTTGAAATCCATAATCCGTCAGGGAAATGATGAGAAACAGCTCAAGGAAACTTTACTGTCATTATGGGACTATGAAACAACACCCGAACAAGCACACTGGCTGCAGCAATTCCAGTGGGAGCAACTTCTGTCATCCCATGGTGTTGACTTATTGTCCCGTATGAAGAGTCGAGGCTTGTTTGTTTTCCCAACTCATGCAGAAGAGTGGGATCACAATAATATTGAAATTTTGGAGGCAAACAAATCCACACCTATAGCGAAAGTCGATGCTGTTCATAAGGGTTTTCATGGCAGTAGTGCAAGAACTGATAAAGCTGGTGGTCTCTCTCGAACATTATATCTGTGTAAAGGGGCAAAAGTCATGTTGACATCAAATCTGCAAGTTGACTTTGGTCTTTTCAATGGATCAATGGGCACAGTAGTTGATATCATTTATCGAAGTGGCCGAAGTCCTAGGGAATTCCTTCCAGATGTTGTAATGGTTAATTTCTCAAAGTACAATGGCTCCCCCTTTATGCAGAATCAACCATACATCGTGCCAATTGTGCCAGTGGAGAGGAGGGGAGACTGCAACTGTCATGGGTGTAGCTGAAGTCAAGTGCCTCTTAGGCTTGGCTGGGGAACAACAATTCATCGTTGTCAAGGTATGACAATTGGCGATGGTGAGCCACATCGCTATATTGTAATAAGTTCAGGCAACAAGGCTTTCAAATCTCACAAGCCTGGAGCCTTGTTTGTCGTACTCTCCAGGGCAAAATCTGCTGGAGTGAATGGATCAGATCCAGATTTTGCTTGGCATCCTAATGTTTTGGTAAATGAAGATCGATTGTGTCATGTTGTTCGAACTCCTACAAGAACAGCAAGAACAACAGAAATCAGAAGGATTGCAGGCATTGCAAGAGAAACGAGAACTGTTTTTCGTGACCTTGACTGTGATGATTGCTTTCACAATTACCTTCAAGTTTTAGAGGAGCATGATACTTCTGGTGAATACGAGGAGTGATTTGTGAAGCAGCTCACCACCAATCACAGTGGACACAATATTTGTGGATCATGATATTCACGAAGCTTTGTTATGAAACGTTTGTCAAATATGATAGCTCATATCTGAGGCGTGTGACATGACTGTCGCTGGCCTTCCTCCATGATTTGCTATACAGACATCTGCTTTCCTTTACCTATCATCATGGTTTGGCTGTATAGATTTACTATATGCCCATCCAGATGTGATGATTTGCTGGTATCTAGCATGTACATAGTGATGTTCAGACACCAGTATTTACAGTGGTATATATGTGAAAGCTTTCAAATTCCCAAGATGGATAGTGACATTTTTCTGTTCCCCAGCTGCACATGCAGTATGTTTGATACTGTTTGTATCATAGGGAACATAGTGAGCTTCATACTCAACGTGTGCACATGAGAGCATAGGAAACAACAACAACAACAACACAATAGCCTGGCAATTTGGAATCCGTGTCGTCGGCTATTACCCTTTTGCTTCCGGTTTTTGTCATGAGGAATGATGCGTCCCGGGAGATAAGCATCGTCAGAGACATGAAAGACCCAAATATCAGACATGGTGTATATTTTCTCCACTGATTTTAATAAATATATCTCCCGCATCATGAAAAAATAATTTTTAATCGTGATTTATATTATTTGATCGCTGATCCCGAATCCAGGCCGAAGTAACCGGAAATTGCAGCATCGTCTGCTATGCACCTGACTGACCTCAGATCTGTCAAAATCATCAGCTGTGCGGCGCTTACATGTACCACGGTATAGTTGGCAAGTATACAGTTGTGAACAAGTTATAGATAAAGTCAGAAACGAATGTAAGAATAATTCTACGTTTGCTTCTCGGCTTTGCCTATTCCATATTAGATAAACACAATGCCCCAATCCAGTCGTCATTTACGAGAGCGAAGGAACGGCCTGTGTGTTTGTTTGAAAGTTTTTATTTTTTTTTTTTTGCATGTACGGCCACGCACGTACGGCCACACACATACGGCCACGTGAGAGCGAAGGAACGGCCTGCATGATTGTTGTTTCTGGCACGAGGTTTGAAAGTTTTTTTTTTTGCACGTACGGGCATGCACGTATGGGCACGCACGTACGGGCACGCGAGAGCGAAGGAATGGTCTGTGTGGTTGTTGTTTCTGGCACGTGTTTTGAAAGTTTTTTTTTCTTCCACGTACGGCCACGCACGTATGGACACGTACTAGTTACAATTCATATCGCCATCATCATCGTCATCACCAACATCACAATCATCACGACGATCGGTTGCATGGTTGACATTGTCACAGTCTGAACATTTACACAAATCTGAACATGGCCCTTTTGCCTTTTTGCATGAACACCTCGAACTTGAGCACTTTGATACTTTGCAAGCACATTGTATGACTTTCAAAAGAATGTCTGGGGCCGGATTGATGGTCATCCACTTTATGACTAATTTCCCATCAACAATCTCCCACCCATGGCCTACAAGTGAAGGGGCACCAATAGACTGCGCAAGGGATCGCCTATGAATTGCCGCTTGGTAATTGGCCCTCAAGGTATGCATATGTAATGCATCCTTGGTTGGCGGAAGGCTTTGACCAGATATTGAGGAGACGCAATGTATTTTGTATCGTGCCTCATTGACGTCATCTAGTTTTGGCTGCCCGTAAAGATGACATACGAAGGATTCCAGGGATTTGAGGCAAACTTCATCGAGATCGAAACCTCGTCCCAGTTCAATGAAAGACCATGTGTAGTCGTCATGATCAAACATAATAGTGAACGCTTTCTGCTTTCCTTTTCCATAGAAAGCGCTGGTGGAATCACATCCCGTGAATGCGTGTAAACCTATTAGTGCCTTGCATACATCAGCTCCAAGACAACAGGTCATCTTCTGCAAATCCATAATGCGTGATGTCTCAAACACCTCATTGCCAGTCATGAAAAATGGATTGCAGGACAGATTATGTTGAAGACAAAGGGAAATTATGCCCACATGTGTGCCCAGCTACGTGCTATACTTAGTTGGAATTGTTGTCACATTTAACGTATCCCCAAAAATTTTTTTTTTGACTTTCCTCCATATAATGGTAAAATTTTATGCTGGTCTAATAAATTGTTCATTATTCATGTGTGAGGCCTGGTGTTGGCTTAACTGTTAAGGTGGTGGCTTAAGATCTGAGGGTCTTGAATTTGAGCCCCTGTTGTCCTGTTAAATAACATCAGGTGTGATGACTCAGCCTGTCATCCTTCTGAGATTGGAAAAAATGAGTACCAGCATACTGGAAACAGGAGGCACTGCATCAGTGTCACAGACATGCTCTCAGCAATGAGGCAACCAGCAGCCACAGGCTGTGTAGGAAATGATGATGTTTTATCTGTAACATCCAGTGTGAAAGAAAAGAGAAATATTAAAATATGTTCTTTTTTGAAAAACAACAAGCTCAACGTTGACCACTGGTTGTTTTGGAAGATTTTGAGATACTTTGATCGGTGAAGGTTCTCAGTTTTGAGAAGTATGGGGTCAGTGGAAAGAACATATCAGGATGAGGCTTCATGTTCCGGTGGGGTGCAGTCTGCTCACCCAATCCATCCACTACGTCCAGACTTTCATCTCTCACAGTCAAACAGTCATTAATATATCGGCTCAGAGATTCCTCGCCAGTCTGATAAGCAGACAGGAGATCATGTTTGACACGATCGGAAGCTATGACCCCAGAGCTGAAACAAACCAGTTGATCAGACTCAACTTCGAATGGGTTGATCATACTCCCAATCGAAGTGATGATTAACTGGACATCCTGATCATCTTTCCTCACTTGCCACTCGTACAACCCCTTCCGCTTGATGCAGTCAGGCGACATACCCACCATAACCTCATATTGCCTTGTACATTTTTTTGGAGATGGTTCATAGTCAATGTTATCATCAGGCACCCCTTCTTCACCAAGTTGTTGACCTTCCTCGTTATTTTCATTGTCGTGCAGATGTGCTTTCCGCTCACAACGTTTCTCAGCACCACGTATCCTCTTAATATCAGTGAAGTGACGGTAACAATAGTCGTGATAGCCCAGGGATTCTGGTACTTCATCTCATGGAAGTTTGAAGAAAACAGTTTCACTTGCCTCGATTGCCAGCTTCCGTTCGTGACCATCTAAAACCATCCATTTCCGAGCACAAGTCCGGAATTTTTCCCACCTCGCCACCACAAATGGCAGCGCACCATCATTTTCTACATTTGGGTGATGAATTATGCACTCACAAGGTTCAAAACCGAACATTTTGACGATGAAAACAACGAAAATGTTATAAAACACACCGCTTCACGGGCGCAGCCATCTTGAATAATTGTTTTGTTTCGGGAAATATGCTCACTGTTCAGTGGTCACATGACCATCAATTAGCGCTGGTTCCAAGAACAAACAGCTGAGCGGGCGGAACAAAAGGGCGATTTTCATGACGGAAATACGCAATAACTACAGGATTTTGAGTGGAGATCTTGTGGATTGAGAAAGTATTCATCATAAAGAATAATTATGTACATGATTTATCTATCCCCCCGATAGGTGGAATGAAACTGCAGAGACAAGTTACGGCTGATGGCCTATATGACCCCTCTGTATTTGGATGCTCAGGGTGTATGAGAATATTCATTAAATATTTCCACCAATACCGTCTTACCCTTGTCATTTCTGGTTTCATCAGCCAGGCAAAGGTGTCAGAAAAAGGTCTGTTCAGATTCTTTTTCATCTGAGTAAATGTGTCATAATTTTATATTCACTGATATATAGTGGTTCTGATGTATAAAATTGTCATGACAGGGTGTTATATCATTTCAAACATGCCAAGAGATCACGTTGCCTTAATTTACACATGATCGTTTGACAAACAAAATCCAGTTAGGTAAATCCTTGGAAGGATGATAGTAGTAAGAAAGGAGAGTATGAGTGGCGGTAGAATGAAAATAAGTTTTATGCGAGGGATCAAGATGCAAGAAGCACGTGGAGGAGGAGAAATAAATTCCTCCATATTTGAAAACGTAATAAATAGATGTTCCCTTTCGGCATTTGAGCATGTGAATCCACCATCCACCATGCACACACATCTCATTTTCTTCAGACACGACTGATCGTAACAATACCATCACACACAAACAAAAACAAACAAACACACACTCATACATACAAACAAACAAAAACAACACACACAAACACTTCCCGATCACATGGATCATCATCAGCTGGGCACCGTTCTTCCTCGAGGTTTTGATCCTTTCAGCCCAGAACCTCTCCAAACGGCAGTTCCACAACCTTGGTCATGGAGCCACATCAGTAGATTACCTACATCAGAAGATCCACAACCTCATTTACATCCAAGCATTCAGTCAATACCCAAGAATCAAATAAATACATAAGAAACATATAAATATTGAAGAAACAGTGCAATGGATTTTCCACTAAAAGATAATGACTGACACACACACACACACACACACACACACACACACACACACACACACACACACACACACACACACACACACACACACACACACACACACACACACACACACACACACACACACACACACACACACACACACACACACACTGTACCTGCCGATTCAAGAGGGAGAGAACGGCCTGATCAAACTCAACCAGGTGCACAGAGCATTGTGAAGTGTGTGTGAAATGCTCAACAGACTATCAGATTCAATGTGTTACAAACTAATATGAACACAACAAACCTGAAAAAGTATCCCGAACTTACCTTGCAAGGAATTTCCAAAAAACAGGTGCGAATAGAAGATACCACACAGGAAAATGCAACAGCAACAAATTCAGCTCCACCAATTGTGAAAAAGGCAAAATAAATTTATAAAAATAAATATCAACAAATAGAGGTACTTTTAAAGCATACCGCCCAGATGCCATAACAAACAAAAAAATCCTCCAGCGCCCGACATTGCCGGGGTGCCGACGGCACCCAGCGATGCCTCCTTGCAGCACATGGAGTCGGACTTTGGAGGGAACGGTGTACAAGTATTGATTAATTGCATAATTAAAATAAAATAAATAATAATCGTAAAATAATTAATTTCTCAATCAATTGCCGAATAGTATACGTTAAACCACCACTGAATCTGTAACTTTTTAAAATTAAGCAATAATTCGAAAACTTAATACTTAATCGATTCACTGATTTACCAATAAATAAAAAATACCCTTCATTGCTAAATCATTTGGTCACTGTCATATCCAAATATCAGCTGCCAAGATCAAAATATGCCTGAGATCTTGCCAGGATGAGAAATAAAATAAATAAGTAATTAATAAATCGATAATAATTAAGCAATTAATATAATAATTAATTGTGCACTGCTCCTTTCCAATTCCATATCAAGGCAATGTTTGACGTCATCGCCGGGTGCTGAAGGAAAGGAGTATTCAGTTTTTACTCCGTTTTCTTTCTTGTTTGTTTGTTTGTCTGGGCAATATCTCAGCCATCCTTTGATCTAGGAAGCTGAAATTAGGGGACAAAAGTGAAGATGTGCTTTGGCAAAATGTTTTTTTAAAAAAAATTTTGATTAA
Source organism: Eptatretus burgeri (assembly GCF_056783735.1). Classification (NCBI taxonomy): domain Eukaryota; kingdom Metazoa; phylum Chordata; class Myxini; order Myxiniformes; family Myxinidae; genus Eptatretus; species Eptatretus burgeri. Next base: position 51,851,831 of record NC_140965.1, read on the forward strand.
TTAATTAGTATCGATTTATTAATTACTTACTTATTTTATTTCTCATCCTGGCAATATCTCAGGCACCTTTTGAGCTATATAGGAAGCTGATATTTTGACATGACACTAACCAAGTGATTTTGCGATCAAGAGTATTTTTGATTTAGTGATGGATCAATTAATTGATTAATTTTTATCGATTTATTATGTATTTATTTTATTTTTTTATCAATATCTCAGGCACCTTTTGAGCTCAGAAGCGGATATTTGGACAATGAACACGTGATTTGGCAATAAAGGGTATTTTTCATTTAATCGATGATTCAATTATTAGATTAATTATATTCTTTCTTGTTTGTCTGGGGGATATCTCAGCCATCATTTGAGCGAGGAAGCTGAAAATTGGGGACAAAAGTGAAGATGTGCTTTGGTGCAAAAAGGTATTTTTTGTTTTTTGATTAATCAATTTATTGATTAATTACGTAATTATTATTGATTGATTAATTACTTATTTATTTTCTTTCTCATCCTGGCAATATCTCAGGCACCTATTGAGCTTGGAAGTTGATATATGGACATGACTGTGAACAAGTGATTTGGCTATAAAGGGCATTTTTGATTTATTGTTTAATCAATCATTTAATTTTTCGATTCATTACTTAATTTTCAAAGACTTACAGATTCAGATGAAGCAGTGATGGTTTCGGTATGCTATTAGCCAATTGATTAAGAAATTAATTATTTTACGATCATTATTTATTGTAATGACGCAATTAATCAACTAATCAATCAATTATTGTACACCGCTCCCTCCAAATTCCGACTCCACATGATGCAAGGCGGCATCGCCGGATGCTGAAGGCGCACGCTGGAGGCTTTGTTATTTATTTATTTGGCATGGGGGTCAGTTACTTTGAATGTACTGCTACTTGTTGTTAATGAATGTACTGCTACTTGTTGAATGTACTGCTACTTGTTATTATTGTTGTTAATGTTATTAGTATCAATATATGCTTTGTTACAATGTTAACATTATTTTTGTTATTTATTTTTTAACTAGCAGGGGTACCTGGCATTGCCCGGTATATTTTTTGTGGGTACCTAAATGCTTGCCTACACCCACTAAGGAATGGGGTCTGGGATCATTTAATATTACCTTTCATGTAGCTACAAAGGCTTAGACACAATAGAGCGATTTTAAAATAGCCTGTCATGGTCCCCTGTCCAACACACAATCCCGTGAGATTTGCGGAAACCCCATGGAATTGCAACTGTCAATTGTGACCATGGCGACGAGATCCAAAACCAAAAGATCACAAAATCCACTTCACACATCGAGAAATGTACTGTACCCTACAGGGTGGTCACAAAGTCCCATTACCCCCGCTCACCCTCCTCCCTCCCAATCATCATCTACCCTGGTACGTTTCGTTCATACTGTATATGTTCAAATTAATGTTGTGGTTTTTATGACAATAAAAATTTCGTGTATTCATAGTTAACATTTGTACCTCTTGTGTGTTCATTATATTCATTTATCAGGTTCTGCAGAGGGGGTAACAGGACTTTGTAAACATCTTGTAGATTATTGGCAAAGAGGCATTATAAAAGTGTGATCTAAGAAGTTATTTGTCAAATTGATGCTTGTGAATGTGCCATTGATGTTTCTGGGTTAAATTTGACCCCTATCTATAAATATGGTGAAGAAGAAGAAGAAGAAGAAGAAGAAGAAGAAGAAGAAGGTGAAGGTGAAGGTGAAGGTGAAGGTGAAGGTGAAGGTGAAGGTGAAGGTGAAGGTGAAGGTGAAGGTGAAGGTGAAGGTGAAGGTGAAGGTGAAGAAGAAGAAGAAGAAGAAGAAGAAGAAGAAGAAGAAGAAGAAGAAGAAGAAGAAGAAGAACCACCAACGTTGACCACTTCCAGAAGAAGTCTGTATTTAAATGTCTGGTAATTGTTTTGTACTTATTAATATGCATGCGTACTTGAATATAACTGTCAATAATAACTGTATACATATATATATATATATATATATATATATATATATATATATATATATATATATATATATTTTTTTTTTTTGCAGTGATCATAGGCTTGTGGAAGAACTTCAACATGCATAACTTGTAGAAACAAGGCATGGATTAGGAGCTATCAGTGTACTTGCATTAATTACAAGGTCTCAAGTAGACAATGTACTGAAATCAACAGCGTGTGAGATTTGTACTTGGTATATAAGCGCAATGACATGGCTAAGAAGGTAATACAAAATAGGCAAACCCAAAATTCATCGGAGAGTGGAATTAAAACAATGATACGAGTCTTTCAGCATATTGAAAGAAACTTGAGAGCTACCACACTATTGCTATTAGAAAAGTTTTTTTTCTTTTTTATATCTTCCAAGACAAGAAACCAATAATAAAGAAAAATAGAATAAAATGAATTGTAATCTGGGGATACTTTGTGGGGATACTAAATTTGAATCAACAACAACAAAAATACAGTCCTGCAATTGGAATTCCCATGTGGGCAGAAAGCTCGTGATACTGCTATCACAGATTGAAATACATTATACTTTGTTGAATTGTTCATTGGATGGAATTGTCAGAATGTTGACTGAAGTATGCTATCTTCCGTGTGAAGCAAGGAAAAGCTGCCATTTCAGACATTAACCCTTCATTGGAGGAAAAAAAGCTTTCTGATCCAATGAAGGGTTACCGCATGAAACATCAGCGTATCCTTGCTTCCCAAGGCAGCTCGCATACTTCAATCAATGTTCTGTTGATTCCATCCATTGTTATACCTGTCTGATGACAAAGAAGGACAACAACCTTCATGATTTAGACAAGTTTTCCAGTCTGATTTGTCCATTGCTGCCCAATAATTTTGTACTTAATGTACAAATACATTGATGCCTCCCACTGTAATTGTCCTGCAGTATGTATGTCCAAGTGAATGAGATTCTTGCATGAACTAGATTTTTATACACCATGGAGTATAATATGTAGCAGGACTTTTCATCGAATTACACCAGACCCTTTACTTGAAATGGAGATAAATTGCAGCCACCATATTTGTTATCAATGTGGCTATCTCCAGGCAAGTCTTCCTCTGAGTAGTGGGAACACTTAACTGAATATTTGTTTTGCATGGCAAGATATAAGAAGCAGAGATTTCCAGTTCCCAAGATTCCATGGCAAAGTACTTCTCAATGTTACTTCATGGTATATGTAGGGTAACAACTGCAGACATAATCCTTGAAATTTTTTATCCGATTGATATGATTTGCCATCCTGGATCGCAACTGAAAAGCACTTGTGAGAAGTGCATCCAGCAAGATCAGCACAGCGAAAGCATGCACCGTGTCTCCTTCACGCCCTTTTTGTTTAAGTCACATATTGGAAGCAGGGGCTCTTGCAGGCGTGACTTTCAAATGAGGAAGGCGTTATTCACAATCTTTTATAATCATTGTGATTGGTGCAGCAGCCTTCATAGTACACCTTTTTTAAAGAAAAACTACAGCCCTTTAGCTCATCTTGTCTTGGTCATTTAAAATCTGGATGTATAAAGTGGCCTTGAACCAGTTGACCCCACTTAAAATGACATTTCAGGGCTAGGCTTGATATATATTCAGTGTGGTCCAGAAATGAAGTTAATTACCCATTTTGATTGAGATGCTATGTTTAGTATTCGAGTAATTGCAGCAAATGGCTGCTTGTGGCCTTTTGACCCTACAATGGCCTACTTAAAGTGCAATTTGGAGGATAGAGCGAATCTACTTGAGAATGACCACCCTTTGGAAGGTGTCTGCTACGGTTGTAAAAATCCTGCAATGGTTTTGTGAGAAAACGTTCATAAATCAAGGCAACACCAACTGTAGGGCCTTCATTGTCCAACGTTTAAACCACCGAGTGGTTTTCATCCGGGACTGTGCAGCAACAGTTGGTTTGTTTTTAATAACAGACAACTGATTTAGTTTAAAAAACAAAACAAAAAAAAAACTATGAATGAGTTTTAGGTGCTCCTAAAAACTATGAATGAGTGCTCCTTGTCTGGTTTCTACAAACTTGCTCGTTTCCAAATATGGGGGAGGAAACTTCCAGAGCAAAATCTATAGGTCAGATTATGCCATTTCAGAGGTTCCACACTCACTTAAAATGGAACGTTCTACTGTGGTAGATTGAAGGATTGGAGAAAAAAGAAGTGTATCAATTTTTGGGAAATCCAAAGGGACCAAAGGGAGATGAAAAATATAAGATTTGTTTTTTGGCTCGAATCTGCCTCCTTCATGGTGAAGCAAAGACTTTTTTTTCTCATTCCACTCATAAGTGGTTAAGCCTGGTGTTGGCTTAGTGGTTAGGGTGGCGGCTTGGGATCCCAGGGTCCTGAGTTCAAGCCCCGTTGGCTGCTGAATTAACACCAGGAGGTTGACTCAGCCTGTCATCCTTCCGATGTCGGCGAAATGAGTACCAGTGTACTGGTCCCGGTGTATGCCCTGGTTAGAATAGGTGTACCATATCCCTGTGTGTCATAAGAGGCGACCAGGGTTGGCGTCAGGAAGGGCATCCGGCCATAAAACATTGCCTCAAGAAAAAGCCAAACCCCTGCACAGCAGGGAAAAATGGCTGTAAAAACAGTCAACATATACTCATAAGTGGTTGAAATACTTTCTCTGGCAGAGCCAATTGCAATTGCTCCATTTGGAAAGTGTTCCATGTTGAAGGGGGATATCCACAAATTGCTAACTTTAGTGTATTTTGGGATGTTATTTTAACAGATTTAAATAATTTAGATTTCAGGACAATAAATGCTTCATCTGCCAAACATAAGTTCGAAATTGCTACAGCCAGCAGATAAATGTAAATATTATTTATAATGGTTTAATGAACAATTTGTTTGTTTAAAGGACGAGGCTCAATATTAATCCTGGATTTTACCACCCATCAGAGGAAGGATAGCCTTTACATCATGCCAGTCTGCTAACATAACATGATTAATGCCAGTGGAGGTAATAAAATCATATTGATCATCGCAAGCAAGAAATACTTTTCTCTGGAGAAGCTGAATGGGTGTTTTGCCTGCTATGAAAACATATTTGCAATATTTCGTGCAAATAGCATATAGTAACTATTTACAACAGCTATTTCCATTAAAATGAACTGGTGCATCATGAACAACGATACTCCGAGTGCAAGCTGCAAAATGAAAGGGGAAATTTTCTAAATTTCACGTTTCCCTTTAATTGACATTCATTTAAGTTAACCGAGGGAGTGTGTTAAGTGCAGTCATCTTTTCTTTTATTTTCTGTTTTAATGCTGATGCTTAATTTTCCAAGCATAGCTGTCTAGAGTTGCCTGCATATGAAGCAAGCCTTATCATTATGCTGTGGTTGTCTGACGCTGTCACGTTTACGTTACACCATTGAGCTCGGATGAGATTCTGGCACCAATCGCCTCTCCTGCTGTGTTGTTGACTCAGAACGAGGCAGCACGGAATTAGCAAAAGCACTCAGTTGACAGTTTCCTTTGCTTGAGGTTGCTCAGGGCGGAGGAAAAAGTCTGCCACTTGCTTTCTGATGCATGCTGCTGGGTTTGAATGGGGGAGCAAAGCATATGGCTTGGATTGTGGTGGGGCAACAGCGATGTTTCTCTGGGGAAAAAAGTGATTGGTGTTAATGCAGTGAACACGAATAGGGCGAGGATTGGAATGGCTGGAGATATGGAGATGGAATACCCCGTGACATTGGAGGAAAAAGATAACAACCGTTTGACGCAGTATGTGGGTGACAAAGGCAATGGACAGATAGTCATTAGGGTTGGTGTTGATGAATTCAAATTGAAAAACTTTCATGGATGTAGGGTGAAGTTGCAAGCACGTACAAAAACTGATCAGATCCTCCATTAAAGGCAAAACGAGTCTTAAAGCCTTATGAAGTTGTTGCAGTGGCTATCAAGCAGATGGGCCTTAACGAGGCAGGGAGGTCATCTCTATGTTTAAGCAATGAAAGTCATATCGAGAGAATGATCCAATAAATCGTTTTCCAAGGAAATACAAAAATGAAAGCACAAGAAGAGATAATCTCGTTCATCATGTCTCTCTCATTACCATACTCAATGTCGCATTATCTTGACTTGACCAGCACATTGCATTCCACCTCAGGATGAAGACCTCTCTCAACAAGGTTCATTTTCTTTCTGTTGTCCCATGTTGTTGCCATTGTCGGCCTATTCCAGTGAATTTTTCAACTATATCTTTCCATCTCATCTTTTGTCTTACTCTTTTTATTCCATATCCTTCTCCATGTTGCCAGTTTGTAATTCCTGTCGTCAATCAGTTTATGTTCTTCTTACCTATTGTTCAGCCCAGTTCCATTTCAGTTTTTCGATTGTGACATTGTGACAAATACATAATTTAATTCAGTTCATTTTTAAATTGAATCTTTTCTCTTCAACTCTCTTGTAATGCTAGGATAGTTTCATTACATGGCTCTTTATATGGTGATTAATTTTGGTTCTTCTTTCTAAGAAACCATATTTCATGAACAAGTCATTACTGGAATTATATAATTGTTAACTTTTTTGACAGCAACGAAGGCAGTTTGCTTTTGATGACGTTTGATAATTTTCAAAATTCTACACATACTGCTTCAACGGTAGTATGTAGAATTCATCAAAGTGATCCGCATCAATTTTATGGGTTTTTTCACATTTATACAGGAATTGAGGATCAACAAATGAAGGAAAAATAGTGTGATGACAAGAAGTAGATGCACTTCAGCACAAGGAGAACAAATTGGAGGAAAAGGGTGAGAAAATGGTTTCAGAAGGAGTTGCAAAGTTCAGTAGTGGAAATCAGAGTGACCAAGAGGTGGCAGTGGGTAGCAAAGGTTAAATCCTGGAGAGAAGAGCCAGCAATGACTAATTTTGGAAGACAGGAAGACAAGAAAGAAAATAATGGAATGGAGGTGAGAATCGAGTTTAAACCTTGGGAGGGTAACATCATGTGTAACCTTCAACGTAGATCGCGCGTAACCTGTAAGGGCTGTGGCTGAATGGAAATGTGAGAGGAGAGGAGGAGCAAGACCAGAATATAATAATTGGTAAAAATAAAAAATAAAAACTGCAAGACCATCAACCTGCCTCCAGTGAAAAAAAAACTGAAGAAGAAAATAACGAGTTAGTTTCCTTCCATGAGATTCCAATAATGTGCAGGGTCTTAGATTTAGGGGCCTTGAGTAAGGCAAGATGCCTGGTGTAGGTTTAGTTAGTGGTTAAGATGGCTGGCTTGGGACCTTAGAGTCCTGAGTTCAAGCTCCTGTCGACTGTTGAAGTAACACCACGTGGCGTTGACTTAGCCTGTCATCCTTCCGAGGTCGGCAAAATGAGTACCAGTGTACTGGGGTAATAATCATTCAAGGTAACCTATGTCGGAGTAGCGACCCGTCCAGGACTGTACCCCTTGCCAATTAAACTGCCTTACCAGCCATATGCGTCTTTACGGCACGAAAGGAATGCTATGATGATGATTATTATTATTATCATTATTATTATTATTATTATTGAGTAAGGCAAGAAGGGAAAGCTGCCACACCAGTTCACAGCGGGAAGCCCTATTCCATGACACTCTGGATGAAGGCATTTCATTTAATAACTCTAAGTTAATAGTCAACTCTTACATCGCATTTGAAATCAATATTCATTCAATCTAGCTGCAGTGTTTATGTGACAATGGTGTTGACCAAAAGGCCCATTCTATATGGAACTTTTTCGGTCCAAATGATTGCAGATGGCAAAGTCAGATTGACATCCCCTGTTGAGGGGGTGCTCCAAAATTGAGCAACTGATTTTATCGTTTCACCCAATTAAATCGCTGTTCATCGGCAGTCCAACACTTTGATGAACACAAAAATACTGAACTGAGGTGTTGATTAATGCTGAAAATGAATCTGGCACAGATGTTTGTATGTGTACTGTGACATCGAAAGGTGTACGGCTGATTTAACAAAATGGCTGTCTACCTTATGAACATTTCCAATGCACACTTTTCTTCAAATTTCTCATTTATTCGATCAATGCACTTACAACAACAAAACTAGCTTGCACAATAATTGTCCAATCACACAACCCACTCAGAGTCCCTAAGATGTTGTTGCCATAATCACCAAGTTTACAGAAGACAATTAGAAACGAATTTGAGGTACTGTTTAATGATGAGAGATTGCGGTCAGATTGCTCACACCCAATAAGTCACCAAAATTCCACATTCCCATTTGGAGGATCGAAAGCTGTCTCTTGTGCCAAAATCAATACCCTTCTACGTCCAAACGAACATGCCATTTGCTAATACAGTATTTGTCATTTATTTTTCATTCCTCCCTTTCATAAAAAAACAAAAAAACATCACATATATTTACAAGTTGCTCGTTTGCAAAGCAATTTCTGTCATCCTGAGATCGGTTTCTTTTTCCCCCCCTTTTTGCCATCCTTCCGAGGTCCTTCCAAGGATGATTTTTTTCATCCTTGAAGATCGAGTAAAATTTATCTGCGTGTTACTTTCTTCGTTGTATAACAACTCGACCAAGGCAGAATGTTTAAAACTGCTTTGTGTCTGTTTTCTTGAATGTTCTTACATGTCCTACGAGAGATTTGAAGGGAGTCTTTTTGCTGCAATCACACACTGTAAATGAGGCCTAATAACTCTAATTGTAACCCAGATTCATCAAAGCTTTCATGGCGTATGTTTGTTTTTATTCAAGAAAATTATCAGATGATCAGTATAGTTAGGTTAACTGAAAGGAAATGCACAAAGTCTATCTTTTATCTTGTTTCACCAAATCATCACAAATGGATGGAGTTGTCAACACGAGTTGGTGACTTGGACTTGAGTGCAGCTCGAGCCATTTAGTTTTTTGACTTGGAAAAAATTTTTTTGTGTGTGAGTGAGACTTGGTGTTTTTGACTTGTGAGTTGCTTGTGATGTGACCAAAATGACTTGTAGACAATATTCATTAACCCCCCTCCCGCCTGCCCGCCACCCACCAAAATGCCATCTGAATTGTAAAATTCTGGGTGGCAGCATTACACCAGACTACACGCCAGCTACACCTACTCATTCAAAAGCAGATTCACCACGGTTTTGGTGTGCAACCACATACGGTGACTCATTTAACAGGTACAAGTTCTCTCATATGTTTTTTTGCATACAGTCAGATTTAAGTATAACAGCCCCTGTGACATTCGAGTAGTACAGGCCCCCCACCCCCCCCCCCATTTCAACCACCAACCTTGAAATGTAGTGGGAAGAGGAAAAAAAAACTTAAAAAGAGCTTTACTGTGTATCGATCTATAAACATTTCACTACAACACTTTTTTTTAAAACTGAAGATAAATTCATAGTAAAAAATACTTTTAACTGCAACGCATATCTCCATCACGCTGATTAGTTTACGTTTTGTATCCCACTGAGAGGCAGGATCTGGATTCGGACCTGAACTAAAATTTAATCAGCTTGTTCTTGTCACCTTACCAACTCATCCACAAAGTTTCGTCTGAATCCGTCCATAACTTTTTGAGATATCCTGCTATATGTCATTTTATCCCGATCACTCAATGGTGAAGAATCGCTTAAAAATTCTCGGATCCGGATTCAGATCCTCACCAAAATCTAATCAATTCTTCCTTGTTAAATACCTAACCTGCCCATCAAGTTTCCGCCCAATCCGTCTGCAACTTTTTGAGATATCCTGCTGTGTCATTTTAGCCCGATCACTTAATGGTGAAGAATCACTTTAAATTTCTCGGATCCAGATTCATATCTTGACCAAAATCGAATCAATTCTTCCTTGTTAAATACCCAACCTGACCACCAAAGTTTAGTCCCAATCTGTCCACAACTTCTTGAAATTATGGTACAATATATAGTTTTAGCCCGATCACTCAATGGTGAAAAATCCCTCAAAAAAATTCTCAGATCTGGATCTGGATTCGGATCTTAACCAAAGTGTATTCATTTCATCCTTGTTGCATACCCAAGCCCTCCACCAACTTTTTGAGATATTTTGTTCACAAACAAACAGACAGGGGTGAAAACATAACCTCTGTCCACCTTCGATGGATGGAAATCTCCGTCCACCTTCAGAGGATGGAGATAATTTTCAGTTAGAGCTGAATAAAACTCTAAATTTTATCGAATTGATAAAGTGTTTTGACAGAACATTAACACAAATTTATCAAAAACTGGATGGGGAAAGTCGAATTGCTCGCCTAACATAGCAGATGTGACCCCATATACCACTTCCCTGGCTCTGCTACCTTTGAGTCAACAAGGGAATAAAATAACTAATATTAGCTTGATAAATAAATGTATTGTATGTTTTTTGTGGGCCTCCTGGAGTTTGGGCCCTTGAAAAATGTCCCATTGGTCCTTCCCTAAATCCGGCCCTGCTCGTGGAAGAGCTAAAACAGAACGGATCAGTATCATAACAAAAGGAACATCAGGAAGAGAATGGTGAAATGCCAACAGCGTGGCATAGGGAGAAAATAGATGGAGACAGATAATAAGGGATGCGGGGGTAAGGGATAATGTAGGGGGTGGATAGGATGGGGGAGGGAGAGGTGGTTTAACAGGTGTAGAAAATATCATCATGATGTTGGATTGGGGATCTGAGATGGTGGCAAACAGCTGTCTTGAAGATTATGAGGGAAGAAAGTGATTGAAGAGAATGTGGAAGTTGATTCTGCAGGGAAGAAAAAAGAGGAACAAATGAGTGGAGGTGATCAGCAATTCTGGATTTTAGGAGTTTCACAGTTTCACAATTAGAGGGTTGCTGGTTGGTGGACTGCATGTGCCTGGTAGATACCTGGAAGGGGGTGGGGGGGGGGAAATGGAGAAGGCAGATGGTGCAAGCCCAGAAAGGAAGAAGACAGACCACCGACCTGTTGGCGATAGCTAAGTGATAGGTCCATAGATTCAGCTTCATCACAGGAGATTACAATGATCAAGGCCTTGGTTTCCATGGCATCAAGCTGAGGAAGGTGTGAGGCAGGGCCGCCAGCACAAAGGGGAGAACAGTGTTCCATCAAGTTGTGGATGAAAGCCTTGTAGGTGGAGAAGAGTCCAGGTGTGCCAAGGATGGACTTTGCATGACAGAGGATGCCAAGTCGGCGACTGGCTTTGGAGGCCAACCCTGAAATGTGGTTTGCCCAAAAAAGATCATGGCTGAGAGTGAGACCAAAGCGTTTGAGTGACTGAACTTCTTTGAGAGGGTTGTTGAGAAATTAGATGAGAGAGAGCGAGAGAGCGAGAGAGCGAGAGAGCGAGAGAGCGAGAGAGCGAGAGAGCGAGAGAGCGAGAGAGAGAGAGAGAGAGAGAGAGAGAGAGAGAGAGAGAGAGAGAGAGAGAGAGAGAGAGAGAGAGAGAGAGAGAGATATATATATATATATATATATATATATATATATATATATATATATATATATATATATATATATATATATATATCTTGGCCTAAGAGAGAGATAAATAAAATCCCACAGACTGACAAACATGAGGTGAGAGTGGAGGGAAAGTCACAGCCAGAGGTACAAATGGGGTTTAGGAGGTGTAAGCACAATACACAAAGAGTGAGAAATTTAGTTATTGGTGTGTGGTGCAACTCCACCATCAGGACAAGGTTGAGGTTGATCATCCTGAAGGGAAAACCAGGTGGGTGCATGGTGTGTGGCTGGGGTGAAGCTGAGACTGGGGTGAAGCTGAGACTGGGGTGAAGCTGAGACTGGGGTGAAGCTGAAGCTGGAAGGGGCGCTTGGTTCGGGTGAAGTTGAAGCTGGAGAGGGCACACGGCTCGGGTGAAGCTGAAGTGGAGGGGGCACGTGGCTCAGGTGAAGCTGAAGCTGGGGGGGGGGTGCATGTCTGGCGCGAAGCTGGGGGTGCATGAGGCTGGGGCAAAGCTGGAGGGATAGGGTGAAGTGCATGGTGCATGGCTTGGGTGAAGTTGGGGGTTGGGGGCGGAAGCTGTGAGGAGGCGGGGAGGGGGTGGAGGAATTTGAGAAGTGGATGGGCAGGGGAGAAACCGTGATTTTAAGGGGAGTGTGGGGTTGGGAGTACAGAGGAGGCAAGACTGGGCGGAGCAAATGGGGGGGGAGGGGGACTGACGTGGAGGGGTTTGACACCATAAATGGATGTGAAAGGGAATTTATTGTCGTGGACACACAACATCTGCAAAATGGACATCTCAAGATTCCCAAAGTGGATGTACAGCGACAGACTTACGACTTCATCGGTAGGGTGGTCAAAATGTTTTTTGGTGAAAGCATGGAGGAAAATGGGGCTGCAGGTACAAGGAGAGGCTGGTTAAACTAAGCATTCAGTAACAATATCACTTCAATTCACAAACATTAAGGAACATTCGTTGATTAAGAGTTTTAAGCGAGTCTTTCTGCCACAATCACAAACCGAACACGAGGTCTAAAAAGTCGAATTACAACCCAGATTCATCAACGCTTTCTTGGCGTATGTCAGTCGAAAGCAACATCCAAAGTGGAATCGAACATAAATGTCAACGAGAAGCAACCCCAACATCTTTGCTGGACAGCTAATGTGAATAAGAAATATAGCTTCGACTAAGCGATATTCGGATCTACATCAATTTAATTATGGATCGATTCCTTATTCTGTTGTGTGGGGAACTTGACATGCACATACGTTATGTTGATGTCTTGATTTCTCTCTTATAAATTATACAATTACACTTTTAAACATTCCTTTAAAGTTCAATTCTTCTCAGCACATTTGTTTAATTTCACACCTATGATATCCAAAAATTTCACATCAGAAAGGGGCTCGAGCCCATCTGTTTCGTACAACTGCGGGTCTACTATTCAAACATAAGCCCCGCCGCTCATTTTGCACTTGTATCGAGTGTCATCACAATCTCATTTCAAGCAAAATAACAAGATTTTGCTGCAGTAGATTGAAGGATTGGAGAAAAAACAAGTGTATCAAATTTTTGGAAATACAAAAGGGACAGAGATGAAAAATACAAGATTTGTTTTTTGGCTCGAATCTGCCTCCTTCATGGTGAAGCAAAGATTTTTTTTCTCTCCCATTCCACTCACAAGTGGTTGAAACACTTTCTCTGGCAGAGACAATTGCAATTGCTCCATTTGGAAAGTGTTCTATGTTGAAGGGATATCCACAAATTGCTAACTTTGGTGTATTTTGGGCTGATATTTTAACAGATTTAAATAATTTAGATTTCAAGACAATAAATGCTTCATCTGCCAAACTTAAGTTCTAAATCGCTACAGCCAGCAGATAAATGTAAATATTAATACCTCTGTCACCAAAGGTGGAAGGAGGTTATGTTTTCACTCCCTCTATGTCTGTCTGTTTCTTTGTGTACAGGATATCTCAAAAACTTGGGACGGATTTGGATGAAAATTTGTGGACAAGTTCAGTGTGTGACAAGGATGAATTGATTAGATTTTGGTGAAGATCCGAATCCAGATACGAGATTTACTTAATTTTTAAAGTGATTCTTCACCATCAAGAGATTGGGCCTAAAACGATATATTTATTGGGTATATATTCTAATGGATCAGGCATTGCGCGGCGGAGGTATACGCCCTACCGAGTTTCCTTCTAGTCTACCCTGGTTTAAGGACGAGGCTGTTTGTTTGTAGGATGAGGCTCGATATTAATCCTGTATTTTACCACCCATCAGAGGAAGAGGATAACCTTTACATCATGCCAGTCTGCTAACATAACATGATTAACGCCAGTGGAGGTAATAAAATCATATTGATAATCACAATCAAGAAATACTTTTCTCTGGAGAAGCTGAATGGGTCTTGTGCCTGCGATGAAAACATATTTGCAATGCCTTGGTCATCTACGACAGCGGACCCTCCCCATTCACTGGGATACCTTCTTGAAAAACCCCACGTTGGGTGAAACCGCAATGCGCAAAGTTAAGACCTCAGGGGAAAAATAGGGTGAGGGGAACCAACTCGAAAATGTATCCACTTTTTGCTGTAATGTACTCAATGAACAGGGACGAATATTCTGAAGTGGGAACAATGGGTTTAATCCGGACAAGGGCACAACACAGCACAGCACCGCATCGGAACATGGGCGGGTCCCCTGACTCCTTAACCACGTCCCGGTGCACCTTGAGCAAAATGGGACTCATCCGAAAAATGACAGTTTGCCAAAACTCCAAGGGTCTGGTGGCCATCTCCTCAGCCCACTTCTTTCTCCTTTGAATGTTGGCTGATCAAAGAAGAGGTTTTCTCCTAGCTGCTATCCCAGAGTAGCCCAGTTGATGATGGGACTGCACGGCAGTTCTTGAGCTAACTTGGACCTCCTCTGCAACATCTGCTGCCTTGCAATGGGGAGTTTTCTCAATGAACCGCTTGACAGCTCGAAGACACCTTTCTGAGGGCCCAAATCGACCAAAACGGGAAGCTGTGGATTCCTTGCCTTTACTGGTGAATTGCACAATCACCAAATTGACCATACAAAGCAGAATGCCAAGGTTCTGAGCTATCTGATGCTGGCTGACTCCACCTTCCGATTGGCCAACAATTCGTCTTTGAAAATCGCAAAGGTCGTGTGCTCCCTCGGTTCGAGGCAAAGTTAATTGTCATACAAGACCCAGGAACTTATTTCTGCAAATAAATAGTTGAATATTCGTACAAATCGCTGAATAAAACTTGCATTAAACAGATGAAATGAATAAATTTAAGGTGTCTATTTACTTCTGTCATGTCTCTGGACAGGATCATTGATCTGGAAGTTGTAGTATGCAGATGTTTGGTCGTGATTACGTTTCTGTTGATACTTGTTATTCTCGACGTCGATCGTTAAGTCCGGGTACACTTATGATAACCATGTTGTTAATTCACAACCCATCAGAAGCTTGGAAGGTGAGCAAACGGTGGTTTGATGTGGTCTGGTGCAGAAGTTGAGCAACACACGAGTTAGACGAGATTGAATGGAGCCTTCCTTGATGGGGTTTAAACCATTCTTGATGATCTGAACAGCGCATTGAGCTTGACCATTACTGGCGGGTTTGTAAGGGGCAGATGTGTCGTGCTTAATGCCATTCATTTTACAAAAGGTCTGAAATTCTGAACTCGTAAATGACGATCCATTATCTGACACAATGGAGTTTTGAATACCATGTTGCGTGAACATGGTACGTAGAGCTTCAATTGTTGCAGCAGAGAATGAGGAGGCACCACGAGAGCTTCAATCCATTTGGAGTGGGTGTCAACTACAACAAGGAAGAACTTCCCTTGAAATGGACCAGCATGGTCGATGTGCAGTCTGGACCATGCCTTTGATTTCCATGACCAGATGGCCAATGGAGACTGTGGCAGTGTCTTGGCATGGGCTTGACAAGTGTAACAATGGCAAGCCCTGGACTCGATGTCACTGTCTAAACCAGGCCACCAAACATGGGCTCGGACAATAGCCTTCATGGTGACTATGCCTGGATGAGCATTGTGGAGTTCACTGATAATTTTCCCGTGGAGTTTCAGTGGAATTATCACTCGGCTATCTCAAAGAAGGCAGTGTGCATCAATAGAGCTCATTCTTCCGGATGAGATATGGTTTCGCCCCTTCTGGTGGTGATGCCCAATCACCTGACATAACAAGGCATTTAATTTGTGACAAATCCGGATTTCTATTGGTAGCACAAGCAATCTGCCTAGCGGTTATGGGTGCCTCATCGTGAATGTTGGACATTAGATGAATAATATTGCCAGATTGTGAAGTTTCTTGGATGGTTACAGGAATCATCAAGCGATTGAGCATGTTAGCACAATATATTTCCTCATCTGAGCGGTAAACCAATGAATAGTCAGAACCGGCAAGGGTCAACACCCATTGTGCACGACCAGATGATGTGGGCAGAAAGGTCTTCTGGGAGAAACCACAGCCAAACAAGGGTTTGTGATCAGTCCCTATGGTAATATGTCTTCCAAAGACATATTGGTGCATCTTTAAGGTGCCCCAGATTCAAGCTAACACCTCTGGTTTTACTTGGGCATCACAGTGTTCAGCGTCAGATTGGGTTTGTGATGTATACGCAACAGGCTAGAGATTACCGGTTCCATTTGTTTTGCAACAACACACATCCAATGCCATATTAAGAGCGATCACAACTGAGACCAAATTCCTTGGATGGGTCGTAATGGACAAGTAACGGCGAAGAGGACAGCACAGTTTTAGCAGCTTTGAACGCTCTTGTTTGGCCAGCTTCCCATTTCCAGACAACCCCTTTCCTGAGGAGAAGATGCAGAGGCTCGACGGTTGTGCTTAGTTGAGGCAGGAAATTACCAAAGTAGATCAACATACCCAGGAATGCATGATGTTCTGAAATGTTTTGTGGCATTGGTACATTCGCAATTGCTTCAACTTTGCTTGGAGAGGGCAAAATGCCTTGACAGGAGATTTGATGACCCAGGTATTCAACTTCACGTGCCATAAACGTACACTTATCATAACGTAGATGTAACCCAACTTGTGACAGCCGATTGAAGACTTTGTTTCAGTTCTCGAGGTGTTCATGTTGTGACTTGGCAGTCATGTCGTCCTGAAATACGACTGTCTTTGGTGCAGTTTTAAAGAATTTCTCCATCCTGCATTGGAAAATTGGTGCAGCAGAGCATATGCCAAATGGGCATCCGTTGTGCATGTGGAGTCCTCGATGAGTGTTGATGTATGTATAGGGCTTGGAATCATCATCCCATTCCATTTGAGCATAGGCATTTGTCAAGTCAAGCTTAGTGAATGTCTGGCCACCCATGAGAGTGGTGAAAAAAAATCCTCTGCTTTGGGCAAAGAGTAGCCATCCAGTTTTGAATAACAGTTGATTGTTGTTTTGTCGTCCCCACAAATGCACACGGTTCCATCTGCTTTGAGTGTTGGAACGATAGGTGCTGCCCAGTCGGAGTACTCGACTGGTGAGATGATGCCCTCACTCTGCAGGTGGTCAAACTCACATTCAATCATTGATCGCATCATGTGGGGCACAGGTCTAGCCTTATGGAACAATGGATGAGCATCTGCAGAAACATGAATCCTCACTTTGGGCCCTGCAAAGGTGCCGACACCATCGCTGAACAGGCCAGGGTACCTGTTGAGCATGGTATCGTATCCAGCATCAGAGTTGGAGACTGTTTATGTTACACCAATGAAGTCTGATTATTCGTAACCAATCTTGGCCTAAGAGGGTTGGTCCTTCTCCATGCACTGTCAGTAGTAGTAGGACATGGGTGCTGTTTCCATATCCTATAGTTACGCTAGCTGAGCCAACTACAGGAACCACTTGCTTAGTGTATGTTCTCAAATCAGTAGATACAGGCTGGAGGGCAGGAGCATTTCTCGGAGGGTAGATGGAGGTGAACTTGCTCTCACATAATTGATCTGGAAGCGCCGGTATCAACTTCCATCCTCACCGGGATCTTATCGATTGTTGCATCAACTACAACACTGGTCTGCGTCATTTCAGAGGTCTAGGTTTTCTCAACAGATCTCATATACTTTTTGCATGCTGAATTCAGAAATGTTTCTAATTTCGCTCAATCAGGTCAAGTTTTTATGCTATCTCAATTTTAAGGAAAAAAATAATCAAAATTTTTGTTTTTTTTAATTAGGATTTTTAAAATTCAAAATCAGACTTACATTGACAGAAAATGTACAAACTATATATAAAATGACGCACAAGTACCGTTAATGTGAAATTCAACATTAAAAAGAGGAAGGAAAACAGCGACTGCTGGAGCGACTGAAGTTGGGTGTTGCCATATTTTTTTTATATTTTTCATCTATCTATATTTCAACATCTATATTTTTCTGAAATTGAAATTAAAGTAATTGAGAAGGCACTTTCTTCCACATTAAGTGCACTTGTGTGTCATTATATGTATAGTTTGTACATTTTCTGTCAATGTGAGACTGATTTTGAATTTAAAAAAATGCTAATTAAAAAAACAAAAAATATTTGGTTTTTTTTGACCTGATTGAGCGAAATGAGATACATTTCTGAATTCAGCATGCAAAAAATCATATGAGAACCGTTGAGAAAACCTACACCTCTGAAAAAAATATTTCAAATGCAGCCCAGTGAATTGGGGAATCGGAGCTCTTTGTTTCAACAGAGAAAACTTCATGAAGTTTCCCACTTGACTCTCGGCTGCAGGATGTGCTCTGTGACCTATCATCCTCTGCATCAGGGTTCACCCCAATGTGATAAGCAGGATACAAGTTATTCGACTTGGATCGAGAACAACGACACTTGCAATGGAGAGTTTTCAGTGTCCCCGCTTTCCACAATTGTCACAGGTATAATTCCTGTACCGACATTGGAAAGCTTAATGATTACCACCACAATGCCAACAAGTTACCCCAAACTTCTGGGTAGATTCAGAAATGTCAGGAGGTGGAGGTGAATTTTGTGGCTTGCTAAAACACTTTTGCTTGTTGCCAAAGGTTACCTTGTTAACCGATGGGTCCTGCTGGATAACTTTTGACTTGTTGGAGATCACACGAAGGCTCTCGGCAGTTTGCATAAATGCAGTGGCTATTTCCATGACTTGAGCCAAATTGGGGCCGAATTCAGAAAGGAATTTCCGCAGAATTGAGTCATCATTGATGCCTATTTTATAGAAATCATGGAACATGTCTTCGAGTTATCTGTAAATTCACAGTGTTCAGTGAGTTGGCGTAAATCAGCCACGAACTCAGATGCTGACTGACCATCTTGACAATGGTGGGTATAATATTTATATCTCGAGACGATCTTACCCGGTTTAGGGTGATAATGTCATTTCACAAGATTGAAGATCTTTGATGAGGCTGTATGTCGGAGCGCCTCATTTGGTCAGTAATACAGCTCGCCGCCTTTCAATGTCCTCATCGGTGTCCATTTTGTTTGCTACGAAGTACTGCTTCGAACGATCAGTAAAGTCTTCCCAATCATCCCCCACTGCGTATTCTTGCAATATGCCGATGCACGAAGACGAACACCCACCATATCAAACGAAACCATGCGATATCACACGATAAACTAAATAATATCGGCCTGGTGTTGGCTTAGCGGTTCGGGTGGTGGCTTGGGATCCTAGAGTCCTGAGTTAAAGCCCCCTTGGCCACTGAATTAACACCAGGGGGTTGACTTAGCCTGTCATCCTTCCGAGGTCGGCAAAATGAGCACCCTTGTACTGTTAATAGGGGCACTGCATCAGCGGCATAGCTGCGCCCCTAACCAATGATGCAGCCAGCAGCCAAAATAGGCAGCGCACAGTGGGAACTAAATCATGCGATGTCAAACTAAATCATGCGACATCACATGACAACAAACTAAATCATGCGACATCACATGACAACAAACTAAATCATGCGATATCAAATGAAATAACACTATATCACACGATAACAAACTAGATCATGCGATATCATGTGCTAACAAACTAAATCATGTGATATCACATGACAAACTAAATCATGCGAATATCAAACAAAATCACACGATATCACACGACAACAAACTAATTCATGCAATATCACACGACATCAACCAAAATTATGCGATATCACATGGCAACACACTAAATCATGCAATATCACGTGATATCAAACAAAACCATGCGATATCACATGACAA
Organism: Eptatretus burgeri; assembly: GCF_056783735.1. NCBI lineage: Eukaryota > Metazoa > Chordata > Myxini > Myxiniformes > Myxinidae > Eptatretus > Eptatretus burgeri. Next base: position 51,871,482 of record NC_140965.1, read on the forward strand.
CAAACTAAATCATGCGCTATCACATGACAACAAAACTAAGTCATGCGCTATCAAATAAAATCACACAATAAAAAACCAAATCATGCGATATCACATGACAACAAACAAAACCATGCGATATCACATGACAACAAACTAAATTATGCGCTATCAAATAAAATCACACAATAAAAAACTAAATCATGCGACAGCACATGACAACAAACTAAATCATGCGATATCAAATGAAATCACACAATACCACACAATAGCAAACTAGATCATGTGGCATCATGCGCTAACAAACTAAATCATGCGATATCACATGATAAACTAAATCATGTGATATCACACGATAACAAACTAAGTTATGTGATAGCAAACGAAATACGTGATATCACATGATAACAAATGAAATCATGCGATATCATGCGCTAACAAACTAACTCATGTGATATCAAACTAAATCATGCAGCATCACATGATAATTCCTATATAGAGCAACTGAGTTTGTGATGGAGGGCAGTACTTGGCTGAGAGGTGAGACGGACGCAGGATTATGTGTATTCCTCTGTGCCAGACCGCGAAAGAGTGAGGGGCCCATGCCGCAATCGGCACATTTTACCACAATACATTCAACTGTGATAAAGTGAAACCACGATGTGGAAACCCGTGATCGGGGTGGGCCTGCTGTGTAATAAATAGAGCTTGTGTGGCTGTAGATAGAGCACCAATATTCACCTGTCGAATGGTTGTGGCACTGACCAATTGGGTGTGCCCTCTTTTCCTTTCGCTCATTGATAGGTCACAACACTAACCAGATGGGTGTGACGGTTTTTCCCAGAATCGTTATTCAGTCATCGATTGGTCGTGGCACTGACCAATTGGGTGTGACCGTTTTCCCCAGCATTGTTGTTCTTGCCTATTGTCTGCATCAGCAAACAATGGTCCATCGAGATGGTGTGGAAAATAAGACGCGTGCCTCACGTTGTATTACCTCATCTCTCACAGCAATGATTACAATATTGGTGATTACGGTGGGGAATCTTTATCACAAGCTTTCCTCATGATATGGAATTTGATATGTTGTGATCAATAAAAAGTCTTTCAAAAATGACAACAATTAGAAAGTGCATTTCCAAGACTGTGCCGCAGAACATTGCTCACCAAAGGTGGGCTGACACAGATACTCCCACGGTGGTACCCACTAGTTATTTTGATTTTTAATTGTATTATTTAGTATTTTGAATTGTATTATTGGCCATATCCTTCTCGTATTCCCTTTTGATTTGCATATTTATATTCTTAACTGGCCTCTGTTTACACCAATATATATACAAGCCTAATTGCAATTCTATTATTTTGTACCTGATAAATGACATTTGCTCATCCAGAATAGCCTTCCTTACCTCCCTGCTCAACTACTCTGCTCTCTTTCTGCCTCTGGCTTTACACCTCATTGGAACATACTCTGGACATTGCATATCTGCTCCTTGAAGGTTTCGCATTTCTCTGATGCTAACTAGCCTCTTCTTAGCTTCTCCCAATCTACGAAACCCAGCCCTCTCCTAACACCCTCAAAAATCTGCCTTCCTGAAATCCTATCGCCTTACTATACTATCCCAAATTATAGTTATCAACAGAATCCTTGCACACACAATGTTATTGTAACATTTCCCTAAATGGTCTCCGACCTCCACCTCCTCCACCATATTTCCCCCTGTGGCCTCATCTATAAAACTGGCTTAAAAAGCAATCCTGGACTAGATGAGGAAATCCACATCTGCTCTGCACTTTCCCAGTTTCTGGACCCACTCCATCCATGGCAAGGTAAATCAACCATAATCAATACTCTTCGCTGACCACATGTCTGACTGAATTATTCATGAACAGCACGGACAGGACTTCTAGTTCAGCGATCGACGCACGAGGACTGATCGGCGCTCTCTCCTACCAGTTTGTCTCAGCTAAGTTCCCCCCACCATTTACATTGGGTTTTTCTTTTTCATTTCAACCCATACTTGCGAAGAGAAAAGCTTGGTTAAGCAATCGGTCATGTACGTACATTGAAAACTGTTCACTGGAGGAAATTTAAACTTTATCACATGTTACATGGCCATTTGATATAGTGCATATTGAGCAAAAATTTTCAAAGTATAATTTGTACACATTTACTTTAGAAGTGTTGATAGATGCAATTACAAACTTGCGCCAGAAGAGTTGGCTTGGACTCAGGGCCACCGAGAGACAGAATGGGCCCTGGGACAATACGAAGTGGAGGGTCCCCTTCATATTGTTGTTTTTTTTCAACCTATACGGAGGTTTCTATATTTTCATCATCAGAAATACATGCCGCGTTTTTAGATCCTTGTGGAGGATCTCTAAGTCTTACTCACGTTGTTGTTCTTCATCTTCTTCTTGTGGACTTTTTTGTTTCACAGCCTACAGTTTACATCGAAACTTCCTGAAACTTGGTGTATATATGTAAAAATTCCCTGCGCAGACAGTAACCATCTCCGATTTTGAAAATTCCTCCGAGAAAAAAAAAGTTATGACGTCAAAATATCTCCGCTAATGGAAAACACTGAAAAAAATTATCTCCGAAACTAGGCAAGTTTTTTGAATTCTGTTTGTGGGAATCGAACAGGGCATTAGCAGAGATGAATTACCGCACATATGATACATCACTATGACATCATGTCAATTTTTATGACGTCAATCCTTTTTTTTGACATTTTTTGTTTCACAACCCAGAGTTTTCATCAGATCTTCGTGAAACTTGCCATGTATATGCAAAAAGCCCACGCGCAGGCAGTAACCATCTCCGATTTTGGAAATTCTTCCTAGAAAAAAAGTTGACATCATAATATCGCCGCTAATGGAAATCGCCTGTACCATTATCTCCGAAACTAGGCAAGCTGTTTTAATTTTGTTTGTGGGAATCAAGCCGGGCATTAGCACAGATAATTTATCGCAAACCTGATGCATCACAACGACGTCATATTCGTTTTTATGACGTCATTATTAAGAGGATGAGGATCTCAGCTCATTTGAGCTTGTTAAGGGAAATTGGGGTTTTATTCACTTTTTCCTACACGCACATTTGTTTCACATAATTCATCCTGATGGGGTGTGGCGAACACTCCAGTGTAAATTTACATCATTACCACGATTGTGATTATGTAAATTGCTCCCACAGGAGTTCATTTTATGAGGGAAGGTGTCACTGTCCATGGCAATGGCATGCTGTGGAAATCACCTTGAGTGGCTTGGAGGGAGACACAAAATATAGTTTCCCTGATGTTTTATCCTCAGAAACAATCCTGATGGTATATGAAACAAAAAATTGAAGGAATAACTGTGGGCGCTCATTAGGTCTGGGCCCCGGGGTAGTTACTCCACCTGCCCCCCTCCCCTCCCCTCCTCTCCTCTCGGTTCCCCTGCTCACACCAAGTCCTTCTCAAGACTGTGTGGGGTAAGTATTCTATGAATACCATCTTGTTATTTCTGTTTTGCTCTTTGTAACTTTCATTAACTTTTCTGTCCGAAATCATATCCTGCTGTGTTAAATTGTTTAATTTGTTTCTCGAGTTCAGTCGGACCAACCTGTGATCATCGAGTGTGCTTTCCCTCCATTTTCTGCCTTTTTTCGCTTCTTTGTTCCAGTTATTATGCCTGGTGTTGGCTTCATGGTTAGGGTGGTGGGCTTTGGATCCGAGGGTCCTGAGTTCGAATCCCTCTCATCTGTTGAATTAATACCAGGTGGGGTTAACTCGGCCTGTCATCCTTCTGAGGTCGGCAAAATGAGTGCCAGCATGCTGGTATACTGTGTTAGAGTGGCGGCTCGTCCAGGATCGTGCCCAATAGCCAAGGAGACTGCTAAAGCAGCACCAATGCTCTGCACAGAGTGTGGTCCCAATCTCCCCTCCTCCTCCTCACCTCATCTTTGTCAGTGTGTTGTACCGTCCTCCCAACAGTGATGACTCCTTCCACATCCGCCTCTCAGATGATATGGACCAACTTTTAATCACTCATCCCAACTCTCTCTTCCTTATCTGTGGTGACTTCAATTGTCACCATGCTAATTGGATGGTGTTGTTACCTCTCTCACCAGCCATGGTACTTCTGCAAAGGACTTCTGTGACTCCATGGGTCTGACTCGATCTGTGAATTTTCCCACACAGATTTCTCCCAATGCCAAATC